>NC_034202.2:2657228-3005561 GCF_002021735.2 Oncorhynchus kisutch
TTTCAACCACTCCACAAATTTATTGTTAACAAACTATAGTTTTGGCAAGTCGGGTTAGGACATCTACTTTGCAAGACACAAGTAATTTTCCCAACAACTATTTACAGACAGATTATTTAACTTATTATTCACTGTATCACAATTCCAGTGGGTCAGAAGTTTACGTACACTAAGTTGACTGTGCCTTTAAACAGCTTGGAAAATTCCAGAAAATTATGTTATGGCTTTAGAAGCTTCTGATAGGCTAATTGACATAATTTGAGTCAATTGGACATGTACCTGTGGATGTATTTCAAGGCCTACCTTCAAACTCAGTGCCTCTTTGCTTGACATCATGGGAAAATCAAAAGAAATCAGCCAAGACCTCAGAAAAAAGATTGTAGACCACCACAAGTCTGGTTCATCCATGGGAGCAATTTCCAAACACCTGAAGGTACCACGTTCATCGGTAACAAACAATAGTACATACACCATGTTTATACACCATGGGACCACGCAGCCATCATACCGCTCAGGAAGGAGACGCGTTCTGTTTCCTGGAGATGAACATACTTTGGTGCAAATCAATCCCAGAACAACAGCATAGGACCTTGTGAAGATGCTGGAGGAGACAGGTACAAATGTATCTATATCCACAATAAAACAAGGCTTATATCGACATAACCTGAAAGGCCGCTCAGCAAGGAAGTTACACTCAGCAAGGAAGTTACACTCAGCAAGGAAGTTACACTCAGCAAGGAAGTTACATTCAGCAAGGAAGTTATCCAGCTCTGTCAGGAGGAAAAGGGCCAAAATTCACCCAACTTATTGTGGGAAGCTTGTGGAAGGCTACCCGAAATGTTTGACCCAAGTTAAACAATTAAAAGGCAATGCTCCCAAATACTAATTGAGTGTATGTAAACTTCTGACCCACTGGGAATGTGATGAAATAAATAAAAGCTGAAATAAATCATTCTCTCTACTATTATTCTGACATTTCACATTCTTAAAGTAAAGTGGTGATCCTAACTGACCTATTTCATAACAATTTTTACTTGGATTAAATGTCAGGAATTGTGAAAAACTGAGTTTAAATGTATTTGGCTAAGGTGTATGTCAACTTCCGACTTCAACTGCCTGTTTCAAGAGACAGATAGGGAGAGAGAAGGAGGTGCCAGATGTAATGAAAGCACTCCCATCTTGGCCCTATAGATAAGGCTGGCGGGAGTAATTGGGTTTTGTCAATTAACGCTCCAGCGGGTAAGATCCATTGAACAGAAAACAAGCAGCCCCTCTCTCCTCACTGAACTCTGCTGACACATTCACTTTAACACACACACACACACACACACACACACAACACACAGGTGTGCATAGTCATTCATAGACAAACACATACACACAAACAAAACGCTCTCCAATTGCCCTTTCACTCTCACTTGTCTTATCCTCTTTAAAATCACTGTCTTTGAAATTGGCCCATTTTGTAGCAAATGATTGTCATGGATGCATCTAAAATAGATAGCTTAGAGGAGCAGTATGTTTCTTTTCAAAATTAAGGGCTTCATAGTTATTTGCTCTCTCTCGGTGGTGGATAGAAGGGAGACACACCTTGTCACGCCCTGGCCTTAGTTATCTTTGTTTTCTTTATTATCTCGGTGGTGGATAGAAGGGAGACACACCTTGTCCTGCCCTGGCCTTAGTTATCTTTGTTTTCTTTATTATCTCGGTGGTGGATAGAAGGGAGACACACCTTGTCCTGCCCTGGCCTTAGTTATCTTTGTTTTCTTTATTATCTCGGTGGTGGATAGAAGGGAGACACACCTTGTCCTGCCCTGGCCTTAGTTATCTTTGTTTTCTTTATTATCTCGGTGGTGGATAGAAGGGAGACACACCTTGTCACGCCCTGGCCTTAGTTATCTTTGTTTTCTTTATTATCTCGGTGGTGGATCGAATGGAGATACACCTTGTCACGCCCTGGCCTTAGTTATCTTTGTTTTCTTTATTATCTCGGTGGTGGATAGAAGGGAGACACACCTTGTCACGCCCTGGCCTTAGTTATCTTTGTTTTCTTTATTATCTCGGTGGTGGATAGAAGGGAGACACACCTTGTCCTGCCCTGGCCCTAGTTATCTTTGTTTTCTTTATTATCTCGGTGGTGGATAGAAGGGAGACACACCTTGTCCTGCCCTGGCCCTAGTTATCTTTGTTTTCTTTATTATCTCGGTGGTGGATAGAAGGGAGACACACCTTGTCCTGCCCTGGCCCTAGTTATCTTTGTTTTCTTTATTATCTCGGTGGTGGATCGAATGGAGACACACCTTGTCCTGCCCTGGCCTTAGTTATCTTTGTTTTCTTTATTATCTCGGTGGTGGATAGAAGGGAGACACACCTTGTCCTGCCCTGGCCCTAGTTATCTTTGTTTTCTTTATTATCTCGGTGGTGGATAGAAGGGAGACACACCTTGTCCTGCCCTGGCCTTAGTTATCTTTGTTTTCTTTATTATCTCGGTGGTGGATAGAAGGGAGACACACCTTGTCCTGCCCTGGCCTTAGTTATCTTTGTTTTCTTTATTATCTCGGTGGTGGATAGAAGGGAGACACACCTTGTCACGCCCTGGCCCTAGTTATCTTTGTTTTCTTTATTATTTGGGTGTGACATGGGGGATTTATGTGTTTGTCTGGTCTAGGGTTTTTTGTATGTTTATGGGTCTGTTTCCTTTCTAGGTAGTTTGTATGTCTATGGTTGCCTAGATTGGTTCTCAATTAGAGGCAGCTGTCTATCGTTGTCTCTGATTGGGAACCATATTTAGGCAGCCATATTCTGTGGGTACTTTGTGGGTGATTGTTTCTGTGTTTGTTTCGTTTTTCACATTTATTGTTTTGTATTTTGTAGTGTTCTCGTTTGTCATCTATATTAAAGATGTTGAACGCTAACCACGCTGCATTTTGGTCCCCCTCTCCTTCAGCGGAAGAAAACCATTACACACCTATCTAGTGGTTATTTATGGAATCATTCTTACTCGCAAAAGGCTCACAGCTCAATCTACAGGTGTGGCCAAAAGTTTTGAGAATGACACAAATATTAATTTCCACAAAGTTTGCTGCTTCAGTGTCTTTAGATATTTTTGTCAGATGTTACTGTGGAATACTGACGTATAATTACAAGCATTTCATAAGTGTCAAAGGCTTTTATTGACAATTACTTGAAGTTGATGCAAAGAGTCAATATTTGCAGTGTTGACCCTTCTTTTTCAAGACCTCTGCAATCCGCCCTGACATGCTGTCAATTAACTTCTGGGCCACATCCTGACTGATGGCAGCCCATTCTTGCATAATCAGTGCTTGGAGTTTGTTCGAATTTGTGGGTTTTTGTTTGTCCACCCGCCTCTTGAGGATTGACCACAAGTGCTCAATGGGCTTAAGGTCTGGGGAGTTTCCTGGCCATGGACCCAAAATATCGATGCGTTGTTCCCCGAGCCACTTAGCTATCACTTTTGGCATTGTTCCTCACCAAGCTGTTCCTGGATGGTTGGGAGAAGTTGCTCTCTTAGGTTGTGTTGGTACCATTCTTTATTCATGGCTGTGTTCTTCGGAAAAATTGTGAGTGAGCCCACTCCCTTGGCTGAGAAGCAACCCCACACATGAATGGTCTCAGGATGCTTTACTGTTGGCATTACACAGGACTGATGGTAGCGCTCACCTTGTCTTCTCCGGACAAGCTTTTTTCCAGATGCCCCAAACAATCAGAAAGGGCATTCATCAGAGAAAATTACTTTACCCCAGTCCTCAGCAGTCCAATCCCTGTACCTTTTGCAGAATATCAGTCTGTCCCTGATGTTTTTCCTGTAGAGAAGTGGCTTCTTTGCTGCCCTTCTTGACACCAGGCCATCCTCCAAATGTCTTCGCCTCCCTGTGCGTGCAGATGCACTCACACCTGCCTGCTGTCATTCCTGAGCAAGCTCTGTACTGGTGGTGCCCCGATCCCGCAGCTGAATCAACTTTAGGAAACAGTCCTGGCACTAGCTAGACCTTCTTGGGCTCCCTGAAGCCTTCTTCACAACAATTGAACCGCTCTCCTTGAAGTTCTTGATGATCCGATAAATGGTTGATTTAGGTGCAATCTTACTGACAGCAATATCCTTGCCTGTGAAGCTCTTTTTGTGCAAAGCAATGATGACGGCATGTGTTTCCTTGCAGGTAACCATGATTGACAGAGGAAGAACAATGATTCCAAGCACCACTCTCCTTTTGAAGCTTCCAGTCTGTTATTCGAACTCAATCAGCATGACAGAGTTATCTGCAGCCTTGTCCTCGTCAACACTCACACCTGTGTTAACGAGAGAATCACTGACACGATGTCAGCTGGTCATTTTGCATGTTAAAAGGGACTTTGCAATTAATTGCAATTTATCTGATCACTCTTCATCACATTCTGGAGTATATGCAAATTGCCATCATACAAACTGAGGCAGCAGACTTTGTGAAAATTAATATTTGTGCCATTCTCAAAATGGCCACGACTGTAGTAGTGATATGCAACTTTACAGTATCATTTGACCCTAATTACAGTGTAGTCATATGGTCAGTCGTGCAATTATTAAACTGGGAACAATAGCCAACTGGAGATGATTAACCTAATCATTGTACGCAGAGGGAGATGAATAAATATTTGTATTTATTTTCATCTACATGTGTCCTCAGCGGGGGAAAAAGTCTGTAATGCATTATTTCATCACTAGTCATGCACACACACACACACACACACACACACACTAACCCCAGTCTCTGTCTGCCTGTATGTGTGTGTATTTCAGAGTGTGATGCAGGGGACCATTCCCTACCTGGGTACTTTCCTGACAGACCTAGTCATGATGGATACTGCCATGAAGGACTACCTGGACGTGAGAGTCACACACACGCACGCACGCATTAACACACACCTTCTTAAACAATTTCTGTTCTAAAGAACATATTTTCTTGCTTACAGGGAGGGCTGATACATTTTGAGAAGAGGAGGAAGGTAAGGAATGCAACATGTATTTAATGTGTGACGAAGATGAACACTGCATACTTACCCTTATATTTCCTCTGGTCTTGTAGGAGTTTGAGGTGATTGCCCAGATCAAGCTTCTGCAGCTGGCCTGCAACAATTATAACTTCACCCGCAACAAGCGTTTCCGACAGTGGTTCTCCGGTGTGGACAAACTCACTGAGGCCGAGAGGTAAGAGAAGGAACAGACTATTCTGTTAGAAATACCTTAAATAATATTTTCATAATCACTAGAAATAGATTATGGTGGGTGTGACAAACAGTATGTATTAGAATGGAAGGCTGGGAGAGAGCAGAGTGACAGTGGAAGAGAGGGAAGGGGAGGACCAGACACTTGAAAAGACAGGAACACACACATACTCTTCTTCGTGTGCTTTCCACAGCTACAGTCAGTCGTGTGAGATCGAGCCGCTGTCGGAGTCGGCCTCAAATACTCTGAAAAAGAAGAACACAGGAATCATCAAACGCTGGAGCGAGTGAGTAAAGAAGGAAATCCTCCCAAAATGATTGCAGAAAGTATTTCCGCTCAATGGGTGCAATATGGGCCTGATTCAGTCTTAGGAAATGTACATCTTTTAGACTTATCGTATTCATTCGTGTAACGTGCTCTGCATGTGCTACCTTGCGTTCTCTGAAATGTTTTCTTAAACAACTGAAAACACTTGTTGGCCAAAATATTTTCTCGTGGAGTTTTCATACAGTAGGGTTTTCAGTATCTTAAGCCATCCCTTTAAATACACTGGACCTTTTTATTTAGAATTTTGTCAACAGAATTACTAGAATATATTGAGAGAACGGGTTCAGAATATAAGGGATCAATGAAAGAAAGCCATCTAAATATATGCATATTCGTCTCTGTTTCAACACCAAGTGGTAGATCTAACATTACTCTGATCTTGTAGATTAGTTAGGTTTAGTAAAGTATTTATGAATCATAGAAAACAGATTTGGAGAGCCTTTACGCACAAAAGAAAATTGCCACATTCATTTCTTCAACCGATTGTAATATTAGTGTACAAAGAATTGTAATAGGGAGAATAGTGTACAATAGTAGACTATACCCTCCTCTATTGCCTGCACTAACCATGGAACTGTGTGATGACACAGCCAAGTATTGCGCCATGCGTTGGGTTCAAACTGTTATGGTCTGAGCTCCATATGGATTTAATTAGCCTGCATGTATTTACAGAGGAGGCAGATGAAGGTAAAGGAAATGTAATTAAATGATAATGTAGGCTATACCAACTGAAGGGAACTAACAATACATTTGCAGTTGAATATGTGTGGTTATTAGGTCTAGTGACGTGCAATACTTATAGTGGCTAATATTTAACATGATAGAAATAGGGAAAAGAGTACGTTGGGGTAGCCTATAATTAAGACATTCGAGAGTGCCCACTTTACTGTGGGAAAGTTGATATGTTGATATGCTTCAGTTTGTTGCCATATGACTGGTTTCACATTTGTCTCCAGCGATCATAATAAGACAATATAGATCTAAAACAAGTGTACTTTATATTTACAATCCCCTTATCCAAATGGATTACTCATTTACTTACCTCTGATCAATAGCTTTGTAAGTTATAAATTACAGTGCATGGAAAATTGTATTATTTCTATTGAAAAAATTAAGTAGGTGCTTTTCCCACCAGTATGTTCTCTCGACCTTATTCATGGTTCCATCACGCGTAAAGGTGGTGGAGTTATTAGGGAATTAGTCAAGGTCAGAATATGGTGTATCTGTAGACATACCTCTGCCACACCTTCAAGTTTCCAAGTTTTAATGTCACATGCACAAATACACTGAAATACTTGCTCAAAACCCATAAATGCAATAATCAAAAACAATGTATTACTAGAAAAACCCCACAAGAAAAAAATAAAAATATGAAAGTAAGTAAGTGTTTTGAGTTCTAATTTTCAGAGTAAATAACTCACGGACACCAGAGAAGCTTAACCATGTTTAATTATTACCAAAGGGTCGATACAGCTGGATTCAGACAAAAACATGTTTCCACCACCACAAGTATACAGTGGGGAGAACAAGTATTTGATACACTGCTGATTTTGCAGGTTTTCCTATTTACAAAGCATGTAGAGGTCTGTAATTTTTATCATAGGTACACTTAAACTGTGAGAGATGGAATCTAAAACAAAAATCCAGAAAATCACATTGTATGATTTTTAAGTAATTCATTTGCATTTTATTGCATGACATAAGTATTTGATCACCTACCAACCAGTAAGAATTCCGGCTCTCACAGACCTGTTAGTTTTTCTTTAAGAAACTCTCCTGTTCTCCACTCATTACCTGTATTAACTGCACCTGTTTGAACTCGGTGCCTGTATAAAAGACACCTGTCCACACACTCAATCAAACAGACTCCAACCTCTCCACAATGGCCAAGACCGGAGAGCTGTGTAAGGACATCAGGGATAAAATTGTAGACCTACACAAGGCTGGGATGGGCTACAGGACAATAGGCAAGCAGCTTGGTGAGAAGGCAACAACTGTTGGCGCAATTATTAGAAAATGGAAGAAGTTCAAGATGACGGTCAATCATGGGCAGGACCTGGTCAATGACCTGAAGAGAGTTCGGACCACAGTCTCAAAGAAAACCATTAGTAACACACTACGCCGTCATGGATTAAAATCCTGCAGCGCACGCAAGGTCCCCCTGCTCAAGCCAGCGCATGTCCAGGCCCGTCTGAAGTTTGCCAATGACCATCTGGATGATCCAGAGGAGGAATGGGAGAAGGTGATGTGGTCTGACGAGACAAAAATAGAGCCTTTTGGTCTAAACTCCACTCGCCATGTTTGGAGGAAGAAGGATGAGTACAACCCCGAGAACACCATCCCAACCGTGAAGCATGGAGGTGGAAACATCATTGTTTGGGGATGCTTTTCTGCAAAGGGGACAGGACGACTGCACCGTATTGAGGGGAGGATGGATGGGGCCATGTATCGCGAGAGCATTGAAGATGGGTCGTGGCTGGGTTTTCCAGCATGACAACGACCCAAAACACACAGCCAGGGCAACTAAGGAGTGGCTCCGTAAGAAGCATCTCAAGGTCCTGGAGTGGCCTAGCCAGTCTCCAGACCTTAACCCAATAGAAAATCCTTGAAGGGAGCTGAAAGTCTGTATTGCCCAGCGACAGCCCCGAAACCTGACGGATCTGGAGAAGGTCTGTATGGAGGAGTGGGCCAAAATCCCTGCTGCAGTGTGTGCAAACCTGGTCAAGAACTACAGGATTCGTATGATCTCTGTAATTGCAAACAAAGGTTTCTGTACCAAATTTTAAGTTCTGCTTTTCTGATGTATCAAATACTTATGTCATGCAATAAAATGCTAATTAATTACTTAAAAATCACACAATGTGACTTTCTGGATTTTTGTTTTAGATTCCGTCTCTCACAGTTGAAGTATACCTATGATAAAAATTACAGACCTCTACATGCTTTGTAAGTAGGAAAACCTGTAAAATCGGCAGTGTATCAAATACTAGTTCTCCCCACTGTATATGCTCCACTTTAGGCCCTCCTCCTTCTCTCCAATCCTTACATCTTATGGTTCGACAGGAAGAGGGAAATAGGGTAATAAACCATCATTTCTACCTTCAGGGGATCTGACCTGACCTCAACCCCTCCTTCGCCTAATCCACATATCTGCTTCCCCTATAGCAATCCTGTGACTTTCTCCCGTTCACCCAACACGTTCCAAAGCCATCTGTCTCCTACCATTAACTTTGGATATAAAAACCAGTCGCTTTCCTTTATATGCTTCTGAGTATTACAATGTTCCAAGTTTCACCCAGAATCTAACATTAGTAAGTAAGCATTCTAGATACAGGAAATATATATTTTTAAGTCAGTTCCAATACCATATTTACAATGTGCAGGGATACTTGAGTGATGGAGGTAGATGAGTATAGCGGTAAGGGGACCGGATATAACCGGATATAAGATAAGCAGAGTAGAAGAAGCTTGTATGTGAGTGGGTTTGTGGGTGTGTAGAGTCAGTTTAAATGTGTGCACATATTATGTGTAAGTGAGCAAATGATGGAGTGAGTGTTTGTGTGTGTGTTCATTTATTCCATCTCCACCTCAACCCAATGGCGGGTGAATAGCATGCTGTTCTCATGCTTAAATTCAAGGTCAGAATACGTGTATAGAGAAAAGTGCATAAAAAGGGAATTACATTCCAATTACACTTAACTCGGGACGGAATTCCCTTCTAATGATTTGCAGTCGATTTGTGTCAATGTTTCATTTTATTTGACTCATTCTTCTTTCTCTTACTCTTCCTCTCATTCCAATCTCTCCCTCCCTTCCTCCCTCCCATTCCTTCACACCCTCTTTCAGTCGCCAGCCGGCCAGCTCGGAGCCAGGCTACTGCAGTGCGGGCAGCTCTCACTCCAAGTCCTTTGACCAGCTGCGCTACGCCCCCTGCTTGGGGGGCTCAAGTGGAGGTGGAAGGGGTGACGGAGCAGATTCCCTGAGCGTCACCTCAGCCGGCTCCAGCAGCTCCGACGTCGAGGAGATAAATATCAGCTTCATCTCCGACTCGCCTGACGCCCACGAGCGAAAGGTGAGAGAGATGTTTTATTTATCCATTTATACTGGAAGGTAAGTTAAGAATACACTCCTATTTACAATGAAGACATGTCAGAGGACAGTGTGCTATTGAATTCTGTCATTGTTGATGTCTGTAAGCAGGAAGTTGCTCCACTGTGTAAGATGTTGATGTCATATCATTGAGTCTACCTTTAAAGACCATGATACCAGTATAATCACTATAGCGGTACTACTGTCATAGCATATTATAACTCTTCCAGCCCACAAGAAACAGCCCATGTGAAGCCCACTGGTGACTGTAGCTCTTAATTCCTTTTCTGTAGACCTCCACACCTTCCGTAAAACATTCCAATTCCACGTTAGGGAAGTGCGGCCCCTTGCCTGACCTGGCACCCACGGTACTATTTACTACTTCCTGTACCATATTTCACCTACACTAGCTTGTGGCACAGCCATTTCACACTACCATCAAAGGACTGTGCTGTTTGCACTGTTTCTATCTATCTGTGTGACGTCACCATTACATCATCCCTGTAGCCATTTTTGGGGAGAGAATGGCGAGTGCATGTTGAGTAGTTTTGATTTATGTACCTGTTTAAGATGCATTGCTTTCCTTGATTGCATTTCAATAGTCCCCCTTCTCTCTTGGTCTCTCTCCAGTTCTGGGAGTCCACTTCTCTGTCCTCCTTGGACGCCTCTGGTGTGGGATCTGGCTCGGGCTCCAGCAGCGCCTCCTCCTCCTCCATGTCCTCCACGCCTGTGGTAGGGGCCGGCTCCCGCTCGCACAAGCGCTCCGTGTCGGGTGTGTCCAACTACTCGTCGCTGTCACTGCCCCTCTACAACCAGCAGGTGGACGATTGCTGCATCATCCGGGTCAGCCTGGACGTGGACAACGGCAACATGTACAAGAGCATCTTGGTGAGCTGCTGCGTTCGTGATGATTATGGTAGATTGGAAAGAGAAATTCCCTACCAATGTGTTTGGTAGTTGTCGCGTCTGGTTGAGCCAATCCCAATGTCTTAATGTGGTCATAATGTGATCTCCAGGTGACCAGTCAGGACAAGACGCCGGCTGTGATCAGGAAGGCTATGGTGAAACACAACCTGGACCGGGAGAGAGCGGAGGACTACGAACTGCTGCAGAAGATCTCTGAGGAGAAAGGTCAGACAGCTGTCTTTCATGCTCACCTCAAGACTGGAATCTGAAAGATACAAACCTCAGAGTTGATGCATTTTGAACTACATTCTAAAGTTACAAACATTTCCGTGTTCCTAACCCATTTCCAATTTGTTCCTATCTCTGGTCCTACTGTACTTAAAAAAAAATATCTGTACACTATAAGCCTTGTCTAACTATCTCTCCGTCCATCTTCTCAACCATATTTTAACATTCCATTTTGTCTGTTGGTTCAATGTGTCTTTTTACCATACCTGTGTTTCTTTTGCATCCCCTTCCCTCCACAGAGCTGAAGATTCCAGACAATGCCAACGTTTTCTATGCCATGAACTCCTCGGCCAACTACGACTTTGTCCTGAAGAAACGTGGCTTCCCCAAGGTGGGCCGGACCAAGCATGTGGCCAGCTCCACACTGCCGCGCATGAAGCAGAACGGCCTGAAAATCGGCAAGGGCATCTTCTGAGGGGCTACACCATGTCCTCGCCCGCCTCCAGCTTCCTGCTGGGCTCTCTGGGTGCCACCTTTTAGTACCACCCTTGATGTGTCATGGTAGAGGGGCCAGCCGCCAGCTCGGTCTTGTGTTCGGCGTCTGAGCGTCAAAGCCTCAGAGGACTAATACAGCTGAGTGGGATGGAAAGCCCTATAGACCAATGAACTTGCACAAATCACTTCCTGTTAGCTTCAGCTCTCTGTGGACGTCCTAATCGATAGTGAGAAGAAGGAAAACTGAGGGAAAATGGTAACTGTATTTTATCCAGGTGCATCTGAAAATTCCTTCCCTCTAAAGGAGTTACACTCCCTGTCATTTCTACAGAACCCTCCCTCAGCCGATGCAGCGTGTGTGTGTGTGTGTGTGTGTGTGTGTGTGTGTGTGTGTGTGTGTGTGTGTGTGTGTGTGTGTGTGTGTGTGTGTGTGTGTGTGTGTGTGTGTGTGTGTGTGTGTGTGTGTGTGTGTGTGTGTGTGTGTGTAAAGTATTCAAGCACTCAGAGAAAGAGCGAGAGAGAGATGGACAGAGATGGAAACATGAATGTTGTATTGTGAAATGAACCGTGGTCTTTAAATGTCTAGTCTTTTTGTTCTATGTAGTGTAAAGAAAAAAAGAAGAATGAAAAGGACTGTTCTGGTCTACTCCCTCCTTTATTTCTCTCTTTCATTAAGGCCTGTTTTCCTTGTGTACCAGGGTAGGGGTCAGTTAATTCAGGAAATAAATAACTCTAATTAAAACATACTGGTCCACTCCGCGTGATATATGATCATAGACCGTTTTTGGGAGCATAGAGATTGCAGTGGGGGAGTGAGTTTGCTTGCTGTTGAGAGATTCCTTGCACAGATGTGTGATTCTTTGTCTATGACTCTGATAGAAGATAATCTGATATGACGAGTCCTTGGTTTGTAGTACCCCATGTCTATCCATTTCTTACAGTATTGCAGCACTTATGATCAAACCTAACGTCCCTAATTATCAGCAGCCAGGTCAGTGGTATTGTGGATTACAGTGTTAAAGCCTGTGTTCGTGCTCAAAGGGATTTCTGAAATGATTGACTTTTTGACTGTGACCGTGTCACACTGTGTCCTGTGCATGACAGTAAACATTCTAAAAGGGACACAGGATTGGGTCTCTATCAGAGGGCAGGCTATATGTAGGCTGGCTATACTTTACTTCTATAGCCTTTTTACATATTGTGCCAACCTGAACCATAGTGTGCTGGCTGGCTCTGATATTTTATTTTAACATGGTTCTTTCCAGCACAGCTCCAGCAACCATGGTTGATTCATAACTAGGCCAGCGCAGTACAGCTTGGCTCAGCTCAGTCCAGTAGTGTAAAAAGGGTATATTTTCAGGTGCTATAATGATAGTCTTTCATATGTCAATTATCATAAGGATGGGTGGTCATAGGGGAGTGGCTATATGGACACTCCTGGTGCCCAAATTGCTGACGTTTTTTGTGCAGTGAGAGTCGAGTGGTGACGAACGGATTCAGTTCAGTCATTTCAGATAGTCTTCCTGATGTGCCATTCCCAGCAAGCTAGTTTAATGCTTGTGGCTAAAAACTTCAGCGAGAACTTGAAACTTGTCGGTCGAAGTTGGGACTTGGGAGTGTTCAGAATCCTTTAGTTTTTGTCTAATTAATAATTGTACAAAATGTAACGTTAGAGGTTTATGTCGTAGTAGTACATTTTTGGTGAAAATCACTATTGACTACACTATCTACTTCCCTATCCTTACTGCATCAAGCGGGAGAGAAGGACACGGCGCCCTGTGTTGCGTTGGCTTGATGTGCAAACTCTCCCCATTGAGCAGTGTAGCATAACGGTGACATCCATCTAGATGACTACCAACATTACAAGTTATTTTTCATGTAGGCTGCTATCCTACTCAAAATAAAATCAAGTGGGATGGAACAAATTGGAGATGGTGACCAAATCCAGATGACCAATACTACAAGTTATTTCTCCCTTTCTATTACCAGTTTTAACTAGCGCCACGCTGCTGTTGCCAGCTAGCCAGCATAAACTAGCTGGGAAGGGCCTATCAGGACGACTGACTGAACCAAATCCACACTCGACTCTCAGCTGCGCAACATATGTCTATCACCTTTTAAGGTATGACCCAGGTGCAGACAGTGTTGAAGAAACAAAAGTTTATTATTTAAACAGGCAGGCAAACGACAGGTCAAGGCAGGCAGAGGTCAATAATCCAGAGAGAGTGTAAGGCACCGGAACAGCAGACGGGCTCATGGTCAGGTCAGGCAGAGGTCAATAATCCAGAGAGAGTGTAAGGCACCGGAACAGCAGACGGGCTCATGGTCAGGTCAGGCAGAGGTCAATAATCCAGAGAGAGTGTAAGGCACCGGAACAGCAGACGGACTCATGGTCAGGTCAGGCAGAGGTTGGTAATCCAGAGTAGAGGCAAAGGTACAGGACGGCAGGCAGGCTCAGGGCAGGCAGGCAGGCTCAGGGCAGGCAGGCAGGCTCAGGGCAGGCAGGCAGGCTCAGGGCAGGCAGGCAGGCTCAGGGCAGGCAGAAAAGGTAAAAACTGTGAAACTACAAAACAGGGACTATAGCGAAGACAGGAGCAAGGGAAACCGCTGGTAGGTTTGATCGAACAAAACAAACTGGCACAGACAGACAGAAAACACAGGTATAAGTACCCAGGGGATAATGGGGAGGATGGTCGACACCTGGAGGGGGGAGGAGACATAGGTGAAACAGATCTGGGCATGACTATGTCATCCATTTGAGCTCCGGTGTGTCCGTATAGCCTCTCCCTAGTCACATTATGTAAGTACTGCGTTATGAATGCATTCAACTGTGCTGGTTGGTGACAGTGATGGTTGCTGTATGTTTGTGAATATTGGGGTCCGGGAGTCTACTGCCCTTATGTCATTCATTGGACTTCATATCGGTGGTGTTGATGGAAGTTGCCCCTAAGCCCTGATTCAAGGTCAGTTTATATTCCTACGTCCTATGACCAAGGTTAGGATTGAGGTTGGGAACGCTAAACCTAGATCTGTGGTTAAAGACAACTTCTGTAATGTGTCAATGAATGAGGGATGGCTCCTTTGTGCACATCTCAAACTTTTGTGTAAGTTCCCAGTTAATCTGTGGGTGTAAGTGAGAGTTCATCCCGGAATGTGTGCTTATTGTTTCTCTTTTTTTGCGAATGTGTGCCTCCCCAGGTGCCCAAAATATCTATATATCAGAGGGGGGGATCTGTCATAAAGATGTCAACATTTCAGGTTTCACAAATGTTAGTGTGTGTGTGTGTGTGTGTGTGTGTGTGTGTGTGTGTGTGTGTGTGTGTGTGTGTGTGTGTGTGTGTGTGTGTGTGTGTGTGTGTGTGTGTAAGAGACTCTCTTCTGTGTCTGCATTGTCGTTGGTAAAAGTAAGGGCCAACGACTGCACCGATCAAACTAAGTTAGTCCCTCTCAGAAACACTGCCTGATCAGGAATATGTCCTCATGCCTCACCCTCTCACAATGATCCTCCTTAAAACCTTTGTGCCATCGCTCTCCATCACTGTTAAAGACTCAGAACTCTAACGATTTCAATGTGTTTTCTATGTTCTGTTTGTATCTTTTCTATTTATGCTTTATTTATTAACTCGTAAATACTTTTGTAACATTTAGTTTCTTTTCCCCATGCAATTACAAATGAATATGTAAATATATATGCGATGGTTATACCACTGTATTTGCAGGGCCACTTGTCTCCATATTCCTTTGACTTTGGTTGCTTTACATAAATCCTGTCTTTTGTATAATGGTCAGTTTTGATATTGCTTTCCCCCTTATTGCGCTGTTTGTAATGGAGAAAAACCCCACCTAATAAACACTTACCATGTGTCAAATCATCTGCATTTGTCTCTGCTGTACTACACTGTATATAAGAATACCCCACTGAAAAAAACACTTTAATGGGTATACATAGGCAGTCATAACACCATGGAGAGTTGCAGTATGGTTCATAAAATCTTTATCTTTATTTCATCTTTATTTCATCTTTATTTATTAACATCCATGGAGTGACGTTTTCAAAATAAGTTGCTTTCAATACAGTGGAACAAAATAGTAAAAAAACAGATACAATACATCAGTTCAAATGTCCTGTTGAACAAATTAGCAGTGACTACTGTTGCTCAGAAACTACTCAGCAACAATGTTCAGGTACACTGTGGCGTTCAAAACATTCGCCACACCATTACACCAGCACCAGCCTGTACCGTCGACACCAGATAGGATGGGGCCATGAAGTCATGTTGCTTACGCCAAATCCTGGTTCCGCCGTCAGCATGACGCAACAGGAACCGGGATTCGTCAGACCAGGCAATGTTTTGCCACTCCTCAATAATTGTGTTCTGCTGTTGGTGATGGTGTGCCCACTGGAGCCACTTCTTCTTGTTTTTAGTTAATAGGAGTGGAACCCGGTGTGGTCACTCTACATTGTTGTACTGCACCGTTATTTGCCTATTTGTGGCCCGTCTCTTAGCTTGCCTGATTCTTGCCATTCTGATTCTTGCCGTTCTCCTTCGACCTCACTCATCAACGAGCTGTTTTCGCCCACAGGACCGCCGCTGACTGAGGTTCTTTGTTTGTGGCACCATTCTCGGTAAACCTTAGACACGGTCATGCATGAAAAGCCCAGGAGATACAGGAACCAGCGCGCCTGGCACCAACAATCATACAACACTCAAAGTCGTTTAGGTCACTCAGTTTCCCCATTTTAACGTTCAATCAAACAGCAACTGAATGTCTCAATACCTGTCTGCCTTTATATAGCATGCCATGGCCACATGACTCAATGTCTGTAGGAGCGAACCATTTTTGTGAACGGGGAGGTGTACCTAACAAATTGGCTACTGAGTGTATGATCTCTCCCCTGTATGAATCCTCATGTAAATTGTCAGAGAAATGTGAGCGGTGAAACACAAACTGCAATTAAGGGATTTCTCCAATGCCAATTTCTCCCCTGTGTGTCTCGTCATGTGCACTTTCATATCTGTGCTAAAGCGGAAACATTTACCACAAAAACTACTAATATGTAGTATGAAGTTTCTTACATGTGTGAATCCTTATATGCAAATTGTATGCTTTCTGAATGAATCCTTTGCCACAAAGGTGATACGATTTCTCCCTTATGTGGCTCCTGATGTAAACTTTCAGATGAGAGCTATTGCTGAAACCTTTGCCACAAAAGTGATACGATTTCTCCCTTGTGTGGCTCCTGATGTAAACTTTCAGATGAGAGCTATTGCTGAAACCTTTGCCACAAAAGTGATACGATTTCTCCCTTGTGTGGCTCCTGATGTAAACTTTCAGATTAGAGTTATTGCTGAAACCTATGCCACAATGAGGACATTGATAGGTTTTCTCCCTTGTGTGGCTCCTGATGTAAACTTTCAGATTAGAGTTATTGCTGAAACCTATGCCACAATGAGGACATTGATAGGTTTTCTCCCTCCTAATGTGTTGGAACATATTAAAGCTGTTGCTGAAACATTTCCCAAAATGTGGCCATTTTAAGAATTTCTCCCCTTTGTGAATTCCCATGTGCATTATTAACTTATTATTATTCACTTTCACTATGCATTTTCATGTGACTAACTAAAGAAATCATGGAGATGAAATGCTTTCCACACACCTTACACCAATGAAGAGGCGGAGCAGCAGGACTTTGACTTACACAACTAGGTGATTTCAAATGGGACAACTCCATGTATTTCCTACCCCTATTACCACTGATGCAGGACCTTTGACTAAATTAGAAACGTGTAATGTCTGAAGACGTAGCTAGCTAGACTCTCTTACCCGGATGGACTCTTCTCCCTCTCTGTCACGGATGCCATGGTTGCTCTTAGTTTGAAGATGTAATCCGGAGACAGCTGTTTTATACAACAGCCTTCTGTGTGTTCTCTTTTTGACTCTGTCTGCAAATTTGCAATCAAATAACCCCAGTAAATTGTGATTCTGTCTGTCACACCCTGGTCTGTTTCACCTGTCTGTGTGATTGTCTCCACCCCCCTCCAGGTGTCGCCCATCTCCCCATTATCCCCTGTGTATTTATACCGGTGTTCTCTGTTTGTTGCCAGTTCGTTTTGTTTCGTCAATCCTACCAGCGGTTTTCTCGCTGTTCCTGTATCTCAATTGTGCCTGTTTTCTAGTTTTCCCGGTTTTGACCTTTTCTGCCTGCCCTGACCTTCAGCCTGCCTGCCGTCCTGTACCTTTGCCCCACCTATCTGGATTACTGACCTCTGCCTATCCTGACCCTGAGCCTGCCTGCCGTCCTGTACCTTTGCCCCACCTATCTAGATTATTGACCCCTGCCTGCCCTTGACCTGTCTTTGCCTGCTGCTGTTAGATGAACCTTTCCAGCGCAGGGGTTCTGCTAGCGGAACAACATTCCGCTGAAAAGGCAGCGCGCAAATATCAAAAATATTTTTGGGAAATATGTAACTTTCACACATTAACAAGTGCAATACAGCAAATGGAAGATAAACATCTTTCAAAAATTCTTTACAGCTAAAGCACAACATCTGATTATGTTAGATCACTGCCAAGTCGAAAAAACACAGAGATTTTTCCAGCCAAAGATAGGAGTCACAAAAAGCAGAAATATAGATTAAATGAATGTTGACATCATGTTACACAATGAATGGACATACATGTATGTTTTGTTCGATAATGTGCATATTTATATCCAAAAATCTCAGTTTACATTGGCGCCTTACGTGCAGTAATGTTTTGATTCCAAAACATCTGGTGATTTTGCAGAAATACTCATAATAAACATTGATAAAAGTTACTTCTCCTTAAACAGCTGTGTCAGATTTCTTTTTTTTACTTTACGTAAAAAGCATAATCTGAAAACGGCACTCAGAACCCAAAACAGCCAGAGGAATATCTGCCCTTTTGGAATCAACAAAGTTAGAAACAACACCATAAATATTCACTTACCATTGATGATCTTCATCAGAAGGCACTCCCAGGAATCCCAGTTTCGACAATAAATTACTGATTTGTTCCATAAAGTTCCATCATTTATGTCCAAATAGCCATTTGTTGTTAGCGTGTTCAGCCCAGTAATCCATCTTCATGAAACCATATTGTAACGAGTGCGCTGAGAGTAGGGAAGCAGGTTCAGAGTGTTTTAATAAACAAAAGAAACAATGAACACAAAACACAAACAACGCCTGACATGAAACAGGAACAATGACGACTGGGGAAGAAACCCAAGGGAGTCACATATAAAAGGTAGGTAATCAAGGAGGTGATGGAGTCCAGGTGAGTGTCATGGGGCGCAGGTGTGCGAGACGATGGTGACAGGTGTGCGGGATAATCAGCAGCCTGATGACCTAGAGGCCGGAGAGGGAGTATAGGTGACACATATATTCTGAGGCTGCATTTATTGTAGCTAGGGATTTTAACAAAGCAAATTTGAGAACAAGTCTACCTAAATTCTATCAGCACATTGACTGTCGCACTTGCGCTGGAAAACACTGGATCACTGCTACTCTAACTTCCGCAATGCCTACAAGGCCCTCCCCCGCACTCCTTTCAGCAAATCTGACCACGACTACATTTTGCTCCTCCCTTCCTATAGGCAGAAACTCAAACAGGAAGTACCTAGGACTTAGGACTATTCAATGCTAGTCTGACCAATTGGAATCCACACTTCAAGATTGTTTTGATCATGGGGACTGGGATATGTTCTGGGTAGAAAAGAGAATAATATTGACGTATACGCTGATTCGGTGAGTGAGTTTATAAGGAAGTGCATTGGAGATGTTGTAACCACTGTGACTATTAAAACCTACCCTAACCAGAAACCGTGGATAGATGGCGGCATTCACGCAAAACTGAAACCGCGAATCACCGCATTTAACCATGGAAAGGTGACTGGGAATATGGCTGAATATAAACAGTGTAGTTATTCCCTCTGCAAGGCAATCCAACAAGCAAAATGAACAAGGAAAATGTCAGTATAGAGACAAAGTGGAGTCGCAATTCAACAACTCAGACATGAGGTGTATGTGGCTGGGTCTACAGTCAATCACGGACTACAAAAGGAAAACCAGCCGCGTCATGGATACCGACGTCTTGCTTTCAGACAAACTAAACATCTTCTTTGCCTGCTTTGATGATAATACACAGACGCGGCCTGCTACCAAGGACTGTGGGCTCTACTTCTCTGTGGCCGACCAGTTGGCTGGTGTGTTTACGGACATATTCAATCTCTCCCTATCCCAGTCTGCAGTCCCCACATGCTTCAAGATGGCCACCATTGTTCCTGTACCCAAGAATGCAAAGGTAACTGAACTAAATGACTATTGCCCTGTAACATTTCTGTCATCATGAAGTGCATTGAGAGACTAGTCAAGGATCATATCACCTCCACCTTACCTGTCACCCTAGACCTACTTAAATTTTCTCGCCCCCCCAATAGGTCCACAGACGATGCAATCTCCATCACATTGCACACTGCCATACCCCACCTGGACAAGCGGAATACCTATGTAAGAATGCTTTTCATTGACTAGAGCTCAGCATTCAACATCATAGTACCCTCCAAGCTCATCGTTAAGCTTGAGGCCCTGGGTGTCAACCCCGCCCTGTGCAACCCCGCCCTGGACTTCCTGACGAGCTGCCCCCAGGTGGTGAAGGTAGGAAACAACATCTCTGCTTCGCTGATCCTCAATACTGGGGCCCCACAAGGGTGTGTGCTCAGCCCCCTCCTGTACTCCCTGTTAACCTATGACTGCGTGGCCATGCATGCCTCCAACTCAATCATCAAGTTTGCGGACGACACAACAGCAGTAGGCTTGATTACCAACAACGACGACACAGCCTACAGGGAGGAGGTGAGGGCTCTCGGAGTGTGGTGTCAGGAAAACGACCTCTCACTCTCACGTGTCCTATTTATTACCAGTATTCCTAAGCATTACGAAACTTGTATTCGATCAAATAAGCCACTTGTAGAAAATAGGCCATACATTTTTTTATTAACCACCAAATTCGATAGTCTCTCATTGACCTCTATACAAAAACTCCTTGCTTGGTGAGCAAAAATAAATAAATGAAAAACACCACCTGCTAGAGCCCAGTTACGGGCCCAGTTACGTAGGGTTTTGACCAGAGGGGGCACCTCAGCTTGACAATGTTTCACACCAACGCAGGGTTCTCGCCACTCACCTTCCAACAAACCTCCACACATTTCTCTGCGTGCCCTCCTTAAAAATGAATGAGGGCGGAACTTCTGCTGAATTCGTTGTTGGTGAAAACTTACTGTTAAGTACATTGAAAGTCAATATATATAAACAATTTAATTTAAAAAGAGTTCATAACAGGGTGGGTTTTTTTTTTACCCTCGCAGGTATGCAGTAAATTGTGGCTCACTTGTGGGTGTGCCATATAGCAGAACGTTCAATTGTGCTTCAAGAATGAATTATAGCAAGTTTGTATGAATGTCTGGTTATTAAATGGATAAATAGTTTGATCCATTCTCCATTTCATGAATTTATTTACAGGTAAATAGTAATATGCTGTAAACCTTTCTGTGACAAACAATCTGTGCTGTCCTGTTTCCAAATGTCCACATGGCTGGTAGAAGCTATTCAAGTACTGTAAGTAAATACATTTAAAATCTATTACTTGCTAACTAGCTAAAGTGCAGGCTAACTCAAATGTGCTGCTAACATAGCTAGCTACCCATCTAGCCAACTTTACATACTGCATGGCTATCTAGCTAAGATAATTAAATATC
Source organism: Oncorhynchus kisutch (assembly GCF_002021735.2). NCBI lineage: Eukaryota > Metazoa > Chordata > Actinopteri > Salmoniformes > Salmonidae > Oncorhynchus > Oncorhynchus kisutch. The sequence goes on from NC_034202.2 coordinate 2,678,273, forward strand.
ACCAGCTACCTAACTTCATATTAGCTAGCTATCTTGATGTATTTATGATTGTAAAAAACTAACTCCAAATATATTTGTAGGTAGCTAGCTAACAGCCATGGAGGAGGGTGAAAGGATAGCAGCCCCAACTCTCAAAGTGAGAGAGTAGGCTATTCTGGATTGGGCAGGTACTTTTGTGTAGTTCCAGTCCCTAGAAGTGATGACAGAGATAATAGTAACATAATATTCAGTGCTGTCTAATTTGTGTATAATTAGGTATTTTTCGTGTGATGTTGTCTGTCCTTAGATACTGAGAGCTGTGAAAGCCTGTCTGCAGATGAAGAGGTACCAATGAAGAGGAGTGGTTCGCAGATCTGGTCCTGGAAACTCAAAGGCGTGCACATTTTTGTTTTTGCCTTAGCACTACACAGCTCATTCAAATGATAAACTCATCATCAACATTCAAGTGGTATTTATGTATTCATTTGTGATGCTATCCTTGATATGATCCTGCTGTTGTCACATACACATGCATCTATATATCCAATGTTATAATGATTTGTTATAAGATAAATAATACATTAGTAATTCACAATGAGCTGGTGATGTAAAAGTCTAATAATGACATTTTCCATATTCCTGCAGATACCTTGCAGGAGGTTGGAGATTCCTTCAAAACGATTGCCTACAGTTACAAGGTTGGGTGACCAAGGCCATCTGGGACTGCCTCCTCGAGGAATTCAGGCATGTGAAGGCTACCTGTGTCCTCCATAACTTCATGAGGATGGACATGAGGACCAGGAGGGGATCTGCAGCTCGCCGCCGTGTGTCATAGGCGAGATCTGCTGCTCTGCAGGATGTTTCAAACGTACAAAATTCAACCGTACAAAATTACATTTGCAGTAAATTCTTAATCTAGTTAGATTCTTTACACCCACTGTTTCACGAGACAACAGCCTAGTTTACTAGTTCTCAGGATTCCCTGAAACAACACGGATTACATCCGACGAGCGTCATACTCATATCACCATTCCCATAAAGATAGCTATCTTACTAGTGGTGGCTATCGAATCGTACTACACCGGCTCAGACGCTCGTCGGATGTGTCAGGGCTTGCAAACTATTACAGACTACAAAGGGAAGCACAGCCGAGAGCTGCCCAGTGACACGAGCCTACCAGACGAGCTAAATAACTTCTATGCTCTCTTGGAGGCAAGTAACACTTAAACATGCATGAGAGCATCAGCTTGTTCTGGACGACATTGTGATCAGGCTCTCCGCAGCCGATGTGAGTAAGACCTTTAAACAGGTCAACATTCACAAGGCCGGATTCCGTGTACTCCGAGCTTGATTACGTGTACTCCGAGCATGCGCTGACCAACTGGCAAGTGTCTTCACTGACATTTTCAACTGTCCCTGTCTGAGCCTGTAATGCCAACATGTTTCAAGCAGACAACCATAGTCCCTATGCCCAAGAACAGTAAGGTAACCTGCCTAAATGACTACTGACCCGTAGCACTCACATCTGTAGCCATGACATGCTTTGAAAGGCTGGTCATGGCTCACATCAACACCATTATCCCAGAAACCCTAGACCCACTCCAAATCTGCATACCACCCCAACAGATCCACAGATGATGCAATCTCTATTGCACTCAACACTGCCCTTTCCCACCTGGACAAAAGGAACACCTACGTGAGAATGCAATTAATTGACTACAGCTCAGTGTTCAACACCATAGTGTCCTCAAAGCTAAACACTAAGCTAAGGACCCTGGGACTAAACACCTCCCTCTGCAACTGGATCCTGGACTTCCTGATGGGCCGCCCCCAGATGGCAAGGGTAGGTAACAACACATCCGCCACACTGATCCTCAACACTGGGGCCCCTCAGGAGTGCGTGCTCAGTCCCTTCCTGTACTCCCTGTTCACTCATGACTGCATGGCCAGGCACAACTCCAACACCATCATCAAGTTTGCTGATGACACAACAATGTTAGGTCTGATCACCGACAGCGATGAGACAACATATAGGGAGGAGGTCAGACACCTGGCCATGTGGTACCTATGATGAAAATTACAGGCCTCTCATCTTTTTAAGTAGGAGAACTTGCACAATTGGTGGCTGACTAAATACTTTTTTTGCCCCACTGTATATATATAAATATAAATGTTCCTGAGACTCGTATCATAATACTTTGTAGCTTAAATCTGAAAAGAGCCACATTTGTAGGAAGAAAACAGAAACCGGTCTGTTTATTACAACCAGGCTATCAGAGGTTTCTGACGTGATCTCCTCACCATGTTTTCACATCAGGTGACCCCCTCATGGGGTTGCGACACCTAGTTTGGGAAACCCTGCTGTGGGCTGTCTCATCATCACCGGTGATCAGGCCTACCACCGTCGTGTCGTCAGCAAACGTGATGGTTGTGTTGGAGTCATGCACGACCACGCAGTGGTAGGTGAACAGGGAGCTACATGAAGTGTAGGGTCTTGGGGTTCTTTCTGGACTGTCTGAGCCCTATACTCTTAATGCAAAAAAATGTACTCTCTTCCTTGCCCTCAGGTTGGAAACTACCTCCGTATGTTCAGGGGCTCTCTGTATAAAAGGTGCCCATCTCTCTGGAGGAGGTTAGCCTCAGTAGAGGAAAGGAAGAAGATTGTAGCATCATCACACAGTGAGTAACACACTCTTGTCAGACACATTATCTTATGAAAAACTATATTTTTATTGTTTTTCACACAGCCACTTATCCTATAAGTCCAGACCGCAAGAACTCTAGGATATTATTAACACAACTTTTAGCCAGAAGGGTGTCTCTGCTGAAGGCGTCCGAATGTGAAGAGATATTTGAGGGGAATGATGAGAAGTACAAAGCGGTTTCCGTAAGCACAGAGCCACCGGCGTACCTCAGGTAATGCTTCCCTCTTATCTCACCATATAGTCTTTTGCGTTAGGAAAGAACCGAGTGCTACTAGTGCATGACAATATGATTCATACCGAATTTCGGGAGTATGCCTGCCAAAACAGAAATTCCACTAAAACTATCTTTTGCTATTTGTTTCATTCGTCCACTGTTGATCCAGTCCCAAATTTGTTTGAATATTAGCATAATTCTTTCAAGATATAGAACTTTCAAAGTACAGAAAGTGTCACCGTATGATGTGCTTTATTTGAGTAGAGCCTTTTTAGAGTGTGAACTAAGCCAAAGGGGTTTTGTTCGTCATATGTCCTCATGTCAAAAGTCCCTAGTACTTCTCTGTCCATCCCAGGGAGCAGAAGCCAAAGAGGAACAGCCAGTGGGTCCCCACGCTGCCCAACAGCTCCCACCACCTGGATGCTGTGCCCTGCTCCACCACCATCAATCACAACCGAATGGGCCGCGAAAAGAAGAGGACCTTCCCCCTGTGGTGAGGAAAGCAAACCCACATTGGCCAGTGGGTGTGTCTGTATTGATACTGAGTGTACTGAGTGTGTGTGTGCCATTTTATATAGATGGACCTGTGCCATTTCGTCATGGAGCAATACACATGCATCTTTCTATAAACTAGGGTACAAGTGAGTATTTCCTATGCTGGACAACTTGTTACAGTTGTTGATAAGTCATTGATAATAATCTGCCAATTAGCTTCATGTCATTACCTTAAGATATAAGGGGGATCTATTCCATAAAATTCACAAGTTGATTTAAAACCTATGTTTAACTTTCTCATGGTTGGTGTCTTGACGGATTTGTCCAAAATCGTGTGACTTTTCTGTCCTTTCTTTTATGGTAAAGCAAGTTGTCGTTATATCATATATTTACCAATAAAAAGTTAAATTAGACATTGAACATGAATCCTGGATCTAGCTATCAGACTTTTTTGTTTGTTTTGTAACTATACTGAACAAAAATATAAACGCAACTGTTACGGTTTTCTTTTCGGGTGAAAGAGAGTCGGACCAAAATGCATCTAGACTATGCTAGAAAACCCCACTAAGCCACAATCCCAAAACCTATGAAAAACCCCCATACATAACACAACACAAAATAAACCCATGTCACACCCTGGCCTGACCAAATAAATAAAGAAAACACAAAATACTAAGACCAGGGCGTGACAGCAACATGTAATGTGATGGTTTCATGAGCTGAAATAAAAGATCACAGAAATGTTCCATATGCACTTATTTCTCTCACATTTTGTGCACAGATTTGTTTACATCCCTGTTAGTTAGCATTTCTCCTTTACCAAGTTAATCCATCAAACTGACAGGGGTGGCATATCAAGAAGCCGATTGAACAGAATGATTATTAACCAGTTGGATTTAGGGGCGCTATTTAAATTTTTGGATGAAAAACATTCCCGTTTTAAACAAGATATTTTGTCACAAAAAGATGCTCGCCTATGCATATAATTGACAACTTTGGAAAGAAGACACTCTGACGTTTCCAAAACTGCAAATATATTGTCTGTGAGTGCCACAGAACTGATGTTACAGGCGAAACACAGATAAAATCCAACCAGGAAGTGCCGCATTTTTTGAAACCGCCTCATGCCAATGACTCCTTATATGGCTGTGAATGAGCTACGAATGAGCTTACGTTTTGTAATATTTACAAAATACTTTATTGATACTTCGTTAACGTGGTTCTTCAATTTTGTAATACTTTTGCATCCAACATTTGGTGTCGAGCTGTTTAATTACACTGTGATAATTCCACACATTATCTGATCCAGGAAGGAATTTTCTGAATGACAGTCAAGTGAGAAACAGCTCTTGTGATGATACCTTTTTTTATTTAATTCTTTTAAAATCATGGAATATGTTTGTATTCATGCTGGTCTTATTAAGGGAATATGTTTGTAATTTGTGTCTGGGTCCTAAAGGGAAGTGTTTGTGTTGTCTTTTATTCTCAGACAAATCGCTGTAGAAACTGCCTAGATGTCATTGGATGACGGTAGGAATGGAATGGTATTTTATTTAGTGGTTTTTACTTTTTTGTATTGGACATAATTGTTTTTTATGGCATTTTACTAGATTTTACAAAACAAATGCAGGAAAAAATATCTCATATGTTACAGTACGTCGGTGAAGACCGTTGTGACTGGATCCACATGGGATCTAATGTCCCTGGCGAATTGATGTTGATCATCTGTTTTAGTCTGCTTGATTTACAGCAGGGTCTTGTTAGATTTAACAGAGAAAGCATCAAGGTAATGAGTTCATGTTTTCATATGTTTTTTTGTTCGCTTTCTCATTATCAAAACAGATGTTGAGGTTAATTCTACTTTTATTCATGGCTTTTTTATGTGAGCCTGAATTTGCCACAGGCTACAGAGAAATCACCATGCATGCATCCAATTTATTTAGTCAGGCAAGTCTATATTATGCTCATATTTTTTATATAATAATCATTTGAAAATCAGTGCATTGGCAAAGCCTAAAAAAGTAATTTATTATTGCCCTTATTGCCCTTTTTAAAATATTACCCTTGTCATATTTTGGAGGAGGGAGGGGTTCTATATTAAGCCTTACATTTTAGTCGTTCGGCAGATGCTCTTATCCAGAGCGACTTACGGGAGCAATTAGGTTGAAGTGCCTTGTTCAAGGGCACATCAACAGACCTTTCACCTAGTCGACTCTGAGATTCTGACCAGCAACCTTTTGGTTACTGGCCCAATGCTCTTAACCGCTGCTGCACAATTTTATAACATCGAGGTCCTTGAAAATGACAATTACGTACTTGGAAAAAGTTCCTCCCTGAAAGTCCTTAAATTTGACTTGCCAATGTCTGTATCAACCCTGCTTAAGGATGTATAGTCCTAGGCTTATGATGTTGTATGTGGACTTAGAGGAATATATGCAAATTGGCCCATAAGTACACATTTGGAACTGCATAAAAATATATGTTTCATTTCAAACCATTTTGAAATGTTGATCGCAATGTGACACATTGGCCCCATTATTTATAGAAAGACCTACATTGAGAATAATCTCTGCACTTTTCAGGCTGGGTTAGAAGGGCCCTTTTGATGACTTGTGCAAAAGTGTGTTTGTACTCTTTTTCTCATTGACAGCGTCGAGGTACTTGCTCCATTTCTCTTGTGATAATTAGCCTTTTGGAAAAGTCCTGAGATGTCCACATTAGCGGATGAGTCTCAGCTCTGCTCGTCATAACGTCGCTCATCAGTGACTGCATGACGGCGATCCTTAGTGTGGGGAAAATGAAGGAATGGTTCAGTCGCAGTCTGTTTCACCCTCTCAAGCTATTTGAGGGTCAGCAGATACAACTTGAGACAGACTCCCTCTGCTCATTCATCAAGTGTTTTTCTTGTGGTCTTCCAGAAAGCAAGCACTGTCCCCTGACATGACCGTCTATGAGAACATCCTTCCCTCTCTCCCCCTTTCCACAGCCCACTTGTCTAGATAACAAAAGCATTTAATTGTGTCGCTGGAACATATCAAAACAGATCCGCCTACTCGGGCACTTTTTGCTGACCTTGAAAGATGGAGGCTCTTAAGCGCCGTTGCCATGTTTTCAACAGTCACGGTCTCTGACCATATCTCTTGTTTTCATGGCATCTTTGTTTAGTTGCTGATTGTGTTTGTAACTAAGTTCTCTAGATGGTTTACGGTTGAGATAATAAAGTAAAGTACATAAACAAGATCCTAACATCATTTAGTATCTATCTAATGGTGGAAAAGTTAGTTTAGGAATAAGACACCCTTGACTTGTGAAAAATGGAGGCCTAAATAACTCAATTATTTGAAGGAACAAAGAGCGACGCAAACTGTGGGTGAATGCCCCGTGATGCCTTTTCACCTTGTATAGCCTATGAGGCTATCATGCTAGTGAGGATGATTGAATGATAGAGAACACAAGTTGTAGGAAACAGCATTAGTGTAGTGTTCCCGAGATGCTGGTTTTGTTAACACTTGTTTACCCCTGAGGTCTACTACTGTTCTGTTTGTTGGAATCCTCCTCACCAGGTCCAAAACAAATGTTACTCCCACATTTTCCCTGCTAGGCAGTCAACAGTTGTGATGCAATTGTCTCCAAAAGGCCCATCCAATTCTAGAAATCACATCTCTTTTTTGTCTTTTTTTTTGAAAGCTTGAAAACACATAAGTCAGCATGTCTGGCTCAAAAGCATTGCTCTTTTCCTGTGGTTTTAGCAGAGGATCCATTGTGTGGCCTCGCTAGTGAACATCTCTCCTTTTTTCTGGTGCAGATGTGATCTGTTGAACAGTGCATGTTGTGTATGCTGCTCTCTGAATGCTAGTGTTGATGGACATTTAGTCCAGAAAATACCCTATAGAGCGACAGATGACTGAATCTTTCACTGTGCACCCAATTTTGCAGGACAATAGAATTTACCATTGTTGAATTTGAATTCTATTAGGATGCCCATTAGCTGAGGTCATGCCATCAGCTAATCTTCCTGGGGTCTAACACAGAACTTAAAATACTTTACTAAGAATGTGTAGGATACCAACCTGGTCCCATTCTGTATGTGCGGAGCCAACTCTTCTATTGTTGTCATGCCAAACACATGTTGAGATAACAAATGAATGAACACGGAAAGCAGTTGGCTAAAGTAAAAACAGCCTGGGCCACCAGGCTAGTAGAATGATGAGAGCGAGAGAGACACAGAATTCCCATGTGATAAACATCAATTCATCATAAATTCCCAATGGTGGCCACCGGTGTACAATGACGCTTATTGGGTTCATCTTTTGTTAGCAACGACCAGCTGAAGACGAGTAGAAGCTAAATTAGGGGTAGATGTTACCACCTGGTATTCATGATAAGTGTCTTTAAATGTCTCCAAGAATGATGGGGAGACAAACAAATGATTTTACTACTTTTCGTAGGTTGTAGCGTGATCTAATACCTTATATCTTCTCCCCCTTTTCCTTCTGTGAAGCTTTGACGACCACGACCCGGCGGTGATCCACGAGAATGCGTCTCAGGCCGAGGTGTTGGTTCCCATTCGTCTGGACATGGAGATTGACGGGCAGAAGCTCCGAGATGCCTTCACCTGGAACATGAATGGTACTGCTCCACTATCCATTCCCTTGTCTGGAAGACTGCTTTGGAGTTAAAAACTCTAGTTTGGGATGTTATTCTGAAAATTACTTATAAGGTTATAGAATCGCTGCCCAGCAGCAACCGCACTTTGAGCCACATCTCAATAGTCTAAAGTGGCTTCCTTCCTATCCTAGTCTCATCTGCTTCATCTGCACTGATCTGAAAATACACTGGTCAGATGGAAGCAAAGTGATGGATGCCTACTAAGGAAAAATCCTGCTCTCATCAGCTTTGTTCTTTCACGTCAGGGTGATTATAGGAAAGAACACAAGGATAGGAAGCCATTCAAACTATTGACATTCACCCCTGTTCATTCTCTCTTTGCCTCCACTCACCGTCCTCTCCTGTCCCTCCAGAGAAGCTGATGACCCCGGAGATGTTTGCTGAGATCCTGTGTGACGACCTGGACCTGAACCCCCTGGCCTTTGCCCCGGCCATCGCCTCAGCTATCCGCCAGCAGATAGAGTCCTACCCCACAGACAGCATCCTGGATGAACAGACCGACCAGAGGGTCATCATCAAGGTGGGCACATACACAGTCACACACAATCAATTCACTGCTGCAATGGGAGCACAGGCCAAGGGTTGCATCTCAGTAATAACATGAAGGGGTTGTCATAACATCAGTCCTATACATACTGTATTTCTTAAACGTGTGTGTCTCAGCTGAACATCCACGTGGGGAACATCTCCCTGGTGGACCAGTTTGAGTGGGACATGTTGGAGAGGGAGAACTCTCCGGAGACGTTTGCCCTGATGCTGTGCTCCGAGCTGGGCCTGGGAGGAGGAGAGTTTGTTACTACCATTGCCTACAGCATCCGCGGCCAGCTCAGCTGGCACCAGAGGACGTACGCCTTCAGGTACCACAGATCCTTACTTCCGGCGCCGACAGAGATGGCCGCCTCGCTTCGCGTTCCTAGGAAACTATGCAGTTTTTTGTTTTTTTTACGTGTTATTTCTTACATTGGTACCCCAGGTCATCTTAGGTTTCATTACATACAGTCGAGAAGAACTACTGAACATAAGAGCAGCGTCAACTTACCATCAGTACGACCAAGAATATGACTTTCGCGAAGCGGATCCTGTGTTCTGCCTTTCACCCAGGACAACGGAATGGATCCCAGCCGGCGACGAAAAAAAACGACTTCATAAAAGTGGGAAACGAAGCGGTCTTCTGGTCAGACTCCAGAGACAGGCACATCGTGCACCACTCCCTAGCAATCTTCTCGCCAATGTCCAGTCTCTTGACAACAAGGTTGATGAAATCCGAGCAAGGGTAGCATTCCAGAGGGACATCAGAGACTGTAACGTTCTTTGCTTCACGGAAACATGGCTCACTGGAGAGACGCTATCGGAGTCGGTGCAGCCAGCTGGTTTCTCCATGCATCGCGCCGACAGAAACAAACATCTTTCTGGTAAGAAGAGGGGCGGGGGCGTATGCTTCATGGTTAACGTGACGTGGTGTGGCCACAACAACATACAGGAACTCAAGTCCTTCTGTTCACCTGATTTAGAATTCCTCACAATCAAATGTCGACCGCATTATCTACCAAGGGTATTCTCTTCGATTATAATCACAGCCGTATATATTCCCCCCCAAGCAGACACATCGATAGCTCTGAACGAACTTTATTTGACTCTTTGCAAACTGGAATCCATATATCCGGAGGCTGCATTCATTGTAGCTGGGGATTTTAACAAGGCTAATCTGAAAACAAGACTCCCTAAATTGTATCAGCATATCGATTGCGCAACCAGGGCTGGAAAAACCTTGGATCATTGATATTCTAACTTCCGCGACGCACATAAGGCCCTGCCCCGCTCTCGATTTGGAAAAGCTGACCACGACTCCATTTTGTTGATCCCTGCCTACAGACAGAAACTAAAACAAGAAGCTCCCGCGCTAAGGTCTGTTCCACGCTGGTCCGACCAATCTGATTCCACACTCCAAGACTGCTTCCATCATGTGGACTGGGATATGTTTCGTATTGTGTCAGACAACAACATTGACGAATACGCTGATTCGGTGAGCGAGTTCATTAGAACGTGCGTTGAAGATGTCGTTCCCATAGCAACGATTAAAACATTCCCAAACCAGAAACCGTGGATTGATAGCAGCATTCGTGTGAAACTGAAAGTGCGAACCACTGCTTTTAATCAGGGCAAGTTGACCGGAAACATGACCGAATACAAACAGTGTAACTATTCCCTCCGCAAGGCAATCAAACAAGCTAAGTGTCAGTATAGAGACAAAGTAGATTCTCAATTCAACGGCTCAGACACAAGAGGTATGTGGCAGGGTCTACAGTCAATCACGGATTACAAAAAGAAAACCAGCCCCGTCCCGGACCAGGATGTCTTGCTCCCAGGCAGACTAAATAACTTTTTTGCCCACTTTGAGGACAATACAGTGCCACTGACACGGCCCGCAACTAAAACATGCGGACTCTCCTTCACTGCAGCCGACGTGAGGAAAACATTTAAACGTGTCAACACTCGCAAGGCTGCAGGCCCAGACGGCATCCCCAGCCGCGCCTCAGAGCATGCGCAGACCAGCTGGCTGGTGTGTTTACGGACATATTTAATCAATCCCTATCCCAGTCTGTTGTTCCCACATGCTTCAAGAGGGCCACCATTGTTCCTGTTCCCAAGAAAGCTAAGGTAACTGAGCTAAACGACTACCGCCCCGTAGCACTCACTTCCGTCATCATGAAGTGCTTTGAGAGACTAGTCAAAGACCATATCTACTCCACCCTACCTGACACCCTAGACCCACTCCAATTTGCTTACCGCCCAAATAGGTCCACAAACGATGCAATCTCAACCACACTGCACACTGCCCTAACCCATCTGGACAAGAGGAATACCTATGTGAGAATGCTGTTCATCGACTACAGCTCGTCATTTAACACCATAGTGCCCTCCAAGCTCGTCATCAAGCTCGAGACCCTGGGTCAACTGGGTACTGGACTTCCTGACGGGCCGCCCCCAGGTGGTGAGGGTAGGCAACAACATCTCCACCCCGCTGATCCTCAACACTGGGGCCCCACAAGGGTGCGTTCTGAGCCCTCTCCTGTACTCCTTGATCACCCACGACTGAGTGGCCACGCACGCCTCCAACTCAATCATCAAGTTTGCGGATGACACAACAGTGGTAGGCTTGATTACCAACAACGACTAGACGTCCTACAGGGAGGGGGTGAGGGCCCTCGGAGTGTGGTGTCAGGAAAATAACCTCACACTCAACGTCAACAAAACTAAGGAGATGATTGTGGACTTCAGGAAACAGCAGAGGGAATAACCCCCTATCCACATCGATGGAACAGTAGTGGAGAGAGTAGTACGTTTTAAGTTTAAGTTCCTCGGCATACACATCAGACAAACTGAATTGGTCCACCCACACAGACAGCATCGTGAAGAAGGCGCAGCAGCGCATCTTCAACCTCAGGAGGCTGAAGAAATTATGCTTGTCACCAAAAGCACTCACAAACTTCTACAGATGCACAATCGAGAGCATCCTGTCGGGCTGTATCACCGCCTGGTACGGCGACTGCTCCGCCCACAACCGTAAGGCTCTCCAGAGGGTAGTGAGGTCTGCACAACGCATCACCGGGTGCAAACTACCTGCCCTCCAGGACACCTACACCACCCGATGTCACAGGAAGGCCATAAAGATCATCAAGGACAACAACCACCCGAGCCACTGCCTGTTCACCCCGCTATTATCCAGAAGGCGAGGTCAGTACAGGTGCATCAAAGCTGGGACCGAGAGACTGAAAAACAGCTTCTATCTCAAGGCCATCAGACTGTTAAACAGCCACCACTTACATTGAGTGGCTGCTGCCAACACACTGACTCAACTCCAGCCACTTTAATAATGGGAACTGGTGGGAAATGATGTAAAATATATCACTAGCCACTTTAAACAATGCTACCTAATATAATGTTTACATACCCTACATTATTCATCTCATATGTATACGTATATACTGTACTCTATATCATCTACTGCATATTTATGTAATACATGTATCACTAGCCACTTTAACTATGCCACTTTGTTTACATACTCATCTCATATGTATATACTGCACTCAGTACCATCTACTGTATCTTGCCTATGCCGCTCTGTACCATCACTCATTCATATATCTTTATGTACATATTCTTTATCCCCTTACACTTGTGTCTATAAGGTAGTAGTTTTGGAATTGTTAGCTAGATTACTTGTTGGTTATTACTGCATTGTCGGAACTAGAAGCACAAGCATTTCGCTACACAGGCATTAACATCTGCTAACCATGTGTATGTGACAAATAAAATTTGATTTGATTTGTTTTGCTCAAAACATGCATATAAATGCAATATATGCATTTGCACAAACGCACACACACCAAACAAAAACAACACTGAATACAGATGTATGGACACACAGAGCACACCTAATGACACTGATGGATCCAGACAGAACCTTCCCAGTTCACACACATGCTCGGTCAGACATTTTAACATCCTATGCATTGCCCAGTGTAATGACAAAATGGAGAGTTAGAAATTCCCGCACACATATTTTGCAACTCTTTGATTGGAAGGTCTTTGTCTCTACACATTTTTCAGCCTAAATGCAGCATTCCCCATACTGTTTTGTAGAATAGATATTTTAAATACTCAAGATGTAAGGTTGCCAGTATCATGGATACTTGCTGGAATAAGGCCAGAACACATTTAGTTCCCCCAGTGTGATGTATTTGAATATGCCTCTTGACTTATTCCACATTTTGTTGTTACAGCCTGAATTCAAAATAGATTAAATATATTTTTTTCTCACTCATCTACACACAATATCCCATAATGACAAAGTGAAGACATGTTTTTAGAAATACATACACAGGTGCACCTCCAATTGACTCAAATGATGTCAATTAGCCTATCAGAAGCTTTTAAAGCCATGACATCATTTTCTGGAATTTCCAAGCTCTTTAAATGCACAGTCAAGATAGTGTATGTATACTTCCCACTGGAATTGTGATACAGTGAATGAAAGTGAAATAATCTCTGTAAACAATTGTTGGAAAAATGACTTGTGTCAGGCACAAAATAGATGTCCTAACCGACTTGCCAAAACTATAGTTTGTTAACAAGAAATGTGTGGAGTGGTTGAAAAACAAGTTTTAATGACTCCAGCCTAAGTGTATGTAAACCTCCGACTTCAATTGTATGTGTTCTGTAAGATGAACTATATCTCACAGTGACATGAACATGAGGTCAGGTTGAGGCATTTGCATATGTTGTGTGGTGTCTTAAGAGTGTGTGGGGAGGGTTTTAAAAGTTGGCTGCCTGCCTATGACTCCCAAGTTGGGGTCTGTTAAGGATTTTAATTTCAAACACACAGACAGCCTGCATCTTGTTTACACCACAGAGTGTACACACACCCCCTTTAGCCTTCATCCATTATTCACAAGCACGGGTACCATGTGTTTTTCCACCAAAACAAAAGCTTCATCCATAGGGAGTTTCCATCCAACTAAACACTAAAACGGTCCCTTTAGCGTCTAATGGCGATCGTTTTACATATTGAAGTGTCTTAACGTTGTACAGATTTTCTCCCAGACAGTGAGACAGACATACAGTGGTTCCTCCTTTAAAAGTTGCGAGCTTACACAGCGGGCCTTAGAGGTACCCAGCATCACGGATTCATTGCTCCAGACCACCACAAGGGGGAGGTAGAGCACTCATTATGCATTTGGGTCCCAAGGTTTTTATATGACCAATCATATCGAGTGGTTCCAATGACGAATTTGACGCGAGCCACCTGTCCCTGGTGACTTTCTTCAGCAAAGATGGCTGACAAAACATTACAGGGGAAGCAAATGTCAATAGTTATATCATCATAACGAGTCAAGCAAAAAAAAATGTTTGTAGAGACAAACGATTGTGCATATTTTTTTGTCATGAAGTTAATTTACAAAAATCACTATCTGGCAAGTTTTCTTTTTCAATCATCCGATACCAGGTTTTTTTACATAATAAAAACAGTACATCCTGCCAGCACGCCCACAAGCAACCTGAATGACGCGTGGAAGAGAGCGAGGAACGAGGTGGTAGTAACAATCCAGGCTATTTGCTCTGAGACCGGCATAATAATGTAATGAAACAAGCAGGGAGCAGATGTCGAACCCTCAACATTCTAGCCTAAAGTCCAGCACGCTATCGACTGTGCCCAAATGTATTAATTGGGGTTGGGGCTGATTGTGGCTAAAAACACTATCAATTGAAGTTAGAAGCAAAAGCCTACAGCTATTTTAGCACCGTTTCGTGCTGCTCTGAGACCAGCATGGTGACTCTGAGACAAGCTTACTCCTTCCTCCCCATCAGGGGATTGAACCCCGGTCTCCCGTCCGCACACAGGGATTCTTTAGCTAAATAGCCCAGTACTGTGCTGCCGACCGTCACGTTATACAGCGCCATATTTTCCTTTCCATTCTAACAGAAACTCGGAGGGTTTTAAAATTTCATGGAATAGAAACACCATAATATTAATAAATTAATGAAGCAAGTACAGCACTTTGAAGTTTCTGTACAGCACTTTGAGATATCAGCTGATGTACGAAGGGCTATATAAATAAATTTGATTTGATTTGAAGTACCAGTCAAAGGTTTTTCTTTATTTTTACTATTTTTTACATTGTAGAATAATAGTGATGACATCACAACTATGAAATAACACCGGTCCCCCGCGTGCCCTGCATTCTGTAGTACAGACATGCTGCTCTCCCTTATGTAAGGAATTAGGCACTTTCCCATGTTTACTACAGTATGTATTGTAGACTGCACAGTAGCCTAATAAACAAATAAGCACATTTAGTTAATAAAATAATGATTAAAAAATACTCTTTCAAAATGCAGATGTTGATTTTTAGTTATGGATCCGTAATGAATTACTATGGGAATAAATATCACTCATTTACAGAAATATTGGAACAAAGTTGTCTAACGAAGGCAAAACATTTTGTTTTTTTGTTTTTCTCTAAATAGAAACACCATAATATTAATCAAATTAATTAAGCCACATTTCTTAAAATAAATCCCATATACTATCTTATTACAAAAAAGGTTTAAAATTCTCTGGTAATGCCAACACGGAATACTATCAAATGCTTCTCAAATATGCCCTCTGGTGGTCAAACTAGAAATAACTTGCAGTAACAAAAAAAATGGCTGACAATTTAAATGACATGCCACTGAATGCTGCGGCTGCATGCAAGATGTGCCGCAGTATGACACAACTTTTAAAGGAGGATCCACTGTAAAGTACATTCTGTTTGTTTGTGTGTTTTTCCTCCCCCACTCTGCCCTGCAAGGTTTCTCATCGCATTAGCTTGGCTCTGTTAATTTGGGATGTTTTGTTCACATGGGCTGTTCCATTGTGTGTCACCTGCTTATCAAACAGTGGTGGTCGATTCCATTTCACCAATGGACATTTCATGAAATGAACTGAAATAGCAAATGGAGAAATTAGTAATCGATTGCCAAACCTAATGCCAATGCTTTTGAGTCTTTTGTGTGTAAATGAGGACTGGAGAGTTTTTCTATCGTGCCTTTTTCTTTTGCATTGCAAATGAATTATCTTTTCTACTCTCTTCCCCCACTTGTCTTTTTATAGGGCTGATTTCAGGGCAATATTCTTTTGAATTACTTGAACTACTACCCCTCTCCCCCCAAGCTAAACCCCCACGTTCTCTTGACATGATCTGCCTTGGGAAGCTGATTTACACTTTATCTCTCTCATCTGTTGACTTGACTTTGCAGGGCTTGTCCACCCCAAGGAAACCATTTTTACTTGTATTATGAATAAAAAAGCCTATGAAGTTGTATGATATTCTGTTTCTGCCAAGTCAGGGAAAACTATGTAGTTCTCACTGTTGGTTGGTCTACAAACTGCACTACACACAAGTTTGAAGTTGTATTAGTTGTATGTACAGGATACACATGGAATACACCGTCCAATGAAATGCTGACTTGCAGGTCTCGACAATACAACAACAAGAAGAAATAATAAAAGCATACAAACATAAAGTAAATGGCTCAGTAGAACACAGAAAACTGTGTGGCTTATTGTAGTAACTAGTGGTGATGACATCCATCTGATCTATATTGCATATCATCTATTTTCTGTGACAAATTTTTATTAAATAGGGTTTGTTTGAAGTATTTTCATAGTTCCTTACTCATGAAGGTTCATTTGTGTATACCCCTTTAAGAGTATCCCGCAAATAGGTATTGAGTTTTGAACGGTCTGTGCTAGAGGTACAACCACGTACACAAAGCCACGCTCCGTTTGTTTTTATGGCAAGAGGCTGTGGTATAGCTAAGCCCAGAGCCATATATTAAGAAATAAATTACGCTCGCTAAGCCTAATCAAACTTACAAGTGATAATGGTTATCACAGACTAAGTAAAATAATAAAAATGACTTTGCTCGTGATGCGAGCCCCTCAAATGATACAGATGTAACAGTCTGAGTGCACTGGACTTGAACAGCGATACAGATGTAACAGTCTGAGTGCACTGGACTTGGAACAGCGATACAGATGTAACAGTCTGAGTGCACTGGACTTGAACAGCGATACAGATGTAACAGTCTGAGTGCACTGGACTTGGAACAGCGATACAGATGTAACAGTCTGAGTGCACTGGACTTGGAACAGCGATACAGATGTAACAGTCTGAGTGCACTGGACTTGGAACAATGATACAGATGTAACAGTCTGAGTGCACTGGACTTGGAACAGCGATACAGATGTAACAGTCTGAGTGCACTGGACTTGGAACAGCGATACAGATGTAACAGTCTGAGTGCACTGGACTTGGAACAGCGATACAGATGTAACAGTCTGAGTGCACTGGACTTGGAACAGCGATACAGATGTAACAGTCTGAGTGCACTGGACTTGGAACAATGATACAGATGTAACAGTCTGAGTGCACTGGACTTGGAACAGCGATACAGATGTAACAGTCTGAGTGCACTGGACTTGGAACAATGATACAGATGTAACAATGTATCATTTATTCTATTATCTGACTCCCAAATCAAAATTCCAGAGTGTTCAAACATTTTTATCAAGATTAGGAAAGGTTTTGTGGCACACCACTGCTTCTAGTCAGCTAACAGTCAACTCCTATGGGCCCTCTGTGGAGAGACACACACAAACAAACGTGACAATAGACAGTCAACTGGTCCCTTCTTACAGCCCCCATAATGTTAAACTAGCTCTATGCTTGATTGTCATACTAATCCAGTACCAATGTCACATCTCTACTCCCATTAATTAAAAAAATTATATCTGATCCCAGATCAGAGACTGTTGAAGGAGCCTTATCCATTTCTAGCCCCTCTAGTGGTTCAACCGCTACTCATTTCTGATGAGATGAGGCGACGTGGTATATAAAAGGTGCCATGGGCGTATTTGTCCGTATGAAATGTAGCCATTGTCGATTGTACGGGCTCACCATCTAAGTGAGCTCTACCTGTAATCCTGCATTCATATCTCTCATGATAGACAATGCTGACGGACTTGATCTGTCTGTTAATAGAAACACTCAGACTCAACTCTTGGGAATAATGTAAAGTTGTGTATTTATGCTGATACTTTTAGTACATTTTTTTTTGTTTGTTTCCTTTTTTAATAAAATAACATAAACCAGACATTTGAAATTAATATTATATGTTGCTCTACAAATTCTTGTACATGGGGACAAAGATCATAGAGAAATAAGAAATGTCTTGTGAGCAATTGGGTTTGAAGGTAGGCCTTGAAATACATCCACAGGTACACCTCCAATTGACTAAAATGATGTCAATTAGCCTATCAGAAGCTTCTAAAGCCATGACATCATTTTCTGGAATTTCCCAAGCTGTTTAAAGGCACTGTCAACTTAGTGTATGTGAATTTCTGACCCACTGGAATTGTGATATAGTGAAATAATCTGTCTGTAAACAATTGTTGGAAAAAATTACTTGTCATGCAGAAAGTAGATGTCCTAACAGACTTGCCAAAACTATAGTTTGTTAACAAGAAATTTGTGGAGTGGTTGAAAACGAGTTTTAATGACTCCAACCTAAGTATGTGTAAATTGATTTTGCAGCGCACGCGAGCGGTGTGGTCAGCATGTTAGGGCCCACATAAAGCTGTCCCAACAGCAGTCCCAACACTGTTACTCCTGGCTATCAGCAGAGCCTTGTCTGGCAGCAAAACAGTTCATTCAAAGCAGCAAAACAGTTCATTCAGCCATTTACTGCCTTTTAAAAACCATATTTGATATGACTGACTTGCTTAAATAAATGTGGTTTCTACTGACATGTATGTACAAACTATTGCATAAGGGGACGACTAGCGGCTGAGAGGCAATCCGTAATTTCGAATAAGACATAGGAGAGCGAGCTACAATGGACAAAGTCAAAATAACGATTTGGTCAACACTTTTGAAATGTACAGCGACAGAATTCAGAACATCAAATCAAATGTGATGTGTCACATGCGCTGAATACAACCAGTTTAAACCTTACAGTGAAATGCTTACTTACAAGCCCTAAACAATGTAGTTTTAAGAAAATACCCCCCCCCAAAAAAGTAACAAATAATTAAAGAGCAGCAGTAAAATAACAATAGCGAGGCTATATACAGGGGGTATAGAGTCAATGTGCATGGGCACCGGTTAGTCGAGGTAATTGAGTTAATATGTACATGTATTTAGAGATATTAAAGTGACTACGCATAGATAATAACAACAGAGAGTAGCAGCAGTGTAAAAGACTGGGAGAGGGGAGGGGGCAATGCAAATAGTCTGGGTAGCAATTTGATTAGCTATTCACAAGTCTTATGGCTTGAGGGTAGAAGCTGTTTAGAAGCCTCTTGGATATAGACTTGGTGCTCCGTTACCTCTTGCCGTGTGGTAGCAGAGCGAATAGTCTATGACTAGGGTGTCTGGAGTCTTTGACAATTTTTAGGGCCTTCCTCTGACACCGCCTGGTATGTAGGTCCTGGATGGCAGGAAGCTTGGCCCCGGTGATGTACTGGGCCATACGCACTACCCTCTGTCGTGCCTTGCGGTCGGAGGCCGAGCAGTTGCCATACCAGGCAGTGATGCAACCCGTCAGGATGCTCTTGATGATGCAGCTGTAGAACTGTTTGAGGATCTGAGGACCCAAATCTTTTCAGTCTCCTGAAGGGGAATAGGTTTTGTCATGCCCTATTCACAACTGTCTTGGTGTGCTTGTATCATGTTAAGTTTGTTGGTGATGTGGACACCAAGGAACTTGAATCTCTCAACCTGCTCCACTACAGCCCCGTCGATGAGAATGGGGGAGTGCTCGGTCCTCTTTTCCTGTAGTCCACAATCATCTCCTTTGTCTTGATCACGTTGAGGGAGAGGTTGTTGTCCTGGCACCACACGGTCAGGTCTCTGACCTCCTAACTATAAGCTGTCTCGTCATTGTCGGTGATCAGGCCTACCACTGTTGTGTCATCTGCAAACTTAGTGATGGTGTTGGAGTCGTGCCTGGCCGTACAGTCATGAGTGAACAGGGCCCTGCCACTGCCACATCCGATGAGTGTCGGAGCCGGTGTAGTACAATTCGATCTTAGTCCTGTATTAATGCTTTGCTTGTTTGATGGTTTGTCGGAGGGCATAGCAGGATTTCTTATAAGCTTCCGGGTTGGAGTCCCGCTCCTTGAAAGCGGCAGCGCAACCCTTTAGCTCAGTGTGGCTGTTGCCTGTAATCCATGGCTTCTGGTTGGGGTATATACGTACAGTCACTGTGGGAACGACATCATCAATGCACTTATTGATGAAGCCAGTGACTGATGTGGTGGACTCCTCAATGCCATCGGAAGAATCCCGGAACATATTCCAGTCTGTGCTCGCAAAACAGTCCTGTAGATTAGCATCTGCTTCGTCTGACCACTTTTTTATTGACCAAGTCACTGGTGCTTCCTTCTTTAATTTAGGCTTGTAAGCAGGAATCAGGAGGATAGAATTATGGTCAGATTTGCCAAATGGAGGGTGAGGGAGAGCTTTGTATGCATCTCTGTGTGTGGAGTATTGGTGGTCCAGAGTTATTTTCCCTCTGGTTGCAAGTTTTCCTGCATTAATGTCCCCCATTAATGTCCCCAGCCAATGTCCCAGCCATTGAGTGTGGTCTTTGTACCAGAATCAGTCTGTGGTGATATGTAGACAGCTACGAAAAATACAGATGAAAACTCTTTAGGTAGATAGTGTGGTCTACAGCTTATCATGAGATACTCTACCTCCGGCGAGCAGAACCTTGAGACTTCCTTAAATATCGTGCACCAGTTGTTGTTTACAAATATACATAGACCACCAACCCTTGTCTTACCAGAGGCTGCTGTTCTATCCTGCTGATAGTGTATAATCCGACAGCTGTATGTTATTCATGTCGTCGTTCAGCCACGACTTACAGTTTTTTATGTCCCGTTGGTAGGATATACGGCTTTTATTTCGTCCCATTTATTTTCCAGCGATTGTACGTTGGCTAATAGTATGGATGGCAAAGGCAGATTATCCACTCGTTGCCTGATTGCTTGAGGGCCTGTTTGGATGTCTGGAGTAAATCCCTCTCGTCTGACTCATTAAAGAACATTTCTGTCTCCAATTCAAGGTGAGTAATCGCGGTTCTGATGTCCAGCAGCAACATTATGTACAAAATAAGTTACAAACAATGCGAAAAAAACAAATAACATAGCATGGTTGGTTAAGAACCAATAAAATCAAATCAAATGTATTTATATAGCCCTTCGTACATCAGCTGATATCTCAAAGTGCTGTACAGAAACCCAGCCTAAAACCCCAAACAGCAAGCAATGCAGGTGTAGAAGCACGGTGGCTAGGAAGAACTCCATAGAAAGGCCAAAACCTAGGAAGAAACCTAGAGAGGAACCAGGCTATGAGGGGTGGCCAGTCCTCTTCTGGCTGTGCCGGGTGGAGATTATAACAGAATATGGCCAAGATGTTCAAATGTTCATAAATGACCAGCATGGTCAAATAATAATAATCGCAGTAGTTGTCGAGGGTGCAGCAAGTCAGCACTTCAGGAGTAAATGTCAGTTGACTTTTCATAGCCAATCATTAAGAGTATCTCTACCACTCCTGCTGTCTCTAGAGAGCAGGTCTGGGACAGGTAGAACGTCCAGTGAACAGGTCAGGATTCCATAGCCGCAGGCAGAACAGTTGAAACTGGAGCAGCAGCATGGCCAGGTGGACTGGGGACAGCAAGGAGTCATCATGCCAGGTAGTCCTGAGGCATGGTCCTAGGGCTAGAGAGAATTAGAGAGAGCATACTTAAATTCACACAGGACACTGGATAAGACAGGAGAAGTACTCCAGATATAGCAAACTGACCCTAGCCCCCCAACACAAACTACTGCAGCATAAATACTGGAGGCTGAGACAGGAGGGGTCAGGAGACACTGTGGTATCTGATGATACCCCAGGACAGGGCCAAACAGGCAGGATATAACCCCACCCACTTTGCCAACCCACAGCCCCCCCCCCCCCACACCACTAGAGGGATATCTTCAACCACCAACTTACCATCCTGAGACAAGGCCAAGTATTGCCCACAAAGATCTCCGCCACGGCACAACCCAAGGGGGGGGCGCCAACCCAGACAGGAAGAACACGTCAGTGACTCAACCCACTCAAGTGACGCACCCCTCCTAGGGACGGCATGAAAGAGTTCCAGTAAGCCAGTGATTCAGCCCCTGTAATATGGTTAGAGGCAGAGAATCCAAGTGGAGAGAGGGGAACCGGCCAGGCAGAGACACCAAGTGTGGTTCGTCGCTCCAGAGCCTTTCCGTTCACATTCACACTCCTGGGCCAGACTACACTCGATCATGTGACCCACTGAAGAGATGTGTCTTCAGTAAAGACTTAAAGGTTGAGACCGAGTCTGCGTCTCTCACATGGGTAGACAGATCATTCCATAAAAATGGAGCTCTATAGGAGAAAGCCCTGCCTCCAGCTGTTTGCTAATAAAACGGCAGCCACCCTCTCCGGTGCCATAAAAACACGGTCTGTTCTTACAGTATTCTCCCTGTACACCAAGTCAGGTAGGATAAATAAAGGGGACAATAAGCAGACAATGAAAGCTCTTACAATATTCGATAATGACATTTCCCTAAAACAGGCTATAGACTACATATGCACCACCAAGTCAGAACAGTAGGCTAGATTATGAGGGGAAAAGGGACCAAATTATTAGGGTGAGGCACATGGGCTACTAACAGTTTACAATACAACATACATTTAGTATTACTCTCTTAGCTACAGTATACATATCTCCCTGGCATATTACATCATTTATGCAGCAGCAGACAATACATTTTTTGGACTCACCTTGTGCTGTGCTCACTTGGCACGGCGGGTCCTTCGTGGTCAGATTTTGTCATCAAACTTTCATCAAAGTCTGACATTCTCTGGATTTATGGTGCTTTCGTGACAACTGGGAACTCTGAAAAAAATATGGTAGAATAATGTCGTTAGTGATCTTCAGGTCGGAGCTCTAGAAAGAGGCCCGAGTTCACAATTTGAATTCCGAGTTGGATGACCGTTCAAAACAAATACATTTTTTAGTTCCCAGTTGTCTTGAACTTGCTGAAGTCAGAGTTCTCTGAGTTTCCAGTTACTTTGAAAGCGGCAGAAGTCATGCTGGATTGACAGCATGCCCAATGTTGAATGGTTATCCTTGTGAGCTTGGAAAGGAGACCCTTAAAGCCAGACTTGGACCATACATCCTCTCCACTGAATAGCAGGCTAGTGATTGCTTTGCAATGCTTGCAGTTAGCCACGGATTCCTTCCAAAACACTCATTGCGATTTTCAACTTGTTGTGTAATGTTTATGTCCAATGGCCGATGAGCACTGATACGTTTTATCTATAATTGCTCTACATAATTTCTCTGCATATGACAACACTTGAAAAGGATTTGCCAGTAGATTGTCAACTTGATTCATGATGATGACTACTAGCTTGTTAGATAAGATTTTGAAAGTATGATGTTGACATGATCAGTGCAATCACAGCTACTGAGGCTAGGTAACACGGTCACCACCGATAAATCCATGATTATCGAAAACTTCAACAAGCATTTCTCTACGGCTGGCCATGCCTTCCTCCTGGCTACTCCAACCTCGGCCAACAGCCCCCCCCCCCCCCCCCCGACAGCTACTCGCCCAAGCCTCTCCAGGTTCTCCTTTACCCAAATCCAGATAGCAGATGTTCTGAAAGAGCTGCAAAACCTGGACCCGTACAAATCAGCTGGGCTTGACAATCTGGACCCTCTATTTCTGAAACTATCCGCCGCCATTGTCGCAACCCCTATTACCAGCCTATTCAACCTCTCTTTCATATCATCTGAGATCCCCAAGGATTGGAAAGCTGCCGCAGTCATCCCCCTCTTCAAAGGGGGAGGCACCCTGGTCCTAAACTGTTCTCTGTATATATCAATGATGTTGCTCTTGCTGCGGGCAATTCGCTGATCCACCTCTACGCAGACGACACCATTCTATATACTTCAGGCCTGTCCTTGGACACTGTGCTATCTAACCTCCAAATGAGCTTCAATGCCATACAACACTCCTTCCGTGGCCTCCAACTGCTCTTAAACGCTAGTAAAACCAAATGCATGCTTTTCAACTGTTCGCTGCCTGCACCGCACGCCCGACTAGCATCACCACCCTGGATGGTTCCGACCTAGAATAAGTACCTAGGTGTCTGGCTAGACTGTAAACTCTCCTTCCAGACTCATATCAAACATCTCCAATCTAAAATCAAATCTAGAATCGGCTTTCTATTCCGCAACAAAGCCTCCTTCACTCACGCCGCCAAACTTACCCTAGTAAAACTGACTATCCTACCGATCCTCGACTTCGGCGATGTCATCTACAAAATAGCTTTCAGTACTCTACCCAGCAAACTGGATGCAGTTTATCACAGTGCCATCCGTTTTGCTACTAAAGCACCTTATACCACCCACCACTGCGACTTGTATGCTCTAGTCGGCTGGCCCTCGCTACATATTCGTCGCCAGACCCACTGGCTCCAGGTCATCTACAAGTCCATGCTAGGTAAAGCTCCGCCTTATCTCAGTTCACTGGTCACGATGGCAACACCCACCCATAGCACGCGCTCCAGCAGGTGTATCTCACTGATCATCCCTAAAGCCAACACCTCATTTGCCCGCCTTTCTTTCCAGTTCTCTGCTGCCTGTGACTGGAACGAATTGCAAAAATCGCTGAAGTTGGAGACTTTTATCTCCCTCACCAACTTCAAACATCTGCTATCTGAGCAGCTAACCTATCGCTGCAGCTGTACATAGTCTACCGGTAAATAGCCCACCCAATTTTACCTACCTCATCCCCATACTGTTTATATTTATTTACTTTTCTGCTCTTTTGCACACCAATATCTCTACCTGTACATGACCATCTGATCATTTATCACTCCAGTGTTAATCTGCAAAATTGTAATTATTCGCCTACCTCCTCATGCCTTTTGCACACAATGTATATAAGACTCTCTTTTTTTCTACTGTATTATTGACTGTATGTTTGTTTTACTCCATGTGTAACTCTGTGTTGTCTGTTCACACTGCTATGCGTTATCTTGGCAAGGTCGCAGTTGCAAATGAGAACTTGTTCTCAACTAGCCTACCTGCTTAAATAAAGGTAAAATAAAAAAATAATAATAATAAAAAATTGACGTCATTTTATCTGTGGCCAATGACCTTGAGCCTTCTTGAATGGGCAATTCATTCATGATTATCCATAATCATGGTAGTACCCACATGAATGTAGAAGTGTTCAGAAACATATTCTATTGTTATTTACAATAAAAGTAATACAAAACATATTGTAGGGGAGTCTACATCTTGGAGGGGGGCATGATTGTGACAACACAGTGATCCACTGAAAGAAATGTCAGCTTGAAAGGCCTCCCTATTCCTTAAAGTAGCCAACAAATAACTTTGCCCCCTTATTTCAGCCTTGGTCCACACAATGCAACACTGTTGTATCAGTTAAACTCTGGAAAATCTGAAACTGTACATAGCTGAACTTTTTCGAACTTGGCAACATCCTCTTGCCACCTGAATAATGCATGTATAAAATAGCAGAGGTCAAGTGTATGTGCATGCCTGTGTCTGAGCCTGTACAGGCTTGCTCCCCCCTCAGGCTGCGATCCTCCTCCTCGACATGCCAATATGATTCTCATTCTTCAGTGTCACCATCAGGACAAGTGAAGGGGCCTCATTTATAAATGTTGCATATGGACAAAATATGCCCAGAAACATGCGTGCGCCAGTTTTCACACAAAAGTTTGAAAATAACATGCCCAGGGACTGCGGTTGAAAATTACCCGGCTGGCTAAAACCAGCAATTTTACTGAAACGTTTATTAATGTGCACTGTCCCTGTAAAAATAAAATAAACTCCAACTCAAAAACTGAACTTGGCGTGAGAATATGCTCATCCTCCCCCGAACTTTAGACCATGTGTATGAGCAGTTTTTAGTGGTTGAAGCATTGCATTGGAAGAAAGCAAAAGTCGCCTAGTAGTAGCCTTGTGCAAATGGGGAATATATGATGACACTTTTCTTCACATAAAAAAGGGCTCAATAGAATAACAAGATGGAACCCTTAACCGTTAGTGAGAAGAGCAAAAATCTATTTAAAGGCCGTCCACACCAAGGACAATAACGCGATAACTACAATGATAAAAAAATATATATATATATACACTACCGTTCAAAAGTTTGGGCTTACTTAGAAATGTCCTTGTTTTTGAAAGAAAATCAATTTTTTTGTCCATTAAAATAACATCAAATTGATCAGATATACAGTGTAGACATTGTTAATGTTGTAAATGACTAATGGAAACGGTTGCTTTTTTTATGGAATATCTTCATAGGCCCATTATCAGCAACTGACACTGCTGTGTTCCAATGGCACATTGTGTTAGCTAATCCATGTTAATAATTTTAAAAGGCTAATTGATCATTAGAAAACCCTTTTGCAATTATGTTAGCACAGCTGAAAACTGTTGACCTGATTCAAAAAGCAATAAAACTGTCCTTGCCAAGAAGGCCAGCATCCCGGAGTCGACTCTTCACTGTTAACCATTGAGACTGGTGTTTTGTGGGTACTAGACACTCTAATGTACTTGTCCTCTTGTTCAGTTGTGCACTGGGGACTCCCACTCCTCTTTCTATTCTGGTTAGGGCCAGTTTGCGCTGTTTTGTGAAGGGAGTAGTACACCGCGTTGTACGACTTCTTCAGTTTCTTGGGAATTTCTAGCATGGAATAGAGTTCCTTTATCAGAACAAGAATAGACTGGCAAGTTTCAGAAGAAAGCTCTTTGTTTCTGGCCATATTGAGCCTGTAATCAAAACCACAAATGCTGATGCTCCACATATTCAACTAGTCTAAAGAAGGACAGTTTTATTGTTTCTTTAATCAGGACAAAAGTTTTCAGCTGTGCTAACATAATTGCAAAAGGGTTTTCTGATGATCAATTAGCCTTTTAAAATTAAAAACTTGGATTAGCTAACACAACGTGCCAATGGAACACAGGAGTGATGGTTGCTGATAATGGGCCTCTAAACGCATATGTAGATATTCCATAAAAAATCTGCCATTTCCATCTACAATAGTAATTTCCAACATGTCTACACTATATTTCTGATCAATTTGATGTTATTTTAATGAGCAAACAAAATAGCTTTTCTTTCAAAAACAAGGACATTTTAAATGATATATACACATACACAGTAATATAGAGAGTAGAGGGATATTTTTATCCACGTTGGCACCAATGATGTTAGGATGAAACAGTCAGAGGTCACCAAGCGCAACATAGCTTCAGCGTGTAAATCAGCTAGAAAGATGTGTCGGCATTGAGTAATTGTCTCTGGCCCCCTCCCAGTTAGGGGGAGTGATGAGCTCTACAGCAGAGTCTCACAACTCAATCGCTGGTTGAAAACTGTTTTCTGCCCCTCCCAAAATAATTTGTAGATAATTGGCAATCTTTCTGGGACTCAACCACAAACAGGACCAAGCCTGGCCTGTTGAGGAGTGACGGGCTCCATCCTAGTTTGAAGGGTGCTCTCATCATATTTACAAACATAGACAGGGCTCTAGCTCCCCTAGCTCCACAATGAGATAGGGTGCAGGCCAGGCAGCAGGCTGTTAGCTAGCCTGCCAGTTTATTGGAGTCTGCCACTAGCACAGTCAGTGTAGTCAGCTCAGCTATCCCCATTGAGACCGTGTCTGTGCCTCGATCTAGGTTGGGCAAAACAAAACATGGCGGTGTTTGTTTTAGCAATCTCACTGGAATAAAGACGTGATGTGTACCAAACTCACTAAGAGTGGCAATAATAAAGCCTCTCTTGAAAAAGAAAAACCTTGACCCAGAAAATATTAAAACGAATCGGCCTGTATTGAATCTCCCATTCCTCTCAATTAAAAAAAAAAATGTTGCTCAGCAACTCACTGCCTTCCTGAAGACAAACAATGTATACGAAAAGCTTCAGTCTGGTATTAGACCCCATCATTGCACTGAGACTGCACTTGTGAAGGTGGTAAATTACCTTTTAATGGTGTCAGACCGAAGCTCTGCATCTGTCCTCGTGCTCCTAGACCTTAGTGCTGCTTTTGATACCATCATTTGATCACCACAGTCTTTTGCAGAGATTGGAAACCCAAATTGGTCTACACGGACAAGTTCTGGCCTGGTATAGATCTGATCTGTCAGAAAGATATCAGTTTGTCTCTGTGGATGGTTTGTCCTCTGACAAATCAACTGTAAATGTCGGTGTTAGGAACACTATAGTTTTCACTATATATTTTACCTCTTGGTGATGTCATTCGGAAACATAATGTTAATTAATTGTCACTGCTATGAGGACGACACACAGCTGTACATTTTGAAGAAACATGGTGAAGCCCCAAAATTGCCCTCCCTGGAAGCCTATGTTTCAGACATAAGGAAGTGGATGGCGGCAAATGTTCTACTTTTAAACTCGGTCAAAACAGAGATGCTAGTTCTGGGTCCCAAGAAATAAAGAGATCTTCTGTTGAATCTGACAATTAATCTTGATGGTTGTACTGTTGTATCAATTAAAACTCTGAAGGACCTTGGCGTTACTCTAGACCCTGATCTCTCTTTTGATGAACATATCATAACTGTTTCAAGGACAGCTTTTTCCATCTATGTAACATTGCAAAAATCAGAAACATTCTGTCCAAAAATTATGCAGAAAAATGAATCCATGCTGTTGTCACTTCTAGGTTAGACTACTACAATGGTCTACATTCCGGCTACCCGGATAAAGAACTAAATAAACTCCAGTTAGTGCTGAGCACGGCTACTAGAATCTTGACTAGAACCAAATGTATTTTATCATATTACTCCAGTGCTAGCCTCTCTACACTGGCTTCCTGTTAAGCCTAGAGCTGATTTCAAGGTTTTACTGCTAACTTACAAAGCATTACATGGGCTTGCGCCTACCATACATACCTACACATACGCTACGATCACAATAAGCAGGCCTCCCTACTGTCCCTAGAATTTGGAGGCAGGGCTTTCTCCTATAGAGCTCCATTTTTATGGAATGGTGGAATGTGAGAGACGCAGACTCGGTCTCGACCTTTAAGTCTTTATTGAAGACTCATCTCTTCAGTAGGTCCTATGATTGAGTGTAGTCTGGCCCGGGAGTGTGAAGGTGAATGGAAAGGCACTGGAGCAATGAACTGCCTTTGCTGTCCCTGCCTGGCTGGTAACCCTCGCTCCACTGGGAATCTCTGCCTCAAACCCTATTACAGGGGCTGAGTCACTGGCTTACTGGTGCTCTTCCATGCCATCCCTAGGAGGGGTGCGCCACTTGAGGGGGTTGAGTCACTGACGTGATCTTCCTGTCTGGGTTGGCACCCCCCTTGGGTTCGTGCCGTGGGGGAGATCTTCGTGGGCTATACTCGGCTTTGTCTCAGGATGGTAAGTTGGTGGTTGAAGATATCCCTCTAGTGGTGTGGGGGCTGTGCGTTGGCAAATTAGGGGGGGGTTATATCCTGCCTGTTTTGCCCTGTCCGGGGGTATCGTCGGACAGGGCCACAGTGTCTCCCGACCCCTCCTGTCTCAGCCTCCAGTATTTATGCTGCAATAGTTTGTGTCTGAGGGCTTGGGTCAGTCTAATATATTTGGAGTTCCACTGCCACTAGCACAGTCAGTGTAGTCAGCTCAGCTATCCCCATTGAGACCGTGTCTGTGCCTCGATCTAGGCAGTATAGTTCTGCCTGCGGCTATGGAACTCTGACCTGTTCACCGGACTTGCTACCTGTCCCAGACCTGCTGTTTTCAACTCTCTAGAGACTAGAGGTCGACCAATTATGATTTTTCAACGCCGATACCGATTATTGTAGGACCAAAAAAAGCCAATAGCGATTAATCGGCCGTTATTTATTTATTTGTAATAAAGACAATTACAGCAAATCTGAATGAACACTTATTTTAACTTAATATAATACATCAATCAAATCAATTTAGCCTCAAATTCTCCTTCCAGACTCATATTAAACATCTCCAATCAAAAATCAAATCTAGAATCGGCTTTCTATTTCGCAACAAAGTCTCCTTCACTCGCGCCGCCAAACTTACCCTAGTAAAACTGACTATCCTACCGATCCTCGACTTCGGCGATGTCATCTACAAAATAGCTTCCAACACTCTACTCAGCAAACTGGATGCAGTCTATCACAGTGCCATCCGTTTAGTTACCAAATCACCTTATACCACCCACCACTACGACCTATATGCTCTAGTCGGCTGGCCCTCACTACATATTCGTTGCCAGACCCACTGGCTCCAGGTCATCTATTAGTCTATGCTAGGTAAAGCTCTGCCTTATCTCAGTTCAATGGTCAAGATAACAACACTCACCCGTAGCACACGTCCAGCAGGTATATCTCACTGATCATCCCCAAAGCCAACACCTCATTTGGCCGCCTTTCTTTCCAGTTCTCTGCTGCCAGTGACTGGAACGAATTGCAAAAATCGCTTAAATTGGAGACTTTTATTTCCCTCATCAACTTTAAACATCAACTATCTGATCAGCTAACCGATCGCTGCAGCTGTACATAGTCCATCTGTAAATAGCCCACCAAATCTATCTACCTCATCCCCATACTGTTTTTATTTTATTTACTTTTCTGCTCTTTTGCACACCAGTATCTCTACTTGTACAACATCATCTGCTCATTTATCACTCCAGTGTTAATCTGCCAAATTGTAACTATTCTTTCCGAAAGCCTATTTATTGCCTACCTCCTCATGCCTTTTGCACACACTGTATATAGACTTTCTTTTTTCTACTGTGTCATTGATTTGTTTATTGTTTACTCCATGTGTAACTCTGTGTTGTTGTCTGTGTCACACTGCTTTGCTTTATCTTGGCCAGGTTGCAGTTGCAAATGAGAACTTGTTCTCAGCTAGCCTACCTGGTTAAATAAAGGTGTTCTCAACTAGCCTACCTGGTTAAATAAAGGTGTTCTCAACTTGCCTACCTGGTTAAATAAAGGTGTTCTCAACTAGCCTACCTGGTGAAATAAAGGTGTTCTCAACTTGCCTACCTGGTTAAATAAAGGTGTTCTCAACTAGCCTACCTGGTTAAATACAGGTGTTCTCAACTGGCCTACCTGGTTAAATAAAGGTGTTCTCAACTAGCCTACCTGGTTAAATAAAGGTGTTCTCAACTGGCCTACCTGGTTAAATAAAGGTGTTCTCAACTAGCCTACCTGGTTAAATAAAGGTGTTCTCAACTGGCCTACCTGGTTAAATAAAAAAGCAAAAAATAAATAATGAAACATGTTCAATTTCCTTTAAATAATGCAAAAACAAAGTGTTGGAGAAGAAAGTAAAAGTGCAATATGTGCCATGTAAGAAATCTAACGTTTCAGTTCCTTGCTCAGAACATGAGAACATATGAAAGGTTAACATGAGTCTTCAATATTCCCAGGTAAGAAGTTTTAGGTTGTAATTATTATAGGACTATTCCTCTATACCATTTGTATTTCATATACCTTTGACTATGGGATGTTCTTATAGGCACTTTAGTACTGCCAGTGTAACAGTATAGCTTCCATCCCTCTCCCCTCACTACCTGGGCTCGAACTAGGAACACATCGACAACAGCCACTCTGGGAGCAGCGTTACCCATGCAGAGCAAGGGGAACAACTAAGTCTCAGAGCGAGTGACGTTTGAAACGCTAATAGCGCGCACCCCGCTAACTAGCTAGCCACTTCACATCGGTTACACCAGCCTAATCTCGGGAGTTGATAGACTTGAAGTCATAAACAGCGCAATTCTTGAAGCATTGCGAAGAGCTGCTGGCAAAACACAAGAAAGTGCTGTTTGAATGAATGCTTAAGAGCCTGCTGGTGCCTACCATCGCTCAGTCAGACTGCTCTATCAAATCATAGACTTAATTATAACATAATAACACACAGAAATATGAGCCTTAGGTCATTAATATGGTAGAATCCGGAAACGATCATTTTGAAAACAAAACGTTTATTCTTTCAGTGAAATACGGAACCGTTCCGTATTTTTTCTAACGGATGGCATCCCTAAGTCTAAATATTGCTGTTACATTGCACAACCTTCAGTGTTATGTCACAATTACGTAAAATTCTGGCAAATTAGCAATGAGCGAGGCGGCCCAAACTGTTGCATTTACCCTGACCTCGCGTGCAATGAACGCAAGAGAAGTGACAATTTCACCTGGTTAATATTGCCTGCTAACCTTTCTTTTAGCTAAATATGCAGGTTTGAAAATATATACTTCTGTGTATTGATTTTAAGAAAGGCATTGATGTTTATGGTTAGGTACACGTTGGAGAAACGACAGTCCTTTTTCGTGAATGCGCACCGCATCGATTATATGCAACGCAGGACACGCTTGATAAACTAGTAATTTCATCAACCATGTGTAGTTATAACTAGTGATTATGATTGATTGTTTTTTATAAGATAAGTTTAATGCTAGCCAGCAACTTACCTTGGCTTCTTACTGCATTCGCGTAACAGGCAGGCTCCTCGTGAGGCAGGTGGTTAGAGAGTTGGACTAGTTAACCGTAAGGTTGCAAGATTGAATCCCTGAGCTGACAAGGTAAAAATCTGTCGTTCTGCCCCTGAACAAGGCAGTTAACCCACCGTTCCTAGGACGTCATTGAAAATAAGAATGTGTTCTTAACTGACTTGCCTCGTTAAATAAAGTTGAAAAAATATATATTTTGATAAATCGGCAAAATCGGCATACAAAAACACAGATTTCCGATTGTTACGAAAATTTGAAATCGGCCCTAATTAATCGGCCATTCCGATTAATCGGTTGACCTCTACTAGAGACAGCAGGAGAGGTGGAGATACTCTGAATGATCGGCTATGAAAAGCCAACTGACATTTCCTCCTGAGGTGCTGTTGCACCCTCTACAACCACTGTGATTATTATTATTTGACCCTGCTGGTCATCTATGAACATTTGAACATCTTGGCCATGTTCTGTTATAACCTCCACCCGGCACAGCCAGAAAAGGACTGGCCACCCTCATAGCCTGGTTCCTCTCTAGGTTTCTTCCTAGGTTCTGGCCTTTCTAGGGAGTTTTTCCTAGCCACCGTGCGTCTACACCTGCATTGCTTGCTGTTTGGGGTTTTAGGCTGGGTTTCTGTACAGCACTTTGTGACATCAGCTGATGTAAGAAGGACTTTATAAATACATTTGATTGATGGATTGATGGTAGGGGGAATGATTTATTTAAGTTTTTATTTCTTTCATTACATTCCCAATGGGTCAGAAGTTTACATACACTCAATAACTATTTGGTAGCATTGCCTTTGAATTGCTTAACTTGGGTCAAACGTTTCGAGTAGCCTTCCACAAGCTTCCCACAATAAGGGGTGAATTTTGGCCCATTCCTCCTGACAGAGCTGGTGTAACTGAGTCAGGTATGTAAGTCCTCCTTGCTTGCACACGGTTTTTCAGTTCTGCCCACAAATTTTCAATGGGATTGAGGTCAGAGCTTTGTGATATATGACTGATTGATTGATCACAATGTATAAAAAAGTGAGGAAATGGTATCAGTGGCCTGCACTGATACACTGCAACACCAATGGCTTTTTCATTGACGCTAGCTGCATGACAAATGGCTACACGCTACAACATGAATAAAGTTTACAGCACCATCTTGGAGTAGTCAGAGAAGAACATGAAGGACATTTTACTTGATGAGGTATCACTGTGAAAACTGATATGTGATGCTTGGCTTCCACCACTGTAAAATCATCATATCAATGTTGTGTTAAAGGGACATTACACTCCAAAATAAACTTGTCATGTCTTCAGGCCTCAAAGTTTGTCTAAAGTCAGGATGAATTCACAACCCTCTAGCTATATTGGCTCCCGAGTGACACAGTGGTTTAAGGCACTGCATTTCAGTGCAAGAGGCATCCCTACAGTCCCTGGTTTGAATCCAGGCTGAATCACATCCGGCCGTGATGGGGAGTCCCATAGGGAAGCGCACAATTGGCCCAGCGTCGTCCGGGATAGGCCGTCATTGTAAATAAGAATTTGTTCTTATCTGACTTGCCTAGTTAAAGGTCAAATAAAAATATGCGTCAAACCCAAATAAATTGAAAAGGTAAGCACAGCAAATTGAATGGTGCTTATCTTTTCCATTCATTTTGGAATGTGGCTTATAGTGGGATGTACAAAACAGATGTTCTGTTGAAATCAACGACCTAGGACACTACTTTTAAGGTATCAAAACATCTGACAAACTTTGATTTTGGAGTGAAATGTAACCTTTAACTGTTAAAGGCAAAGCACTTTATTTGAGGTACAAATGTACCTTCCTCGTTGAGTCTGTTTGAGCACCTGTGTGTGAAATAGAAAGCTCAATGAGGCTGGAGAGAAAATGTGGGTCCCTGTCAAATAGGTTTACACGGCTACACCTGATAAACAATGGCATGAAAGAAAGAGGGACTTCACAAAAACATTATTGAGACTCATCTGTGGATAAAAAACATTTGACAACAAAAAAACAACAATAAATAAGAATCAAGGCTATACATCAAGTAAAAAAAAATATATATATATATATATTCAGCAGAGCTGTCCGTGTGCTCTTTAACGTATCTCTGAAAGCCTGTGCATTGATTTTACACCAGAAAATATCATATTGTGGATGATGATAGAATGAAATATACCCAATTCATCTGTTGAAATATGACCTCAATTTCTAGTGGTCTTCAGACAGCCACGGACCTCAGACTGGGTTCATAATGAAAGTTTCAACCAAGTCCTCACCTCTATTAGACCAACAGCTGCAGTCAACCTGCTGATGTTACGCAATGATGTAATTATATCAGTCTAAAGTTCCATTGTAGTGACATCAGTCTTAAGAGCAAACAAATTAATTTGGTCGTGATATTCCATTCAACTCTTCGGGCGATATGGACTCTTCATGGGCTTTATCGATAATAGGAAGTGGACAGCCAAAGAAGTCCATGCCGATATAGCGTGGGTATCCTTCCAGAACCGTCACCTCCACCGGGTCAAACTTCCAATACTGCATCCCACTCAGGAAATTAGCATATCCTGTCAAGAGGACAAAGGGTCAACATTTAGTCCACTGCAGTTCAACAGAATTATCATGGTTTGTACACACACACACACACACACACATTTTCAATGTCAGTGCAACTTTAAATGCATTCAATGTCATCAAAATAAACCCTGATGACTCGGTGGCTCGCGACACCTACAAGGCAAGCAGGTATGAGCTCTGCAAATCCACAAGGGAAGCAAAAAGACAATTCAGTCTCAAACCTGAAGACAACACAGGCTCGAGATGCATGTGGCAAGGACTACAGACTATCACGGACTAAAGGTAAATCCAGCTGTGTGGTGCCCACCAAAGCCTCCGTCCTAGACAAGCTTAACACATTCTATGCTCGGGTCGAGGCATCCAGCAATGCTCCTGCTGCTACGGGCAACCAAGTGCTTTCGCTCTCCGAGGCATGAGGAAAACTCTGACAAGAGTGAATACACACAAAGCAGCCAGCTCGGATGGCATCCCTAGCCGCATCCTCAGTGTGCTGACCAGCTGGTTGGCGTCTTTTCGCACATTATCAACCTGTCCCTGTCCCAGGCTGTAGTTCCCTCCTGCTTCAAGGAGACCACCATCGTCCCAGTACCCAATAAAGTCAAAGTGACGCCCAAGTTACTAATTGCCCCGTCGCACTCACCCTGGTCATCATGAAGTGCTTCGAGGGAGAGGCTGGTCATGGCCCACATCAAGACCAGCATGCCGGGCACACTGGATCCACTTTACATCGCTACTCACACAGCCCTAACACATCTGGACAAGAAGAACACCTATGTGAGAATGCTGTTCATTGACATGCCCCGAACCACATCATTGGGACTGCAGTAGAGTCAGCAGTATTAAATTCCTTGGAATCCACATCACAGAGGACTTGACGTGGACCAACACCACCACTCTTCCCACTGGGGACACACCGGTTGAATCAATGATTTTGTACGTTTCTATATGGAATTTTCAATGCAATTTCAACGTATACATTGGTTTGATGATTATGTTGAAATTAGATTGATGTAGCAACCTTTTAGTCAGTTTAAGTCAATTGTAACGCTTGTCGTCTGGGGAAGGAGAGGAGGACCAAAGCGTGGCATAGTAAGTATCCATATTGATTTATTCAAAAAACAACTGAACACTGGAACAAAATAATAAACGTGAAATATACAAAACCGAAACATTTACCGTGTGGCCTAAACACTCACACGGAAACAAACACCCACAAACCTAAAGTAAAACCCAGGCTACCTAAGTATGATTCTCAATCTGAGACAACTAACGACACCTGCCTCTGATTGAGAACCATACTAGGCCGAACACAAAAACCAACATAGAAAAACAAACATAGACTGCCCACCCCAACTCACGCCCTGTCCATACTAAAACAAAGAATAAAATAACAGAACTATGGTCAGAACGTGACATCAATGTCACTAGACTACTGCAATGCTCTACTTTCCGGCTACCCGGATAATGCACTAAATAAACTTCAGTTAGTGCTAAATACGGCTATTAGAATCCTGACTAGAACCAAAAAATATGATCATATTTCTCCAGTGCTAGCCTCCCTCCCTGATTTCAAGGTTTTACTGCTAACCTACAAAGCATTACATGGGCTTGAGCCTACCAATCCTTACGATTTGGTCCTACCGTACATACCTACACGTACGCTACGGTCACAAGACTCAGGCCTCCTAATTGTCCCTAGAATTTCTAAGCAAACAGCTGGAGGCAGGGCTTTCTCCTATATAGATACATTTTTATGGAATGGTCTGCCTACCCATGTGAGAGACGCAGACTCTGTCTCAGTATTTAAGTCTTCACTGAAGACTCATCTCTTCAGTAGGTCATATGATTGAGTGTAGTCTGGCCCAGGAGTGTGAAGGTGAACGGAAAGCTTTGGAGCAACGAACCGCCCTTGCTGTCTCTGCCTGGCCGGTTCCCCTCTCTCCACTGGGATTCTCTGCCTCTAACCCTATTACATGGGCTGAGTCACTGGCTTACTGTTGCTCTTCCATGCCGTCCCTAGGATGGGTGCGTCACTTGAGTGTGTTGAGTCACTGACGTGATCTTCCTGTCTGGGTTGGCACCCCCCCTTGGGTTGTGCCGTGGAGGAGATCTTTGTGGGCTATACTTGGCCTTGTCTCAGGATGGTAAGTTGGTGGTTGAAGATATCCTTCTAGTGGTGTGGGGGCTGTGCTTCGGCAAAGTGGGTGGGGTTATATCCTGCCTGTTTGGCCCTGTCCAGGGGTATCATCGGATGGGGGCACAATGTCTCCTGACACCTCCTGTCTCAGCCTCCAGTATTTATGCTGCAGTAGTTTATGTGTCGGGGGGCTAGGGTCAGTCTGTTATATCTGGAGTACTTCTCCTGTCTTATCCGGTGTCATGTGTGTATTTAAGTATGCTCTCTCTAATTCTCTCTTTCTCTCTTTTGTTCTTTCTATCTCTCGGAGGACCTGAGCCATAGGACCATGCCTCAGGACTACCTGGCATGATGACTCCTTGCTGTCCCCAGTCCACCTGGCCGTGCTGCTGCTCCAGTTTCAACTGTTCTGCCTGCGGCTATGAAACACTGACCTGTTCACCGGACGTGCTACCTGTCTCAGACCTGCTGTTTTCAACTCTCTAGAGACAGCAGGAGCGGTAGAGATACTCTTAATGATCGGCTATGAAAAGCCAACTGACATTTACTCCTGAGGTGCAGACTTGTTGCACCCTCGACAACTACTGTGATTATTATTATTTGACCATGCTGGTCATTTATGAACATTTGAACATCTTGGCCATGTTCTGTTATAATCTCCACCCGGCACAGCCAGAAGAGGACTGGCCACCCATCATAGCCTGGTTCCTCTCTAGGTTTCTTAGTAGGTTCTGGCCTTTCTAGGGAGTTTTTCCTAGCCACCGTGCTTCTACACCTGCATTGCTTGCTGTTTAGGGTTTTAGGCTGGGTTTCTGTACAGCACTTTGAGATATCAGATGATGTTAGAAGGGCTATATACATTTATTTGATTTGATTTGAAAAAGTGCTCTTCACTGATGAGTCGTAGTTTTGTCTCACCAGGGGTGATGGTCGGATTTGTGTTTATCGTCAAAGGAATGAGCTTTACACCGAGGCCTGAACTCTGGAGCGGGATCAATTTGGAGGTGGAGGGCCCGTCATGGTCTGGGGCGGTGTGTCACAGCATCCTCGGACTGAGCATGTTGTCATTGCAGGTAATCTCAATGCTGTGCGTTACAGGGAAGACATCATCCTCCCTCATGCGGTACCCTTCCTGCAGGCTCATCCTGACGTGACCCTCCAACATGACAGAGCCACCAGCCATACTGCTCATTTTGTGTGTGATTTCCTGCAAGACAGGAATGTCAGTGTTCTGCCATGGCCAGCGAAGAGCCCGGATCTCAATCCCATTGAGCACGTCTGGGACCTTTTTGATCGGAGGGTGAGGGCTAGGGCCATTCCCCCCAGAAATGTCCAGGAACGTGCAGGTGCCTTGGTGGAAGAGTGGGGTAACATCTCACAGCAAGAACTGGCAAATCTGGTGTAGTCCATGAGGAGGAGATGCACTGCAGTACTTAATGCAGCTGGTGGCCACACCAGATACTGACTCTTACTTTTGATTTTGACCCCCCCCCCCCACTTTGTTCAGGGACACATTATTCCACTTCTGTTAGTCACATGTCTGTGGAACTCATTCAGTTTATGTCTTAGTTGTTGAATCTTGTTATGTTCATACAAATATTTACACATGTTAAGTTTGCAGAAAAAACATTATTAACTTATCTTTTCTTCTTACAGTAATGGAAGTACGACTCTCACCATATTGGTCCTGGAAGGCAGCGTCGATGTCCATGGGGATGCCCCCCCAGTCCTGCATGCTGCGTGGGTGGGCTGTCTCCACCCGGTTCTCCAGGGGGCTGAAGCGCCAGTAGGTTCCCGACTTGAAGAGGTAAGTCTTCTGGGCCTTGTCTTCGCCCCACATGAGGGCTGCCTGGATGTCCGACACGTGGAGGCCCAGCCGACTCAATGAGTCCGGCCCTGTGATCTTCCTCTCTGCGTCAAACACCCAGTAACTGTCACCTGTTAATGATGTCACACACAGGGGGCACAAATGAGAACACACCAAACATTGCCCATGTCTTTTAAGAAACAGATTTAGGAACCGATTAGTCCACTCCCAATTGTAAGGTCAACTTTTTGTGGGATGGAATAATATCTGACCCTGTATCAGTTTGTAGGGGCAACTTTTGTGCTAAGCAGATGGTGGGTCACATGAACCAGGCTGAAACCTTCACCTGGTGAATGGACCTACTGCTGTGTTACATCTCCCTCCCTACTGCTGCTTTTTGTAGGAGCTACGGACCTAATTTACCCATGCAAACATTGTCTGAGCCCTTCTGCATATTTCCCCCCTGGTGATCTGCTGTCCAATACTTTCCTTTTAGAAGTTTGACTAAACTTTCATACAAATGACTCTCAAAGTGCACACTTTCAGTTCTACTCAGAACTGCTACCAACGTGCCAGAGTCTGGTATAGCTAAACTCCCGACTCTGGACCATACCACCTGGCAAAGGGGCAAGTCTCACCTTGGGCCTCTCCGGTCTGTGCCCTTCTTTTCATTACCATATTTGCTACAAGCGGTCCTGTCATAAAATACTATCTCCTTTCAAAATATATATATATAACTGCAAGCAGCCTTGTTTCAAACCCAATGGCAGTTCAGTGCCACCATTAGGACAACTTGGACTTATTGCCCTTGGACGAGCTACTTCTGTACTCCTTACCATGCCTTAAAAGCTTAAAAGCAGCTTAAAAGCAACCGCTACCAACAGAGCAGTGGCATCCATAGACATAGACCTACTCGAATGGGTGAAGACCCCCAGAGCATGGCAGTTATTCTGTATTTATGGTGGAACCCACCTTGGAAGAACCAGCTGTTTCCAGTCTTGTCTTCGTAGGCCGCATCGATGCTGTTGGGGATCCCCCTCCAGTGGCGTGTTGCTAGCGCCGGGTACCCCGCCTGCAGTCGGCCGTCGCGGATACGCCACACATAGCAGGACTTGAAGAAGAACAACTCACCTCTGATCATGGACACTGCATCAAAGTTAGTCCTGCAGGGGTCCGGCTGTGGCCAAGTCATGGCGAGAGAGACCCACAGTGAGCACAGGTTGTCATGCAAAAGCAATATTGGAAGGCAAGACACTTTCTTGAATCTTAACTTTGTGTGTAGATCATTGACAATAAAAAATTAAAAAATTTAAATTTATCCCACTTTGTAACACAACAAAATGTGGTAAAAGTCAAGGGGTGTGAATACTTTCTGAAGGCACTGTATATGCTCCCAACAATGGATGTGATCACTAATAAGTTGAACTTCTATTCATGTTTTTTCCTCACCACAGTGGTTTCGATCTCATTGGTCTCTGTGATGACAGGCGTGGCTTTCCGCGGTGGGCCATACAGGTATTGGATGCCCTGCTTGTCATCGTCACTCAGCTCCAAAGGGTATGAGAAGCTGTAGAAGGGGGACATGACGGCTCTGTCGACCAGGGAGTGCTGGAGGCCAAGAACATGGCCAAACTCATGGGCCGCCACCTGCAAGAGGTCCGTACCTGAGGGACCACCATGGGACATAGGACAAGGGACAGTGACTGTGAGACAGAGGGCTTTAACCAAACTTTCCTCAGCAAGATTTAGGCAGTAACTTTACAGTATCTTTGGCAATGTTTATTCAGTATCTTCCCGTATAAACTACTACAGATGTAGGATCCTAATTTGATCAATTTTGCAACGGAAAGAAGATAATCCTGCAGCAACAAGAAATTTTAATTATTATTTGACCTTTATTTAACTAGGCAAGTCAGTTAAGAACAAATTCTTATTTTCAATGACGGCCTAGGAGCAGTGGGTTAACTGCCTGTTCAGGGGCAGAACGACAGATTTTTACCTTGTCAGCTCGGTGGTTTGAACTTGCAACCTTCCGGTTACTAGTCCAACGCTCTAAACACTATGGACTTTTTTGTAGGGGTTGTCATAATGTAAAATCAAGTCAAATATTTCTAAGTGGAAATTACAACGTTCAGAAGCCTTTTTAAACCTCAAATAAACTACATGTTTTAAATGTCCTGCATTGCAGGAAATGTATCCTGGAACAGGGTGATCAAAATAAGATCCTACATCTGTAAATCGCTTATTTATGCTATTCACTCACCCATGCTGTTGCCCACAGTCCAACTCTCGTCATAGTCAAAGTGGATGTCGCCTGCCCGGTGGGTTCTGGGAAAAAAGGCATGAGCCAGAATGCCTCCAGGACCATCAAAGGGCAGGTTGTCACCATGCCAGTACCTACATAACAAACAGAGGCACAAGGCAAGGTGATTTGTTTAAGACAAAGTTCACCTCATGACCACTTCAAAAGTCATAACATCACTTTAGGGGCTCCGTACAAATCTGATTCACGTGTTTGTTATTAAGTTTGTACTGTACGTACCAGGGATGTATCCATTTTGAGATGAATTAAGATTCACTGGAAGTGGAAATTGACACTGACTATTTGCTGGGTTCTCGGCTCAGATATTCAAGTAGGCTCCATTGGACCTTTTGTACAGTAACTGATCAAAGTAATGCTGTCATCGCAGTCCGTATTTAAAATAGATTCAATTTAGAATGTGTCCCTGGCCTACACACAATACCTCATAATGCCAAAGTAGAATTATGTTTTTAGAAATGTTTATAAATGAAAATCTCAGATGTCTTGAGTCAATAAGTCAACCTCTTTATTATGGCAAGCCTAAATAGGAATAAAAATGTGCTTTACAAGTCACATATGTTTCATGGACTCACTTAATAGTAGTGTATAACATGATTTTTAAAAGACTACCCCACATATACAATTATCTGTAAGGTCCCTCAGTTGAGCAAGTTAATTTCAAACACAGATTCAAACACCAGGGACGTTTTCCTATGTCTCGCAAAGAAGGGCACCGATTGGTAGATGGGTAAAAATAAAAAAGACGACATTGAATATTCCTTTAAGCATGGTGAAATTATTAATTACACTTTAGATGGTGTATCAATACACCCAGTCACTACAAAGATACAGGCGTCCTTCCTAACTCAGTTGCCGGAGAGGAAGGAAACCGCTCAGGGATTTCACCATGAGGCCAATGGTGACTTTAAAACAGTTACAGAGTTTACTGGCTGTGATAGGAGAAAACTGAGGATGGATCAACAACATTGTAGTTACTCCACAATACTAACCTAAAAGAGTGAAAAGAAGGAAGACTGTACAGAATAAAATTATTCCAAAACATGCATCCTGTTTCCATTAAGGCACTAAAGTAAAACTGTATAAAACTAATCCAACACAACATATCACTGAGTCCCACTCTTCATATTTTTAAGCATGGTGGTGGCTGCATCTTGTGATGGGTATGCCTGTCATCGGCAAGGACTATGGAGTTTTTGGGGTTAAATAAATGGAATAAAGCTAAGCACAGGCAAAATCCTAGAGGAAAACCTGGTTCAGTCGGACACTGGGAGACAAAATCACCTTCAGCAGAACAATAACCTAAAACACAAGTTGCTTACCAAGATGACATTGAGAGGCCTAGTTATAGTTTTGCCTTAATTAAATCAGATTGAAAATCTATGGCAAAACTTGAGAATGGCTGTCGAGCAATGATCAACAACAAGCTTGACAGGGAACAAAGGATTTTTAAAAGACTAATGTACAAATATTGTAAAATTCAGGTGTGTCAAGATCTTATAGAAAAAAAAACAGAAAGAGTCACAGCTGTAATATGATTCTAACATGTATTGACTCAGGGGTTTGAATAATTACAGTTGATTTGGAAAGTATTCAAACCCCTTCACTTGGAAGTTACAGCCTTATTCTAAAAAAACAAACACACAATACACCATAATGACAAAGCACAAACAGGTTATAGAAATGTGCGCAAATTTATTACAAATAAAAAACTGAACTATAACATTCACATAAGTATTCAGACCCTTTACTCAGTACTTTGTTGAAGCACCTTTGGCAGGGATTACAGCCTCAGGTCTTCTTGAGTGTGATGCTAGAAGCTTGGCACACCTGTATTTGGGGAGTTTCTCCCATTCTTCTCTTCAGAT
Organism: Oncorhynchus kisutch; assembly: GCF_002021735.2. NCBI lineage: Eukaryota > Metazoa > Chordata > Actinopteri > Salmoniformes > Salmonidae > Oncorhynchus > Oncorhynchus kisutch. Next base: position 2,721,196 of record NC_034202.2, read on the forward strand.
GCTCTCAAGCTCAGTCAGGTTGGATCGGGGAGCGTTGCTGCAGGTCTCTCCAGTAATGTTCGATCAGGTTCAAGTCCGGGCTCTGGCTGGGCCACTCAAGGACATTCAGAGACTTGTCCTGAAGCCACTCGTGCGTTGTCTTGGCTGTGTGATTAGGGTCGTTGTCCTGTTGGAATGTGAACCTTCGGCCCAGAGGTCCTAAGCGCTCTGGAGCAGGTTTTCATCAAGGATCTCTCTGTACTTTGCTCCGTTCGTCTTTCCCTCAATCCTGACTAATCTCCCAGTGCCTGCCACTGAAAAACATCCCCACAGCATGATGCTGCCACCACCATGCTTTACCGTAGGGATGGTATTGGTCAGCTTATGAGCAGTGAGGGTTTCCTCCAGACGTGATGCTTGGCAAACTTCAAGCGGGCTGTCATTGTGCCTTGAGGAGTGGCTTCCGTCTGGCCACTCTACTATAAAGGCCTGATTAGTGGAGTACTGCAGAGATGGGTGTCCTTCTCGAAGTTTCTCCCATCTCCACAGATGAGCTCTGTCAGAGTGACTATCGTGCTCTTGGTCACCTCCCTAACCAGCTCTAGGAAGAGTCTTGATGGTTCCAAACTTTTTCCATTTAAGAATGATGTAGGCCACTGTGTTCTTGGGGACCTTCAATGCTGCAGATATTTTTTGGTACTCTTCCCAGATCTGTGCCTCGACACAATCCTGTCTCGGAGCTCTACGGACAATTCCGTCAACCTCATGGCTTGGTTTTTGCTCTGACAAGCACCCTTGTCTTCAACTGGGGGACTTTATATAGACAGGTGTGTGCCTTTCCAAATCATGTCCAATCAATTGAATTTACCACAGGTGGATTCCAATCAAGTTGTAGAAACATCTCAAGGATGATCAATGGAAACAGGATGCACTTGAGCTGAATTTCGAGTCTCATAGCAAAGCGTCTGAATACTTATGTAAATAAGGTATTTCTGTTTTGTATTTTTAATTCATTTGCAAAAATGTTGAAAAACCTGTTTCCTTTTTGTCATTATGGAGTATTATGTGTAGATGGGTGTGAAAAAATATATATTTAAACCATTTAGCCTTTTGACAACAAACTGTGGAATAAGTGAAGTGGCATGAATACTCTGAAGGCACTGTAGGTCTGATGTGTAGGTGGATCCTGTAAAACTACAGTCATTTAAGACAAGGGAATATAATTCTATCGTGCTCGTGCCAGATCAAAACATCAGATGAGGGTGGAAAAAGTTTGCCCTGAGGACGTTCATTCACATAAACCGCAGCAAACATGTCCTGCTTTGTAAAATTCAAGTGCAGGTTCAAGAGAGTGTGTGTGTGGGGGGGGGATCCACCCTGAAGCATGGCTTACAGACCTAGGATGTTAATTAGAGCCAGTTTGCTACAGCAGGAAAATAATCCTGCCACAGCAAGATATGTGAATTTATATGTGGACTATAATTAATGGACATTTTGAAGTTGAAATGACAAGCCACTGCTCCAAAACCACCATAAAAAAAGACTACGGTTTGCAACTGCACATGGGGACCAAGATCGTACTATTTGGAGAAATGTCCTCTTGTCTGATGAAACAAAAAGAGAACTGTTTGGCCATAATGACCATCATTATGTTTGGAGTAAAAAGGGGGATGCATCAAAGCCGAAGAAGACCATCCCAACCATTAAACACAGGGGTGGCAGCATCATGTGGGGGTGCTTTGCTGCATTAGGGACTGGTGCACTTCACAAAATAGATGGCATCACGAGGGAGGAAATTGTGGATATATTGAAGCAACATCTCAAGACATCAGTCAGGAAGTTAAAGTTTGGGTCTTCCAAATGCACATTGACCCCAATCATACTTCTAAAGTTGTGGGATAATGGCTTAATGACAACAAAGTCAAGGTATTGGAGTGGCCATCACAAAGCCCTGACCTCAATCCTATAGAAAATTTGTGGGCAGAACTGAAAAAGCGTGTGCGAGCAAGGAGGCCTGACTCAGTTACACCAGCGCTGTCAGGAGGAAATAGCTCAAATTCACCCAATTTATTGTGGGAAGCTTGTGGAAGGCTACCCGGAACATTTGACCAAAGTTAAACAATTTCAAGGCAATGCTACCAAATACTAATTGAGTGAAATGTAAGCTTCTGACCCACTGGGAATGTGACGAAAAGCAATGAAAGCTGACATAAATAATTCACACACATGGTGTCACACACACATGGACTCATGTAGTAACCCAAAAAGTGTTAAACAAATCAAAATATATTTTATATTTGAGATTCTTCAAAGTAGCCAACTTTTGCCTTGATGACAGCTTTGCACACTTGACATTCTCTCAACCATCTTCATGAGGTAGTCACCTGGAATGCATTTCAATGAATAGGTGTGCCTTGGTAAAAGTATATTTCAGTATTAATACATTTGAGCCAATCAGTAGTGTTGTGACAAGGTAGGGGTGGTATACAGAAGATAGCCCTATTTGGAAAAAATAACTCATACAGCTCAGATATGACAAGAACAGCTCAAATAACCAAAGACAAACGACAGTCCATCATTACTGTAAGACCTGAAGGTCAGTCAATCCGGAAAATGTCAAGAACTTGCAGTCGCAAAAACCATCAAGCACTAGGATGAAACTGGCTCTCATGAGCCAGGAAATGAAGACCCAAAGATAGCCCTGCTACAGAGGATAAGTTCATTAGAGTTACCAGCCTCAGAAATTGCAGCCCAAATAAATGCTTCACAGAGTTCAAGTAACAGACACATCTCAACATCAACTGTCCAGAGGAGACTGTGATCGAATTGCTGCAAAGACACCACTATGTGTGAGTTGAAAAATAGTTGATCTTGATCTCAAGCCTAGCAATTGGGATGCCTCAGGTTCTCATAGTGTTAGCAGTTACAAGTTGTTTTTGCCTCTAACCACAATGCCCAAAATGCCCAAATACAAACTTAGAACATCTATCATCTAGTATGATTATTACCTGGTGAAGTCGATGATGATGTCAGCTCTCCCACTGCTGACCTCGGTGAACTTCAGGGGCGTGACGTCACTCCACACAAGCAGCGCCTCCTGTAGGATTCGACGCACTTTCTCCTTACTCAGTTGCCAAGGGAAGCGCATAATCCTGCGACACACACACACACACTTGTGTCAGGGACCACCGGTGTGATTGGCATCTTTGTGTTCTACCCATAATCCTCTTTTGCAGGGGGCATTTCTCTGGTTGCTTTATGGGCACGAGGTGACCCTGGCCTCGGCCCGGGATAATCTGGCTGTTGTGAGAGAGGCTGCAGTAAAGTGGGCGCAAAGCCCAGTCTGATGCTGCCCAGCTTGACTGTTGGGTTGGAGCTGACAAAGGAATCTGATATCATATGTTGCTGAATGGGATCTATGGATTAGCTCAACTGTCTGCACAATGGCAGATCAACTGACACCATGATGGCATGGTTCGTATACAGCAACATGAACAAAGACTATGAGATAGAGGTGCTTGCATACTGACCCAACTAACCAACCAACACTCTTTATTCAGAATCATGTATTCAGATTCATACTTGTTATTCAAGGCATAGGTCATGTGCCGTACATAGCAACATAACTTCACTTGTTCACAGTTGATGTGGATTAGCAGAGAAGGCTAAAGGGAGAGTTGACGGTGGTTGTTGGTGCTTCCAAACACTAAGACCTGCATTATTATGTCAGGCTTTGACAGACAGAAAGGGCAGCACTTGTTTTAAATGGAGGGCATTTAAACAACCGTGACATGTTTTGTCTCAATCTCCATCTCGTGCCATTATCCACCACCTCTTCCGTTACCCCTCTGCCCTGCAGACATTTTCTCTTCTACCTCCCTTGATACCAGCCTTGGCGGCTATCACTTTCATTCTTCATTTTAGATTTCATGGGGTAGTTGTGTGGGTAGTTGGGTGCGTTAGAGAAATTGATTGTGTCTCATTGTGTTTAGGCCCTACATGCATGCCCAGACAGGAGAGGCCAGGTTGTGCTGTCACTCTATAACCCCACTCTACCTAAATAAAAACTCCCTAACCCTCCGAGGGCGATGCATGCCGGGGCGCGATTCCACCTACGGCACCTGACGCCTGGAGCAGACTCGCATTAAAGTGGAACTGATAGCGTTTTAACAACATGAAATCTTATTAAATTCATATACACCTTCAGAAAGAATATGCCACCTTTAAAAAAAGATATGACAATCAAGCACTTAGATATGGTCATTTTCACATGAATGTATGACGCTTTGGGGAATGACGTACAGTACCCGTCAAAAGTTTGGACAAACATGCTCATTCAAGGGTTTTTCTTTATTTGGACTATTTTCTACAATGTAGAATAATAGTGAAGACATCAAAACTATGAAATAACACACAAAATCATGTAGTAAACAAAAAAGTGTTCAACAAATCAAAATATATGTTATATTTTAGATTCTACAAAGTAGCCCCCCTTTGCCTTGATGACAGCTTTGCACACTCTTGGCATTCGCTCAACCAGCTTCACTTGGAATGCTTTTCCAACCGTCTTGAAGTAGTTCCCACATATGCTGAGCACTTGTTGGCTGCTTTTCCTCCACTCTGTGGTCCAACTCATCCCAAACCATCTCAACTGGGTTGACGTCGGGTGATTGCCAGGTCATCGGATGCAGCATGCCATCACACTCCTTCTTGGTCAGATAGCCTTTACACAGCCTGGAAGTGTTGGGTCGTTGTCCTGTTGTAAAACAAATGATAGTCCCACTAAGCGCAAACCAGATGGGATGGCGTATCGCTGCAGAATGCTGTGGTAGCCTTGCTCGTTAAGTGTGCCTTGAATTCTAAATAAATAACCAATTGTCACCAGCAAAGTACCCCCACGCCATCACACCTCCTCCTCCGTGCTTCACGGTGGGAACCTCACATGCGGAGATCATCCATTCACCTACTCTGCGTCTCACATCGACATGGCAGTTGGAACCAAAAATCTCGAATTTGGACTCATCAGATCAAAGGACAGAATTCCACCAATCTAATGTCCATTGCTCGTGTTTTCTTGGCCCAACAAAGTCTCTGTCATTACGCACACCTGGTCCCTATTCCCATTTGATTAGTAATTGTATAATGTGTCCTTTGTTCACCATTGTCCTGTTGATTATTGCTCCAATGTCCATTGGTCGTGTGAGTACCTGTGCTATATTGTTTTAGCTTTCGTGCCACGTATATTGTGCAGATTACAGGTCTCGTCCCGTGTGATAATCATTGTGCAATTGTGTATTTATTCGAGGTACTCCTCGCTCTTTTGTTTGGGTTTCTCCCGTGTTTTGTATACGTGTTTGTTTGGTCTTCTTCCACGTGCCTTTACACAGCAAGCTGTCATTTGGGAAATAAAAAACCCTATTATGCATTCCTGTGCCTGTCTCCCGATCCCTTCATACCAGCGTGACATTATTGGTGTCCTTTAGTAGTGGTTTCTTTGTAGCAATATCGACCATGAAGGCCTGATTCACGCAGTCTTCTCTGTTGATGTTGATCTGTGTCTGTTGCATGAACTCTGTGAAGCATTTATTTGGACTGAAATTTCTGAGGCAGTTAACTCTAATGAACTTATCCTCTGTGGTAACTCGGACTTCCTTTCCTGTTGCAGTCCTCATGAGAGCCAGTTTCATCAAAGGGCTTGATGGTTTTTGCGATTGCACTTTAAGAAACTTTCAAAGTTCTTGACATTTTCCCGATTGACTGACCTTCATGTTTTACAGTAATGATGGACTGTTGTTTCTCTTTTCTTATTTGAGCTGTTCTTGTCATAATGGACTTGATCTTTAACCAAATATGGGTGGTATACAGAACACAACTGACTGGCTCAAATGCATTTAGAAGGAAAGAAATTCCACAAATTAACTTTTAACAAGGCACACCTATTAATTCAAATGCATTCCAGGTGATTACCTCATGAAGCTGGCTGAGAGAATACCAAGAGTGTGCATGTTATTTCATAGTTGTAATGTCTTCTCTATTATTCTACATAGTAAAAATAAAGTAAAACCCTGGAATGAGTAGGTGTGTCCAAACTTTTGACTGGTACTGTGTATTAAGACATTTGTGAAAATTCTATAGCAATATAGAGTGGCAAGATGGCCGTGGGTTTGGACAATTAATAGACACTGCCATAAATAAAACATGTGCCATAGCCAATCAGAGCTACATTAGGCCTATATGCAAATAAGCTATTTGCCACACGGGCCTGCACTTTGAACTGCAGTTTGTGTTTTCAGTCAGTAGCAAATGACAGCTGTATATTTAGCCACTGAAAAACGATATGAGGGGGACAAGTCGTTCACTTACCCACTCCTCCAATGACATGACATCCTCATAGTAGATAGCTAATGTTAGGCTCTGTGTTTTTAGCTTGCTAAATAAATAATGAATGCTGCATTGATGTATGGTGCACTCAAAATGTATTGTAGTTGAGTAGCCAGCCTAGGCTACTGCTGAAATAGGTGTGCATTGGTGTGCATGGTGTTTTGTTGAAGATTTAGTTTCTTGGTAATTCATTGTCAGTGCTTGCTGGGACTTGTATTGACATTCCCAGCCTTAGTAACAGTCGTCCATTTATTCAAAATATTGAGTCATTGAAACTGAAACAGTGCATTCCAAATGGGTGGAGGTAGCAAACAATGTACCAGGCCAGCTTTGATTTACAACCTGCAATATTTTTGGGACTACCAAGAAATGTATTGTTGAATTGGTTGGTTTTGGTTTTGTAGCATAAACTGGGAATTTGATATTTTGACTGATATGATTATTGTGTTTTTCATATCTGCAAAGTAATTAAAACACTGTCAGTTCCACTTTAAAGTTGTGCTCTGGAGAGACTACTATGGAACAGTCAATGTGTTGCTAATGCTACAGTCCGTTATTATTACAACAAAGTCAACACAGAGAAGACAGCAGAAACACTGGCCTGGTAATGACCCCCCCTGCAGTCAGTCGCTCGACTTGTTCCTCACCACAGCCAGCCACTGGAACCAGACAGAGGGGCAAAAGTTGCAGGTCCCGCTCTGTGATGTTGTGTGTCTCCTGAGGTGAAAATGTGATGAGCCAGCAGAGTGCAGTACACACCCTTACTGTGCTGTAAATCATTTCTTTCTTGAAAAGAAAGGAGGCCACCCAGCTGTGTGTGCAGAAATGATTGTGTGTGTGAAGGGCACGGGAGGTTCTGTGCCTGTTGACAATCAGCAAAATGAAGCTATATTTAGGGATACTTAGTAAGTGGTTACCTCAAAGAGAATATGAGTAATGACTAATGAGGCAATATTTTGGTGTTTGGCGAAGGGTGGTTGATTATACTCAGCATTTTTACGTTTGATCAATACATATGCCATGTTTTACATGAACATGAGCTCTCTATCTTCTATTCTACACCATTATTTCTCTCTTCTATGTTTTTACATCGTCTAGATTTTTTCTCAAGAGTGACACTTACTGTAAAATTGAGTTCCGCAACAACAAAGACTTATTCTTCTTGGCTCTGCTCTGATAACACTCTCCTGGAAGTAACTATTAGCTTGACCTTTCCACTCTCCAGCCCCCTCCCTGCTGAGCTGTATGCGCAGATGTTGGGAAATATTTGGGCTGCTCTGCTGTAACATGCTTGAGTGCTCTGACTCTTGTAAATGGCTGTGGTTTTTCAGGTCACGACTGCCAGACTCCTAATGACGGAGTAGGAGGGTGGCCAATGTCTGGCTAGGCCTGTCTTTTAACTGTAATGGAAGAGCCGAGGCAGTCAAAACACAAGGAAGAGACCAAATGACCCTGAGGGCACAGGGTTCATCGTGTCAATCAAAAGATGCTTCAAAGGCAAAGAAACACCAAACTAAATTGAAGTTGTGCCTCCTAATTTTCTGTTACGTTTGGTTTGAAATTACATCATAAACATAAACACAGCTAAACACTGAATACACATAGACTGGGCGCCCTCTCCTTTGAGGTCCTTTGTAGCTCAGTTAGTAGAGCATGATGCTTGTAACTAGAGGTCGACCGATTATGATTTTTCAACACTGATACCGATACTGATTATTGGAGGACCAAAAAAGCCGATAATCGGACGATTTTTTTAGATGTATTTGTAATAATGACAATTACAACAATACTGAATGAACACTTATTTTAACTTAATATAATACATCAATAAAATCAATTTAGCCTCAAGTAAATAATGAAACATGTTCAATTTGATTTAAATAATGCAAAAACAAAGTGTTGGAGAAGAAAGTAAAAGTGCAATATGTGCTATGTAAGAAAGCTAACGTTTCAGTTCCTTGCTCAGAACATGAGAACATATGAAAGCTGGTGGTTCCTTTAAACATGAGTCTTCAATATTCCCAGGTAAGAAATTTTAGGGTGTAGTTATTATAGGAATTCTAGGACTATTTCCCTCTATACCATTTGTATTTCATTAACCTTTGACTATTGGATGTTCTTATAGGCACTTTAGTATTGCCAGTGTAACATTATAGCTTCTGTCCCTCTCCTCCCTGGGCTCGAACCAGAACACAATGACAACAGCCACCATCGAAGCAGCGTTACCCATGCAGAGCAAGGGGAACAACTACTAGAAGGCTCAGAGCGAGTGATGTTTGAAACACTATTAGCGTGCGCTAACTAGCTAGCCATTTCTCACACAACGAAGCCACTGACAAAATGCTGTTTGAATGAATGTTTACGCGCCTGCTTCTGCCTACTACCACTCAGTCAGATACTTAGATACTTGTATGCTTGTATGCTCAGTCAGATTATATGCAACGCAGGACACGCTAGATAATATCTAGTAATATCATCAACCATGTGCAGTTAACTAGTGATTATGATTGATTGTTTTTTTTGTAAGATAAGTTTAATGCTAGCTAGCAATTTACCTTGGCTTACTGCACTCCTTGTGGAGTGCAACGAGAGAGAGGCAGAACGTTATTGCGTTTTACTAGTTAACTGTAAGGTTGCAAGATTGGATCCCCCGAGCTGACAAGGTGAAAATCTGTCGTTCTGCCCCTGAACAAGGCAGTTAACCCACCGTTCCTAGGCCGTCATTGAAAATAAGAATGTGTTCTTACATTTTAAAAATCGGCAAATCAGCGCCCAAAAATACAGATTTCCGATTGTTATGAAAACCTAATTAATCGGCCATTCTGATTAATCGGTCGACCTCTACTTGTAACGCAAGGGTAGTGAGTTTGATTCCCGGACCACCCAAACGTAAAATGTACGCATGCATGACTAAGTAGGTTTGGATAAAGGTGTCTGCTAAATTGCATATGTGACCGACTGCCTTGATTCAGTCTTATGTAGCAACATTTGAAATTGTGTTTTTTTACATAGGATAAAAGCAGAGACACAGAGCTACAAAGTGGTATATCATACACTGCATTTGAGGAACAATGGAAAAGTAATTCTGCTTTGAAAGTTGATAAACTTGTAACCTCACTTTTGAGAAAATGGCCTTGTTTTGGTACCTACTGGAGAGCTTTTCTTTGTCTACACCCATTCATCATCGTTCACACCCTCTTAAGCTTTAGCCCCCATCCAAACTCTGACCACTCTACTCGCCCTAGCGGAGCTGGTTAGACATGTTATCAGAGCGTTTGTTCCTAACTGTGCTGCTGGCAACAATTTATTTACACTTTTTTGCTGACGTTTACTGACACCGGCCATATTCAATGTTTGTTGAGCGTCCATAAATTCATTAGTTATTCTGTGCTCTGGCACACTCAGTCGAAAATCGGAGTAGATGGCCAGACTTAATTGACAAACTCACCCGAAATGATTACTTGCATAGTGACATGTAGCTAGCTAAATAATGAACGATAATCCCAACACATGACGTTACTACCCTGCATGAATCTGCAGGTAGCTAACCAACCAAATTCAATGTTAGCTAGCTAACATTAGGCTATAACTAGCCAAGCAAATGGCTCTGAGATACGAATAATAAGATCATACAAGTACCGTTAGCTAGCGAGCCAGCCAGCTAACGTTAGCTAGCTAACAGTACACTCAAAATTAGAAACGCATAATATCTTAAAATATAGCTAGCTAGACTATCTTACCCGTATACATCATAGATGGATCCGTCTCCTGTCACGGATGCCATGGTTGCCCTTAGTTTGAAGACTTAATCTGGAGACAGGTTTTTTTTCCAGAAAGTGGAGAGCAGCACTTCTGCAGTTTTACTACGCAATACATTTTTTTTAAAGCTGCGTTAGACAGGATTACCTACACATGACCAGCTCAAATAGACAGAAGCATGCGATATGGCACCAATCCAAACTCATCTCTCGGCATGTCTCAGCCAATCATGGCTAATCTGTGGTTTAACCAACTAGGCTCGTAATTTAACAATTGTATTCGTATTTACAGATGGCATACAAGTTTGTTATTAAGGCACATGAATGTTCACATGTTCGAAAATACATTTCTGTCCCCCCCAAAAAAATTATAACCTTTTTTTAATGTTCAAACGGCTCTCCTGTGAAGTAGTGACCCGCGACATAGTCTAGTTTCCTGAAACGGGTTACATGTATACTATTGATGTCTACAGCAGAGCTTAAGACAGCAGTTGCAAGTCTACAACAAAGTCAGTTATCCATCACTGAAATGTCTTTCGTTTTGGATTACAGGCCCAGTGCAGTAAAACAAATATTTTCCTGTGATTTATATACAGTGCATTCAGAAAGTATTTATAACCCTTCACTTTTTCCACATTTTGTTACGTTAGAGCCTTATTCTGAAATTGATTAAATAGTTTTTTTCCCCCTCATCAATCTATACCCCATAATGTCAATGCAAAAAACGTTTTTTAGCGATTTTTGCAAATTTATATACGTAAATATATTTCCTTTTTTTATATAAGTATTCAGACCCTTTACTCAGTACTTTGAAGCTCTTTTGGCCGTTACAGCCTCGAGACGCTACAAACCTGGCACACCTGTATTTGGGGAGTTTATCCCATTCTTCTCTGCAGATCCTCTCAAGTTCTGTCAGGTTAGATGGGGAGTGTTGCTGCACAGCTATTTTCAGGTCTCTCTAGAGATGTTCGATCGGGTTCAAGTCTGGGATCTGCCTGGGCCACTCAAGGACATTCAGAGACTTGTCCCAAAGCCACCTCTGAGTTGTCTTGGCTGTGTGCTTAGGGTCGTTGTCCTGTTGGAAAGTGAACCTTCACCTCAGTCTGAGGTCCTGGAGCAGGTTTTCATCAAGGATCTCTCTGTACGTTGCTCATCTTTCCCTTGATCCTGACCTGTCTCCCAGTCCCTATTGCTGAAAAACATCCTCACAGCATGATGTTGCCACCACCATGCTTCACCGTAGGGATGGTATTGGCCAGGTGATGAGCGGTGCCTGGTTTCCTCCAGATGTGACGCTTGTCATTCAGGCCAGAGAATCTTGCTTCTCATGGTCTGAGAGTCCTTTAGGTGCCTTTTGGCAAACTCCAAGTGCATTGTCATGTGACTTTTACTGAGGAGTGGCTTCTGTCTAGACACTACCATAAAGGTCTGATTGGTGGAGTGATGCAGATATGGCTGTCTTTCTGGAAGGTTCTCCCATCTCCACAGAGGAACTCTGGAGCTCTGTCAGAGTGACCATCGGGTTGTTGGTCACCTCCTTGACCCTTCTCTGCCGATTGCTCAGTTTGGCCTGGTGGACAACTCTAGAAAGTGTCTTGGTGGTTCCCAACTCCAACCATTTAAGAATGATGGAGGCCACTGTGTTCTTGGGGACCTTCAACGCTGCGGATAAATGTGGAAGATGTGAAGGGGTCTGAATAATTTCCCAATGCACTGTATATTTCCACACTATGAGGTTGGAATAATACTGTGCAATTGTGAAAATTATGATTTCAGCTTGTTTTGGCCTTTGGAGTTTCAAACCTCTGCCAATAACAGCTAGTTTTCCCCTCCTCACTCTGAGTGCTCCCAGACAGTCCTAGCAATATTCTTGTCTTGCTTGAAAAATTGCCCTTTGCTAAGAAGCTATTTTTGTTTCTTATTGACCATTTTAATTGAAAATAATCACTGACTTACTGAATTGTCACCCAGAAATTATTTGCTATTGAGATAAAATGGCTGCATTGGACCATAAAATGTAAAGGCTCCTCCCTCCTCACAGTAGCTGTAACCTGGGTGATCTCACCCAAATAATGACTGTTTTTGAGCATACAAAAGAAGTTAGGATGGGGACCAGCATGATACATATTTCCCCATCACCCACCTTTCATTCAGAAGAAAATACCCCCCTGTAGCGGCCATTGTCAGCCAGTGTAATGTAGGAGTGAACCAGTCTATCTTGATAGGGATTGCCTTTCTATCTCTGTGCATGCTGGCTAAACTACTAAGACATCAGTGACATATTGAGTGTGCCCGCCACGTATAAAAGTTCCCCAGAAAGCTTCCCCAAAATAGTATACCCCATTGAAAAAGAAATGTATGAGTGTGTCTAGACTCTAGAGCGACCAAAGAAGACCCTTACTTGTAGGTGAGGTCAGTTTTGTCCCAGCGCCCCCCAAAGAGAACGAATCGCTTCTGACGCTGCTTTCCTCCAAAGGATTCCCCCTTCCGCATGTGGTAGTCCAAGACACCACCTTGCTTCTGAGTAGGATAGTCTGGAACGCCACAGCGAGGCCGGTTCCAGACCAACTCTGTTCCATTCCCTGGAAGCACAGTCTCTGGATAGACACTTCCTGACGGGCGCGATCGTTCCTTCAGCATGTCCTGAGTATGGCTAAACCTGCCCCTCTTCTTCAGGCCATAGTTGTGGGTCTTCTGAGGCCATCCCTGTGAACAGAGGTATATGCAACTAAGTACCGTTTGAAGAAAGTAAATGAGGCTGTTGTTTAGACAAAATTGCATGTATTTGTATTTATTCCTGGGATCCAGCTAAATTAAGGCAGTTTATACCATTTAAAAAACATTACAAGGCATTCACATATTTCACAACACAGTTTGTGCCACTACCACATATCTACATGCATGTGTCTGTGCCTATGTTTGTGTTGCTTCACAGTCCCCACTGTTCCATAAAGTGTATTTTTATCTGGATTTTAAATCTAATTGTACTGCTTGCAACAGTTACTTGATATGGAATAGAGTTCCATGTAGTTATGGCTCTATGTAGTGCTGTGCGCCTCCCATAGTCTGTTCTGGACTTGGGGGCTGTGAAGAGACTTCTGGTGGCATGTCTTGTGGGGTTTGTATGGGTGTCTGAGCTGTGTGCCAGTAGTTCAAACAGACAGCTCGGTGTATTCAACATGTCAATACCTCTCCCAAATACAAGTAGTGATGAAGTCAATCTCTGCTCCACTTTGAGCCAGGAGAGATTGACATGCATATTATTAATATTAGCTCTCTGTGTACATCCAAGGGCCAGCCTTGCTGCCCTGTTCTGAGACAATTGCAATTTTCCTAAGACCCTTTTTTGGGGCACCTGACCACACTACTGAACAGTAGTCCAGTTGCAACAAAACTAGAGTCTGTAGGACCTGCCTTTTTGATAGTGCTGTTAAACCTCTCTGGGATAGACAGGACAGTCGAGTCCCACTTGGCCAATTGCCAGGGAAAATGCAGAGCGCCAAATTCAAATAAAATACTATAAAATTCTAACTTTCATTAAATCACACATCTAAGATACCAACACTCGTTGTGAATCCAGCCAACGTAAGATTTCAAAAAGGCTTTTCGGCGAAACATAAGAAGCTATTATCTGATGATAGCACAACAGTAAACAAAGAGAGAGTAGCATATTTCAACCCTGCAGGGGCGAAGCAAAACGCAGAAATAAAACATAAATCATGCCTTACCTTTGACGAGCTTCTTTTGTTGGCACTCCAATATGTCCCATAAACATCACAAATGGTCCTTTTGTTCAATTAATTCCATCGATATATATCCAAAATGTCAATTTATTTGGTGTGTTTGATCCAGAAAAACACAGCTTCCAATTTGCGCAACGTCACTACAAAATATCTCAAAAGTTACCTGTAAACTTTGCCAAAACATTTCAAACTACTTTTGCAATACAACTTTAGGTATTTTTAAACGTTAATAATCGATCAAATTGTAGACGGGACAATCTGTGTTCAATACAGGAAGACAACAAACTCTACTTTTCTAGTCATGCGCCTTCTCAAAAAGTACACTTCAAATGACACAAATTCAAGATGGCCGTACTTCTTCATTACACAAAGGAATAACCTCAACCAATTTCCAAAGACTGGTGACATCCAGTGGAAGCGGTAGGAACTGCAAACAAGTGCCTTAGAAATCTAGTTTCCCAATGACATATCATTGAATAGACAGTGACTTCAAAAACAAAATAAATCTGAATGGTTAGTCCTTGGGGTTTTGCCTGCTACATAAGTTCTGTTATACTCACAGACATGATTCAAACAGTTTTAGAAACGTCAGAGTATTTTCTATCCAAATCTACTAATAATATGCATATCTTATATTCTTGGCATGAGTGGCAGGAAGTTGAAATTGGGCACACTATTTATCCAAAAGTGAAAATGCTGCCCCCTATCTCAAAGAGGAAGGTAGCGCAGCGCTTTGTAATGGGCAGACATCTCCCCATCTTAGCTACTGTTATATCAATACGTTTTGACCATGACAGTTTACAATCCAGGGTTACTCCAAGCAGTTTAGTCACGTCAACTTGCTCATTTTCCACATGATTTATTACAAGATTTAGGGTTAAGTGAGGAAGGCTATTGCTTCAAATCCTATTATAACAATTGGATGACTTTGGGTGTTCCAGTAAGCAACAATTTGTTGCCTTCATTAGCCTACATTATTCCAATATTTCTGTCATTCAGTGATATTTACTCCCATAGCAAATCATTATGGATCCATCCAGATGTGGTTAACCTCTTGGCGCACAGATCCCTTTAGCGGGATCCTTTTCGTCAACATCCGGTGAATTGCAGAGCGCCAAATTCAAATTAAATTACTAAAAATATAACATTTTCGTGAAATCACAGGTGCAATATACCAAAACACAGCGTAATTTATTGTTAATGTCAGATTTCAAAAAGGCTTTACAATGAAAGCAAACCATGCGATTATGTGAGGACAGCTCTCAGCAGACAAAACATTACAAACAGCTAGCAGCAAAGTAGATTGGTCACGAAAGTCAGAAAAGCAATAAGATTAATCGCTTACCTTTGATGATCTTCGTATGTTTGCATTCACGAGACTCCCAGTTACACAATAAATGTTTGTTTTGTTCGATAAAGATTATCTTGGCTTGAATTGTAAAACCCTATGTAAGTATCTCTTATTTCTTAAAGTGCCTTAAGCTTTAAGGTTCGGAATCTCCCTAATAAATCTGTTGAAATGTGGAGATCTCTTACCTCTGAAAAATTATGGCATAAGAATGTAGACTTGTTGCCAAGTGCCAAGCTCCAGTAAAGCTCCTCTTAAGCTTAAATTATCTGCACAAGCATCTACATGTTCAGATATCATGTCATGTCTTGTCATATTATGTCTTGTTCCTGTTCTTTCTCTTCACTCTGTCTCCCTCTGCTGGTCGTATTAGGCTACCTTCTCTTTCTCTCCTCCTCCAGCTGTTCCTCATCTCCTCTAACTACCTCGTTCACCCTTTTCCCACCTGTTCCCTTTTTTCCCTCTGATTAGGTCTCTATTTCTCTCTCTGTTCCTGCTTCTTTCCTTGTCAGATTCTCGTTTGAGTTTCTCATGCCAGAACCAAACTATCGTCTTGTTTGCTTCACCCTTGTCCCATCCTGTTGGAATCTGCCTGTTCTTCTGATGCTACGTGTGATCAGGTACCTCTGTCCGCTACGACCCGCGCCTACCCAGAGAGACCAGCAGTCTGTCGCCGCAACCCAGCTATTCTCCTCTGCTGCTAAGAAGGGGACTCTTTAGTAAATATCAGAAGGACTTTCTGTTTCATTTGTCGCCCTCTCTGAGCGTTGTCTATTTTGCCATTTTCTACATTAAAGGACTCTGTTTTTGTTAAATCGCTTTTGGGTCCTCACTCAAGTGCACAACAGAAGAATCTGACCAAGAATGGACCCAGCGATTTCGGATCCTTTCCACTCAGCCGTCGAGATCCAGGGAGCGATGCTAGGCAGACACGAGCAGGAATTGTCTGTTGCTCGACATGCCGTTGAGACCCTGACCGCCCAAGTCTCCGACCTCACAAGACAGGTTCACCATCTCCGCCTCGATCCACCGGCCACTTCCAGGGCTTCCGAATCTCCGGAGCCCAGAATCAAAAACCCGCCGTGTTACTCTGGGGAGGCCACTGAATGCCGCTCGTTCCTCACCCAGTGTGATATTGTGTTTTCTCTCCAGCCCAACACTTACTCCAGGAGCACAGCTCGTATCGCCTACGTCATATCTCTCCTTACTGGACGGGCTCGTGAGTGGGGCACGGCTATCTGGGAGATGAGGGCTGAGTGTACTAACCAGTATCAGGACTTTAAGGAGGAGATGATACGGGTTTTTGATCGTTCTGTTTTTGGGGAGGAAGCTTCCAGGGTCCTGGCTTCCCTATGTCAAGGTAATCGATCCATAACAGATTACTCTATTGAGTTTCGCACTCTTGCTGCCTCCAGTGACTGGAACGAGCCAGCTTTGCTCGCTCGTTTTCTGGAGGGTCTCCGCGCTGAGGTAAAGGATGAGATTCTCTCCCGGGAGGTTCCCTCCAGCGTGGATTCCTTGATTGAACTCGCTATTCGCATAGAGCGACGGGTTGATCTTCGTCACCGAGTTCGGGGAAAGGAGCTCGCGTTCTCCGTTGCCCCCCTCTCCGCATCACTACCATCTTCCTCCGCCGGCTCGGGTGCTGATCCTATGCAGCTGGGGGGTATCCGCATCTCGACTAAGGAGAGAGAACGGAGAATCACCAACCGCCTCGGTCTCTATTGCGGTTCCGCTGGTCATTTTGTCACTTCATGTCCAGTAAAAGCCAGAGCTCATCAGTAAGAGGAGGGCTACTGGTGAGCGCTACTACTCTGGTCTCTCCTTCAAGATCCTGCACTACCTTGTCGGCCCATCTACGCTGGACCGGTTCGTCAGCTTCCTGCAGCGCCTTGATAGACTCTGGGGCGGAGGGCTGCTTTATGGACGAGACCTGGGCTCGGGAACATGACATTCCTCTCAGACAGTTAAAGGAGCCCACGGCCTTGTTCGCTCTGGATGGGAGTCCTCTCCCCGGGATTCAGCGTGAAACGCTACCTTTAACCCTCACTGTCTCTGGTAATCATAGCGAAACCATTTCTTTTTAAATTTTTCGTTCACCTTTTACACCTGTTGTTTTGGGTCATCCCTGGCTAGTTTGTCATAATCCTTCTATTAATTGGTCTAGTAATTCTATCCTCTCCTGGAACGTCTCTTGTCATGTGAAATGTTTAATGTCTGCTATCCCTCCTGTTTCCTCTGTCTCTTCTTCACAGGAGGAGCCTGGTGATTTGACGAGGGTGCCGGAGGAATATCACGATCTGCGCACGGTGTTCAGTCGGTCCAGGGCCACCTCTCTTCCTCCGCACCGGTCGTATGATTGTAGTATTGATCTCCTTCCAGGAACCACCCCCCCCCCGGGGTAGACTATACTCTCTGTCGGCTCCCGAACGTAAGGCTCTCGAAGATTATTTGTCTGTAGCTCTCGACGCCGGTACCATAGTCCCCTCCTCCTCTCCCGCCGGAGCAGGGTTTTTTTTTGTTAAGAAGAAGGACGGGTCCCTGCGCCCCTGCATAGATTATCGAGGGCTGAATGACATAACAGTTAAGAATCGTTATCCGCTTCCTCTTATGTCTTCAGCCTTCGAGATCCTGCAGGGAGCCAGGTTTTTCACTAAGTTGGACCTTCGTAACGCTTACCATCTCGTGCGCGTCAGGGAGGGGGACGAGTGGAAAACGGCGTTTAACACTCCGTTAGGGCACTTTGAATACCGGGTTCTTCCTTTCGGCCTTGCAAACGCTCCAGCTGTCTTTCAGGTATTAGTAAATGACGTCCTGAGAGACATGCTGAACATCTTTGTTTTGTGTCTACCCTGACGATATCCAGATTTTTTTCACCGTCACTCCAGATTCATGTTCAGCACGTTCGACGTGTCCTCCAGCGCCTTTTAGAGAATTGTCTTTATGTGAAGGCTGAGAAGTGCACTTTTCATGCCTCCTCCGTCACATTTCTCGGTTCTGTTATTTCCGCTGAAGGCATTAAGATGGATCCCGCTAAGGTCCAAGCTGTCATTGATTGGCCCGTTCCTAAGTCACGCGTCGAGCTGCAGCGCTTTCTCGGCTTCGCGAATTTCTATCGTCGTTTCATCCGTAATTTCGGTCAGGTGGCAGCTCCCCTCACAGCCCTTACTTCTGTCAAGACGTGCTTTAAGTGGTCCGATTCCGCCCAGGGAGCTTTTGATCTTCTCAAGAATCGCTTTACATCCGCACCTATCCTTGTTACACCTGACGTCTCTAGACAGTTCGTTGTCGAGGTTGACGCGTCAGAGGTGGGCGTGGGAGCCATTCTTTCTCAGCGCTCCCTCTCTGACGACAAGGTCCACCCTTGCGCGTATTTTTCTCATCGGCTGTCGCCGTCGGAACGTAACTATGATGTGGGAAACCGCTTAGCCCTAGGCGAATGGCGACAGTGGTTGGAGGGGGCGACCGTTCCTTTTGTCGTTTGGACTGACCATAGGAACCTTGAGTACATCCGTTCTGCCAAACGACTTAATGCGCGTCAGGCTCGTTGGGCGCTGTTTTTCGCTCGTTTCGAGTTCGTAATTTCTTATCGTCCGGGCTCTAAGAACACCAAGCCTGATGCTTTATCTCGTCTCTTCAGTTCTTCAGTAGTCTCCACCGACCCCGAGGGGATTCTCCCTGAGGGGCGTGTTGTCGGGTTGACTGTCTGGGGAATTGAGAGGCAGGTAAAGCAAGCACTCACTCACACTCCGTCGCCGCGCGCTTGTCCTAGGAACCTTCTTTTCGTTCCCGTTCCTACTCGTCTGGCCGTTCTTCAGTGGGCTCACTCTGCCAAGTTAGAAACGGCACAAATCATCATCGAGAATGTTTTCAGAATTCATGGCCTTCCGTCAGACGTCGTTTCGGACAGGGGTCCGCAATTCACGTCTCAATTTTGGAGGGAGTTTTGCCGATTGATTGGAGCTTCCGTCAGTCTCTCTTCCGGCTTTCACCCTCAGTCTAACGGTCAAGCAGAACGGGCCAATCAGACTATTGGTCGCATCTTACGCAGTCTTTCTTTTCGTAACCCTGCGTCTTGGTCAGAACAGCTCCCCTGGGCAGAATACGCCCACAACTCGCTTCCTTCGTCTGCGACCGGTCTATCTCCTTTTCAGAGTAGCCTCGGGTACCAGCCTCCGCTGTTCTCGTCTCAGCTCGCCGAGTCCTGCGTCCCCTCCGCTCAGGCTTTTGTCCAACGTTGTGAGCGCACTTGGAAGAGGGTCAGGTCTGCACTTTGCCGTTATAGGGCGCAGACTGTGAGAGCCGCTAATAAGCGTAGAACTAAGAGTCCTAGATATTGTCGCGGTCAGAGAGTATGGCTCTCCACTCAAAACCTTCCCCTTAAGACAGCTTCTCGCAAGTTGACCCCGCGGTTCATTGGTCCGTTCCGTATTTCTCAGATCATTAATCCT
Source organism: Oncorhynchus kisutch (assembly GCF_002021735.2). NCBI lineage: Eukaryota > Metazoa > Chordata > Actinopteri > Salmoniformes > Salmonidae > Oncorhynchus > Oncorhynchus kisutch. The sequence goes on from NC_034202.2 coordinate 2,740,856, forward strand.
GTCGCAGTGCGACTTCTTCTCCCGCGATATCTTCGTCGCGTCCACCCGGTCTTCCATGTCTCCTGTGTTAAGCCCGTTCTTCGCGCCCCCGCTCGTCTCCCCCCCCCCATCCTTGTCGAGGGCGCACCTATCTACAGGGTCCGTAAGATTTTGGACATGCGTCCTCGGGGCCGTGGTCATCAGTACCTAGTAGATTGGGAGGGGTATGGTCCTGAGGAAAGGAGTTGGGTTCCCTCTCGGGACGTGCTGGACCGTTCGCTGATCGATGATTTCCTCCGTTGCCGCCAGGTTTCCTCCTCGAGTGCGCCAGGAGGCGCTCGGTGAGTGGGGGGGTACTGTCATGTCTTGTCATATTATGTCTTGTTCCTGTTCTTTCTCTTCACTCTGTCTCCCTCTGCTGGTCGTATTAGGCTACCTTCTCTTTCTCTCCTCCTCCAGCTGTTCCTCATCTCCTCTAACTACCTCGTTCACCCTTTTCCCACCTGTTCCCTTTTTTCCCTCTGATTAGGTCTCTATTTCTCTCTCTGTTCCTGCTTCTTTCCTTGTCAGATTCTCGTTTGAGTTTCTCATGCCAGAACCAAACTATCGTCTTGTTTGCTTCACCCTTGTCCCATCCTGTTGGAATCTGCCTGTTCTTCTGATGCTACGTGTGATCAGGTACCTCTGTCCGCTACGACCCGCGCCTACCCAGAGAGACCAGCAGTCTGTCGCCGCAACCCAGCTATTCTCCTCTGCTGCTAAGAAGGGGACTCTTTAGTAAATATCAGAAGGACTTTCTGTTTCATTTGTCGCCCTCTCTGAGGGTTGTCTATTTTGCCATTTTCTACATCTGAAGAGGATCTATGTCTTCCCTGTGTTTTTACATTAAAGGACTCTGTTTTTGTTAAATCGCTTTTGGGTCCTCACTCAAGTGCACAACATATCACTGATGATCACTAGATAACACTCAGTAGTATCTCTCAAAGTGGAGCTGTCAGCGTTGCTTTAAAACATATTTCTTTCTCAATTGACAGGTTTTTTTAAGGAGCATCGGCATGCTCCCTTTTCAATATACAGCATGTCTGTGGCTGCCCTCTGACCGTTAATCTATGCTTTACCATGGTAACTCTTGTCTGTTTATCATTCAGTTAAAGTCAGCAAAGTCGTTAGAAAAGAAAGTGCAGACTCTTCTGTAGTACGCCTCAGTTGTTGATGAAGACTGCGAAAACTAGTGGGAAAGATAAGTGACTGAAAGAAAACAAGGAAGATGTGAGAAACCTATCAATTGCACCCTGGGGAGTGAGATGTCATTCAATATTGAACAAGAATTGAAGATGCCACTGCAGTAAATAGCAGCCGTCTTACGGGCTCCTGACCAATTCTGCATGTTTTTTATGATCTTAACTTCCATCATTTCCTATCACTGAAAACAGCTCCTGGACATCAGAACAGTGATCACTAACCTTAAATTGGATGAAAATGTCTACTTCAACAAATCAGCAGCTCTGGACATTCTGCTCACTCTGGACCAGGCCCTAATCCCTGGGACTCGAAAGAGGAAGCGGCGGTGAAAGAGAAGCAGATGCATCCTGATGAGACTATCCTGACAAACTCACTAAAAGTGGCAGTAATAAAGCCTCTCTTGAAAAAGCCAAACCTTGACGCAGAAAATATAAAACACTAATCGGTCTATATCAAATCTCCCATTTCTCTCAAAACATTTTGAAAAAGCTGTTGCACAGCAACTCACTGCCTTCCTAAAGACAAACAATGTATACTAAACACTTCAGTCTGGTTTTAGACCCCATAATAGTACTGAGACTAGACTTGTGAAGGTGGTAAATTACCTTTAAATGGTGTCCGACCGAGGCTCTGCATCTGTCCTCGTGCTACTTGACCTTAGTGTTGCTTTTGAAATAATCGATCACCACATTCTTTTGGAGAGATTGGAAACCCAAATTGGTCTACACGGACAAGTTCTGGCCTGGTTTAGATCTTATCTGTCGGAAATATATCAGTTTCTCTCTGTGGATGGTTTGTTCTCTGACAAATCAACTGTAATAGTCGGTGTTCCTCAAGGCTCCGTTTTAGGACCACTATTGTTTTCACTATATATTTTACCTCTTGGTGAGGTCATTCGGAAACTTAATGTTAACTTTCACGGCTATGTGGATGACACACAGCTGTACATTTTGAAGAAACATGGTGAACATGGTGACTCTTTGCTGTCCCCAGTGTCGTGTCTTTGGCTGTAATTAATGTTACCTGATCGAGCTAATCATGTAAATGTAGTTAACTAGAAAGTCGTGGAACCACGAAATAATATTTATAGAGCAGTTATCTTCTGAATGAACTCTTAAAGACCTAGTAATATTTTACATCAATAGCGGTCAATATTAATCGTCACTTTATTTCAGACCCATCTGAAAGTTGTAAATTCTCGGTTATCTTCACAAACCATGGCTAACAAGTTGAATCAGCAATACAAAACTGGTTTTAGTTAGGTATTTAGTAAATAAATAATTAATCACACAGAATTACATATACACAGAATGAATCATACCTTGATTACAAATTATGTCATAAAGGAAAACGTCCCTAGCGGACAGAACAAATATGAGCGCTGGTTACACAAAGAAAAGGGGGCTGGGTTTGAAGTGAAAGAGCGGGAAGCTTGAAGAACAAAGGGAGAAGCGATGTCTCTATCGGGCCGTAGACAGCTACTCTATCGTAAATACAGAATCTTATTTATTCTAAATAACCGCCCATTTGGAAAAGGAAAACACAATAAATATTTACTCTGAGCAGCGCTTCAATAGGTTGGTGGTAGATGGAAGGCCGTGTTGCCCAACAGAGTCCTTTGTCCTTTGAAGAGCGTCTCTGGTGGTGAACGGGAAACATTGTAGTGTCGTCGTTGTGTGGTATACGGGATACTCTGTCCGTCCTTTCCTAGCGCACGTTTACAGCGGCCGCTGCTAACTCAACGGCTAGGAGGTGTCACTTCTGTAGCGAAATTGAGTTCAAAGTTCATACCATTCGCAACCAAAGCTCACGCTGAGGTTGGCTTCATTCTGTAGTTATTATCTGAATCCTTCTGACATCGGATCGTCATCCTAATGTACCCGGAACAGGAGGTTACATTATCATCAAGGGCTTATATAGTGGAGGGAGAAAGGTGTCTTTCATAGTTTATAGCCCATGTCTCTTCACAGGGGCGGGCCACTGATTCAGCAGAGCCTTAACCTTATGAAAACCCAAATCTAAAATTACATTTCATCTTTTCACCAATAATCCTGTCATCAGTCCTAATGTCTCAGATGACAACCGAACTGACATCATATTCATTAAGTACCAACGCATATTTTCAACTGGTTCTATTACCGAAATATGGTTCCTTTCCCTCCACTTGATATTCCCAGACTCTGTTTAATAAAGGCTATTCAAGACTCACTCTATAGAGTCAAGAGAGAGGGAAGTGAGAAAGGTATTTATGGGGGGGGTCATAAACCTTACCCACAGGCCAATGTCATGACACCAGTCAACCTGGCCGTGCTGCTGTTCCAGTTTCAACTGTTCTGCCTGCGGCTATGGAACCCTGACCTGTTCACCGGATGTGCTACCTGTCCCAGACCTGCAGTTTTCAACTCTCTAGAGACAGCAGGAGCGGTAGAGATGCTATGAAAAGCCAACTGACATTTACTCCTGAGGTGCTGACCTATTGCACCCTCGATAACCACTGTGATTATTATTATTTGACCCTGCTAGTCATCTATGCACATTTGAACACCTTGGCCATGTTCTGTAATAATCTCCACCCTGACCACCCCTCATAGCCTGGTACCTTTTTAGGTTTCTTCCTAGGTTCTAGCCTTTCGAGGGAGTTTTTCCTAACCACCGTGCTTCTGCAGCTGCATTGCTTGCTGTTTGGGGTTTTAGGTTGGGTTTCTGTACAGCACTTTCTGACATCAGTTTATAAATAAATTTGATTGACTATGTCGGAGAAAAATATACCGCCAAATCAAAGTAAAACAAATTTTACTAGAATACAGTATCCACAGTGCATTCTGAAAGTACTTCAGTTCCTGTACATTATCACAATCACACCATGAGTCATTAATCATGAAACATACACCACCTCCTTTCTTCTTCCCGGAGAGTTCTTTATTCCTGTCTGCGAAATGTACTGAGAACCCAGCTGGCTGTATGGACAGGGACAGTATATATATAGAGAGAGAGCCATGATTCTGTGAAACAGAGTATGTAACAGTCCCTGATGTCTCTCCTCGAAGGAGATACTCGCCCTGAGCTCGTCTACTTTATTGTCCAGGGACTGAACATTAGCGAGTAATATACTCTGAAGCGGTGGATGGTGTGCACACCTCGAGTTGGACTCAAAGTCCCCTCCAAATACCTATTTTCCGCCGTCGGCATCTTGCAGCCTCTGGGATAAGTTACATTGCCTTGGTGGGTACGAACAAAAGATCCAATTCGGGTATGTCGTACTTCTGGTCGTAATGCTGGTGAGCTACCCCCGCTTTGATATCCAAAATGTATTTCCGGCTGTATGTAATAACACAAGCGTTCTGGGGCAATAATGTAAGAAATAACACACACAAAAAAATAAAACTGCAAAGTTGCTTAGGACGCATAGTTGCCATGTCTGTCGGCACCATCTTCTTCACCATTGCCCTCTGTTCTGTTGGCGAACATGCAGTCACTGGAGAACAAACTGGATGAGCTCCATTCGAGACTAAAAAACAAGTATGCTGTACATCTTGTTTTTTTCTATGCATCATCAAGACCGGACTGCAGACTTGGGTAAGACGAATGGAGGAGGGGTGTGTCTTTTTGTTAACAATCGCTGATGCACGATCTCTAATGTTAAGGAAGTCTCAAGTTTTTGCTCGCCTGAGAAAGAATACCTCATGACAAGCTGCAGACCTTACTATTCGCCACGTTTTCAACTATATTTTTCCTAGCTGTCTATTTGTCACCACAAACCAATGCTGGCACTAAGACGACACTCAACGTGCTGTATAGGGCCATAAGCTGACAAGAAAATGCACATTCAGAGTCAGCGTTTCTTGTCGCTGGTAAATTTTCATGCAGGGAAACAGGTTTTACCTTATTTTTACCAGCATGTCATCTGTGCAACTAGAGGCAAAAAACTCAAATCACCTTTCCTACACACTCAGAAACACATACAAGGCCCTTTCCTTGCCCTCACTCAACAAATCAGACCATAACTCTATCCTCCTGCTTCCTCTTTCCAAGCAAAAACACGCTCAATACAGAAGTGGTCCGATGAATCGAATGCTAAGCTACAGGACTGTGTCGCTAGCACTGACTGGAATGTTCTGGGATTCCTCCAATAACACTGAGGAGTTTACCACATCCATCACCGGCTTCATTAAAAAGGCATCGGCGACGTCTTCCCCACAGTGACCGTACGTACATACCCCAACCAGAAGCCATAGATTACAGGCAACATCCACATTGAGCTAAAGGCTAGAGCTGCCACTTTCAAGGAGCATGACACTAATCCAGGTGCTTATAGGAAATCCTGGTACAACCTCTGACGAGCCATCAAACAGGAAAATCATCAATACAGAACTAAGATAAACTCCTACTACGCCAGCTCTAATGCTCAAAGGATGTGGCCGGGCTTGCAAACTATCACAGATTACAAAGGGATACCCAACCGTGAGCTGCCCAGTGATGACAATCTAAATGCCTTCTATGCTCGTTTCGAGGCAAGCAACACTGAACCATGCAGGAGAGCACCAGCTGTTCCGGGGGTGTCCTCGGATGGGTCCATAGTGTCTCCTGACCCCTCCTGTCTCAGCCTCCAGTATTTATGCTGCAGTAGTTTGTGTCGGGGGCTAGGGTCAGTTTGTTATATCTGGAGTACTTCTCCTGTCCTATTCGGTGTCCTGTGTGAATCTAAGTGTGCGTTCTCTAATTCTCTCTTTCTTTCTCTCTCTCGGAGGACCTGAGCCCTAGGACCATGCCCCAGGATTACCTGACATGATGACTCCTTGCTGTCCCCAGTCCACCTGGCCGTGCTGCTGCTCCAGTTTCAACTGTTCTGCCTTCTTATTATTCGAACATGCTGGTCATTTATGAACATTTGAACATCTTGGCCATGTTCTGTTATAATCTCCACCCGGCACAGCCAGAAGAGGACTGGCCACCCCACATATGCTCTCTCTAATTCTCTCTTTTTTTTCTCTCTCTCGGAGGACCTGAGCCCTAGGACCATGTCCCAGGACTACCTGACATGATGACTCCTTGCTGTCCCCAGTCCATCTGACCGTGCTGCTGCTCCAGTTTCAACTGTTCTGCCTTATTATTATACGGCCATGCTGGTCATTTATGAACATTTGAACATCTTGGCCATGTTCTGTTATAATCTCCACCCGGCACAGCCAGAAGAGGACTGGCCACCCCACATAGCCTGGTTCCTCTCTAGGTTTCTTCCTAGGTTTTGGCCTTTCTAGGGAGTTTTTCCTAGCTACCGTGCTTCTACACCTGCATTGCTTGCTGTTTGGGGTTTTAGGCTGGGTTTCTGTACAGCACTTTGAGATATCAGCTGATGTACGAAGGGCTATATAAATAAATTTGATTTGATTTTGATTTGATTCCGGACAACTGCGTGATCTCACTCTCTGTAGCTGATGTGAATAAGATCTTTAAATGTTTGTTGCAGGACTATCCAGAAGTTCATCTGGGAAGTCCCAAAAAAGGCAGAAAGCCAGTCTTGTTCTCCCTCTACCCCAGTCCAGGATGAAGTTAATGGGGACACGCCTAGATGGGGTAAGAGAAACTGAAGAGTCAGTGGGAAATGTCAAACCTTTCACAGGGTAGAATAGATGGGATTTTCCTTATTGTAGACGGAGCAAGACTAAGAGCAACTAGAGAAGCAGCTCCAAAGTGTGGATGCACAGAATCTGATGGTGAAATTTCGTTTACACTTTAGATTTAGTTAGCATTTATCACACTACCTAAAGCGATACAATTAGTTAATTCCACTCTTACAAGCAATGCCTGTAGTTTTTTTTTAAGTACTCATACTGAGACAGTGGTTACTGCATAACTTCTGGCTTTTCAAACTGTCTTTTAACACAGATTGCAAGGTTAAGCAAAATTGGTGGTAAGGTCACAAAGGACTGTGCCAACAAGGTCATGGACAGGTATGTCATATCTTTAGAATGGATCCAATAGGAAAGTAATTTTAAAGGTATCGTTAGTGATACAAACTGTCTGCAACAAAGACAGTAAATCCAACAGTAAATCTCCTCAGCAGTTTGAAAGTGTTCAATTCACAAAGTACATCCTTTGTGTGTTTGACTTTCAGGCTCTTTACCAATGCCTGATGTCAACGGCGTACTCTGTTGTCAGCGGTACCTAAAAACATGTCATTATTCTGTAGTATAAGTCAGTTAAGAACAAATTCTTATTTTCAATGACGGCCTAGGAACAGTGGGTTAACTGCTTGTTCAGGGCAGTTCGGGGGTTTGAACTTGCAACCTTCCGGTTACTAGTCCAACACTCTAACCACTAGGCTACCCTGCCGCCCCATTAATAACTGGGTGGTTTGAGCCCTGAAAGTTGATTGGCTAACAGCCATGGTATATTTAACCAGTGATCCGGGTCAACAGCATCAATGTAACAGTATACCTTCTGTCCCTCTCCTCGCCACTACCTGGGCTCGAACCAGGGACCCTCTGCACACATCAACAACTGACACCCACAAAGCATCATTACCCATCACGCCACAAAAGCCACGGCCCTTGCAGAGCAAGGCGAACAACTACTTCTACTTCAGGTCTCAGAGCGAGTGGCATCACTGATTGAAATGCTGTTAGCGCACACCACCGCTAACTAGCTAGCCATTTCACATCAGTTACATATGGAACCAGCAGATAAGGGGTAAACTTATCTCTGGAGGATGGCCACCAAGAGAGGGGAGCTATCCACGAAGAACCATTAAGACAGTGACAAACCGTGACTTTTGTTGTAGTTTAAAGATAATCGTATTGTGTTCCTGTTTCATCTGGAGAATAAGATGTATGTTTTTCCTAGGGAGATTTTCATTGATTATGTTGGAGTGTTTGTATTGACCAAAATCCCTCAATAGAGAACTGTGTTCAATCAAGAAAACCTACTCCTGACTCATTTATTCCACCTTTCCGCTTTAGAGTGACGCCAAATGACTTGGTCCACTCACAGTTATGATGACATTTTTATCATGGCTGTGAGTGTCATAGCCAGAAAAGCAAAGTCCTCTGGGTTTTGTGGTACCGTAACCACACAATACATGGTTATGGTCTGTATCCAGGCACGCGGAGTTGCATTGTGCATAAGAAAAGCCTTTAGTACACCCTCCCATTGCTTAAAGGGTCGCTAAGTTCGCACAATCAAAAATGACCTGCTGTCTGTTTTAATAGGCTAGATTCTTATTTTGTCTTCTAAACCAATTATTAATTTGCATGGTGATAATTTATGTGGTCCCTTTTTGAGAAAAAAATGGTTTTAGGAGCTTGGCAATTTTGAATGAGGTGATCATGTGACCTTAATGGCCTTTTAACCTATTGCAAGTTAAAAATATATATAACGGCCCAGCGTGATATTTTCTCGATTTCAGTTTTTATTTTATTTTGCTATGCTGTAGCCCTAAATGCTTAAACATGTCACACCCTGATCTGTTTCACCTGTCTTTGTGATTGTCTCCACTCCCCTCCAGGTGTCGCTCATCTTCACCATTATCCCCTGTGTATTTATACCTGTGTTCTGTTTGTCTGTTGCCAGTTTGTCTTGTTTGTCAAGTCAACCAATGTTATGTGTCAGCTCCTGCTTTCCCCAGTTTCTCTTTTCTCGTTCTCCTGGTTTTTGACCCTTGCCTGTCCTGACCCTGTACCCACCCGTCTGACCACTCTGCCTGCCCCTGCCCCTGATCCTGCCTGCCATCCTGTACCTTTGCCCCACTTCTGGATTACCGACCTCTGCCTGACCTGAGTCTGCCTGCCTGCCTGCCGTCCTGTACCTTTACCCCTGTTGCTGTAATAAACATTGTTACTTTGACACGGTCTGCACCTGGTTCTTGCCTTGATTCCTGATAGTACGAACTGGCCATGACTGACCCAGCAGACCCAGGCCAGCTGCACAACGTCATCTCCACCCAGGGAGCCAACATTGGTATGCACAAGGAATTGCTTCGTGGCCTTGTGGAGGGGGTCCAAACGTTGGCTGAACACCATGACAGTTTTCTGGAGCAATTCCACGGGTTATCTGGGAGGCCGCCTACCACGGTGGGAAACCCACAGCTCCTCAGCGACTCAGCTGCTAGCAGCGTTTTCTCATCGGTCACTCCACCTTCTCGGGAGCCCCGCTTACCCCTCATCTTCGAGCTTCAAGCCCTCCTCCTTCCCCTCAAATCGCTCCAAGATAGCCTACCTCATCACGCTGATGTCAAGGAGGGCTCTCACCTGGGCTACTGCCGTGTGGGAACAACAGACAGCCATATGGGGGGGTTCGTGGGAGAAGCCATATGCGCTAGTCTGGAGGGGTTCGTGGGAGAAGCCATATGCGCTAGTCTGGAGGGGTTTGTGGGAGAAGTGAGGAAGGACTTTTAAGCTAATCCAGCTTCGGCCGGTCTCCCAGTGTAGCTGATCATGTGGTGGATTTCCACACGTTGGCAGCGGAGAGTGCTTGGAATCAAGAGGCACTGTTTGATATGTTCCTGCACGGCGTCTCGGAGGTGGTCAAGGACGAGCTTGCAGCCCAGGAGTTACCAATGGAGCTCGATTCCCTCATCGCTTTGACCATACGTATCGATGGGCGATTAAGGGAATGACGAAGGGAGAGGAAATTAGATTTCGCTCGCACGCACAGGGATGCCACCATGCTGCCGAGTCATCCTGGAAGCTCCCAATGATCTCATTACCGAGAGAACCCGAGGCTTCCCAGCCTGCCCCGAGGGCTGCCGAAGACGGCCGAGTCACCGCTTCCTGAGCCTATGCTCTAGGCAGAGCTGGGCTGTCGCCAGCCAATTTGATCTATTATTTACGTTAAAAAATACCTAAAGTTGTATTACAAAAGTAGCTTGAAATGTTTTGGCAAAGTTTACAGGTAACTTTTGAGATATTTTGTAGTCACGTTGTGCAAGTTGGAACGGTGTTTTTCTGGATCAAACGTGCCAAATAAATGGACATTTTGGATATATATCGATGGAATTAATCGAACAAAATGACCATTTGTGATGTTTATGGGACATATTGGAGTGCCAACGTCCTCTCTAAAGGCTGTCTCATCGTTGTCTGTGATCAGGCCTACAGTGGTTCCTCCTTTAAAAATTGTGAGCTTATGCCACGGGACTTAATTAAGAGGTATTTTGTGGTTTAGTACGGTACCCTGCGTACCCAACTGTGTTGCTACAATGCTGGTTCAATAACTGTGCCGCTCTCAATTGGGAGACCCATGAGATGATTGTAGGTTTTTGTTTTCTCTCCCTCTAAAAACAGAAATTAATCATTCTAAATAACAAACTGGCTTTATTTAGAAATTAGTAACAATGTCTCACCCCATGTCACAAAGTGATTATTATTATTATTATTATTATTATTAATTTAGAATTATATAAAAGCCCTTTGGATATTCTCACAGATATATTATTAACCCTGTTATTAGCAGGACAATACATATTGGTCATATTGTTCATGGCTCCCGAGTGGCGCACAATGGGATTGCAACTATTGTAGCCCCGTTTTGCACTGCTTTGAGACAAGCATAGGGACTGGTCAGATTTGTATTTTCACTGACTCTCCATTTGGATGTTGGTTAGACTAGATTTAAAATATTAGAGTGTAGAAATATTGTGCTCTCTGTAACCTTTATTTAACTAGGCAAGTCAGTTAAGAACAAATTATTATTTACAAGGGCAGCTTACTCCTTCCTCCCCGACCGGGAATTTAACCCGTCTCTCGCATGCCCGCACGACATAGGGATTCTTTAGCTAAATTGTCCAGTAATGTACTCCCGGCCGTCACGTTGTACAGCGCCATATCTTAAGTTCCATCCTAACGGACACCCAGAGGGCTTTTCATTTTTCTTGGAATAGGAACACCATAATATTTATCAAATTAATTAAGCAAGTACTAGTCAAAAGTTTGGACACAGCTACTCATTCCAGGGTTTTTCTTTATTTTACTATTTTCTACACTGTATAATAATAGTGAAGACATCACAACTATGAAATAACACATATGGAATCAGTTAAGAACAAATTCTTATTTACAAGGACAGCCTACTCCTTCCTCCCCGTCTGGGAATTGAACCCCGGTCTCCCGCGTGCCTGCATTCTCTAGTACAGCCATTATTGAAGGCTATCAAATGCTTCTCAAAATTGTCTCTGGTGGTCAAACTAGCACTAACAACCATTAATGGTACAAGTGGTTCATACTTTAAAAACGTGCCATAGAATTTTGCTGCACCTCGCAAGCTGCGCCGCAGTATTCTGCAACTTTAAATGGAGGAACCACTGTACCACGGTTGTGTCATCGGCAAACTTAATAATGGTGTTGGAGTTGTGCCTGGCCGTGCAGTCATGAGGGAACAGGGAGTATAGGAGGGGACAGAGCAGCCACCCCTGAGGGGCCCCTGTGTTGAGGATTAGCGTGGCAGATGTGTTGTTTTCTACCCTTACCACCTGGGGGCAGCCTGTCAAGAAGTATAGGATCCAGTTGCAGATGGAGGTGTTTAGTCCCAGGGTCCTTAGCTTATTGATGAGCTTTAAGGGCACTATGGTGTTGAACGCTGAGCTGTAGTCAATGAATAGCATTCTCACATAGGTGTTCCTTTTGTCCAGGTAGGAAAAGGCTGTGTGTAGTGCAATAGAGTTTGCATCATCTGTGGATATGTTGGGCGGTATGCAAATTGGAGTGGGTCTAGAGTTTCTGGGATAATGGTATTGATGTGAGCAGTGATCAGCCTTTCAAAGCACTTCATGGCTATAGGCGTGAGTGCTACGAGTCAGTAGTCATTTAGACAGGTTACCTTAGTGCTCTTGGTGGTCTGCTTAAAACATTTTGGTATTACAGACTCGGACAGGGAGAGGCTAAAAATGTCAGTGAAGACACTTGCCAGTTATTCAGCCCATGCGCGGAGTACACATCCTGGTAAACCATCTGGCCCTGCGGCCTTGTGAATGTTGACCTGTTTAAAGGTCTTACTCACATTGGCTGCGGAGAGCTTGATCACACAGTCGTCTGGAACAGCTGGTGCTCTTATGAATGTTTCAGTGTTATTTGCCTCAAAGCGAGCATAGAAGTAGTTTACCTCGTCTGGTAGGCTCGTGTCACTGGGCAGCTCTCAGCTGTGCTTCCCTTTGTAGTCTGTAATGATTAGCAATCCCTGCAACATCCGACGAGCGTCAGAGCCGGTGTAATACGATTCGATCTTAGTCCTGTATTGATGCTTTGTCTTTTTGATGGTTCGTTGGAGGACATAGCGGGATTTCTTATAAGCTTCCGGGTTAGAGTCCCGCTCCTTGAAAGCGGCAGTGATGACGTCATTGATGCACTTATTGATGTGGCCAATGACTGATGTGGTGTACTTTTCAATGCCATCGGAAGAATCCCGGAACATATTCCAGTCTGTGCTAGCAAAACAGTCCTCTAGCTTAACATCTGCTTCATCTGACCACTTCCTTATTTATTTATTTTATTTTTTATTGATCTAGTCACTGGTGCTTCCTGCTTTAATTTTGTCTTGTACGCAGGAATCAGGAGGATAGAATTATGGTCAGATTTGCCAAATGGGGGGTGAGGGAGAGCTTTGTATGCATCTCTGTGTGTGAAGTAAAGGTGGTCCAGATTTTTTTTCCTATAGTTGCACATTTAACATGCTGATAGAAATTTGGTAAAACGGATTCAAGTCTCCCTGCATTAAAGTCCCTGGCTACTGGGAGCGCCGCCTCTGTGTGAGTATTTACTTGTTTGCTTATGGCGGAATACAGCTCATTCAATTGCTGTCTTAGACCAGCCTCTTTTTTTTATTTTATTTTTATTTAACCAGGTAGGCTAGTTGAGAACAAGTTCTCATTTGCAACTGCGACCTGGCCAAGATAAAGCATAGCAGTGTGAACAGACAACAAAGAGTTACACATGGAGTAAACAATTAACAAGTCAATAACACAGTAGAAACCAAAGGGGGAGTCTATATACAATGTGTGCAAAAGACATGAGGAGGTAGGCAAATAATTACAATTTTGCAGATTAACACTGGAGTGATGAATGATCAGATGGTCATGTACAGGTAGAGATATTGGTGTGCAAAAGAGCAGAAAAGTAAATAAATAAAAACAGTATGGGGATGAGGTAGGTGAAAAAGGGTGGGCTATTTACCAATAGACTATGTACAGCTGCAGCGATCGGTTAGCTGCTCAGATAGCTGATGTTTGAAGTTGGTGAGGGAGATAAGTCTCCAACTTCAGCAATTTTTGAAATTCGTTCCAGTCACATGCAGCAGAGTACTGGAACAAAAGGCGGCCAAATGAGGTGTTGGCTTTAGGGATGATCAGTGAGATACACCTGCTGGAGCGCGTGCTACGGATGGGTGTTGCCATCGTGACCAGTGAGCTGAGATAAGGCGGAGCTTTACCTAGCATGGACTTGTAGATGACCTGGAGCCAGTGGGTCTGGCGACGAATATGTAGCGAGGGCCAGCCGACTAGAGCATACAAGTCGCAGTGGTGGGTGGTATAAGGTGCTTTAGTGACGAAACGGATGGCACTGTGATAGACTGCATCCAGTTTGCTGAGTAGAGTGTTGGAAGCCATTTTGTAGATGACATCGCCGAAGTCGAGGATCGGTAGGATAGTCAGTTTTACTAGGGTAAGCTTGGCGGCGTGAGTGAAGGAGGCTTTGTTGCGGAATAGAAAGCCGACTCTTGATTTGATTTTCGATTGGAGATGTTTGATATGAGTCTCGAAGGAGAGTTTGCAGTCTAGCCAGACACCTAGGTACTTATAGACGTCCACATATTCTAGGTCGGAACCATCCAGGGTGGTGATGCTAGTCGGGCATGCGGGTGCAGGCAGCGACCGGTTGAAAAGCATGCATTTGGTTTTACTAGCGTTTAAGAGCAGTTGGAGGCCACGGAAGGAGTGTTGTATGGCATTGAAGCTTGTTTGGAGGTTAGATAGCACAGTGTCCAAAGACGGGCCGAAGGTATATAGAATGGTGTCGTCTGCGTAGAGGTGGATCAGGGAATCGCCCGCAGCAAGAGCAACATCATTGATATACACAGAGAAAAGAGTCGGCCCGAGAATTGAACCCTGTGGCACTCCCATAGAGACTGCCAGAGGACCAGACAGCATGCCCTCCGATTTGACGCACTGAACTCTGTCTGCAAAGTAATTGGTGAACCAGGCAAGGCAGTCATCCGAAAAACCGAGGCTCCTGAGTCTGCCGATAAGAATATGGTGATTGACAGAGTCGAAAGCCTTGGCAAGGTCGATGAAGACGGCTGCACAGTACTGTCTTTTATCGATGGCGGTTATGATATCGTTGAGTACCTTGAGTGTGGCTGAGGTGCACCCATGACCGGCTCGGAAACCAGATTGAACAGCGGAGAAGGTGCGGTGGGATTCGAGATGGTCAGTGACCTGTTTGTTGACTTGGCTTTCGAAGACCTTAGATAGGCAGGGCAGGATGGATATAGGTCTGTAACAGTTTGGGTCCAGGGTGTCTCCCCCTTTGAAGAGGGGGATGACTGCGGCAGCTTTCCAATCCTTGGGGATCTCAGACGATATGAAAGAGAGGTTGAACAGGCTGGTAATAGGGGTTGCGACAATGGTGGCAGATAGTTTCAGAAATAGAGGGTCCAGATTGTCAAGCCCAGCTGATTTGTACGGGTCCAGGTTTTGCAGCTCTTTCAGAACATCTGCTATCTGGATTTGGTTAAAGGAGAACCTGGAGAGGCTTGGGCGAGGAGCTGCGGGGGGGGCGGAGCTGTTGGCCGAGGTTGAAGTAGCCAGGCGGAAGGCATGGCCAGCCGTTGAGAAATGCTTATTGAAGTTTTCGATAATCATGGATTTATCAGTGGTGACCGTGTTACCTAGCCTCAGTGCAGTGGGCAGCTGGGAGGAGGTGCTCTTGTTCTCCATGGACTTCACGGTGTCCCAGAACTTTTTGGAGTTGGAGCTACAGGATGCAAACTTCTGCCTGAAGAAGCTGGCCTTAGCTTTCCTGACTGACTGCGTGTATTGGTTCCGGACTTCCCTGAACAGTTGCATATCACGGGGACTATTCGATGCTATTGCAGTCCGCCACAGGATGTTTTTGTGCTGGTCGAGGGCAGTCAGGTCTGGGGTGAACCAAGGGCTGTATCTGTTCTTAGTTCTGCATTTTTTGAACGGAGCTGTTGAACGGAGCTCTGACTGTTGTGGTATGTTGTGGTATGTAAACAGCTACAAAAAATACAGATGAAAATTCTCTAGGTAGATAGTGTGGTCTACAGCTTATCATGAGATACTCTACCTCAGGAGAGCAATAGCTCGAGACTTCCTTAGATATCGTGCACCAGCTGTTATTTACAAAAATACATAGTCCGCTGCCCCTTGTCTTACTAGATGCTGCTGTTCTATCCTGCAGGTACAGCGTATAATCAGCCAGCTGTATGTTGATAGTGTCGTCATTCGGCCAAGACTCTTTGAAGCATAAGATATTACAGTTTTGAATGTCCCTTTGGTAGTAAAATCTTGCATTAATCATACATTTTATTCTCCAAAGATTTCACATTTGCTAGCAGAATGGAATGAAGTGGGGGTTTATTCGATCGCCTACGAATTCTCAGAAAGCAGCCCGCCCTTTGGCCCATTTTTCTCCGCCTCTTCTTCACGCACATCACAGGGATCTGGGCCTGTTCCCGAGAAAGCAGTATATTGCTTGCGTCGGGCTCGTCATTCTCGTTAAAGGAAAAAAAGGATACTGTCAGTCTGTGGTGAGTAATCGCAGTCCTGATGCCCAGAAGTTTTTTTCGGTCATAAGAGACGGTAGTGAAAAAATTATGTACAAAATAAGTTTTAAAATCTGTTACAAAAAACGCAAATGAACAAACAAAAAACACAATCGGTTGGGGACACGTAAAGCCTTCTTCATTACTGCCATTTTACACAATGGACAATGGACTTTATGCAAACTGGAAACCACATATCCCGAGGCTGCATTTATCGTAGCTGGGGATTTAAACAAAGAACATTTGAGGAAAAGCATGCAGAAATTATATCAACACAATGACTGTAATACTTGCGCTGCTAAAACGCTTGACCACTGCTACTCCATCTTCCGGGATGCCTACAAGGCCCTCCCCGGCTGATCACAACTCAATTTTTCTCCTCCCTTCCTATAGGCAGAAACTCAAACAGGAAGTACCCGTGCTAAGGACTATTCAATGCTGATCTGACCAGCTTCAAGATTGTTTTGATCACGCGGACTGGGATATGTTCCGGGTAGCCTCCGAGAATAATATCAACGCATATACTGATACAGTGACTGAGTTTATCAGGAAGTGTATAGGAGATGTTGTAACCACTGTGACTATTAAAACATACCATGGATAGATGGAAGCATTTGCGGAAAATTGAAAAGCGCGAACCATCACATTTAACCATGGCAAGGTGACTGGGAATATGGCCGAATACAAATAGTGTAGTTATTCCCTCCGTAAGGGAGGGACAAAGTGGAATCACAATTCAACGGCTCAGACATGAGACGTTTGTGGCAGGGGCTACAGACAATCACGGACAACAAAGGGAAAACCAGCCACGTCGCGGACACCGACGTCTCGCCCGCTTTGTGGATAACACAGTGCCACTGACGTGGCCCGCTACCAAGGACTATGGGCTCTCCTTCTCCGTGGCCGACATGAGTAAGACATTTAAACGTGTTAACCCTCACAAGGCTGCCGGCCCAGAAGGCATCCCTAGCCACGTCCTCAGAGCATGCGCAGACCAGATGGCTGGAGTGTGTACGGACATATTCCCTATCCCAGTCTACTGTCCCCTCATGCTTCAAGATGTCCACCATTGTTCTTGTACCTAAGAAAGCAAAGGTAACTGAACTAAACCTCTGTCATCATGAAGTGCTTTGAGAGACTAGTCAAGGATCATATCATCTCTACCTTACCTGACACCCTAGACCCACTTCAATTTGCTTAGTGCAATGCGATGCAATCGCTGCACACTGCCCTATCCCATCTGGGCAAAATACCTACGTAAGAATTCATACCTACGCTATTCATTGACTATAGCTCAGCATTCAACTCCAACTCAATCATCAAGTTTGCAGTCGACAAAACAGTAGTAGGCCTGATTACCAACAATGACGAGACAGCCTACAGGGAGGAGGTGAGGGCCCAGGAAGTGTGGTGTCAGGAAAATAACCTCTCACCAAACGTCAACAAAACAAAACAAAGGAGTATACAGTATTCTACTGTATCTAACTCTGACATTGCTCGCCCAAAATATTTATATATTCTAAATTCCATTCCTTTACTTTAAATTTGTGTGTATTGTTGTGAAATTGTTCAATATTACTGTTAGATATTACTACAGTGTTAGAGCTAGAAACACAAGCATTTAGCTACACCCGCAATAACATCTTCTGTGTGACAAATAAAATGTTATTATATTCTTTTATTTGACTTGACCACACCGCTCAGCGTTGTAAAATAAATGTACGCATAGATGTTATTCAATAATTGCACCCACACTGCTCGCACACATCTGCAGAGCCAGGCGCTAAAATAGAACTCCCCTCTCACATCCCCTCATTGGCTATTAGCAGCATATACCCACGTAGGTGATTGAAAGCTGAACTGAGGTCCACACTCCAACAGGTAGTGGTAATACACCTTAAAGTTGGTTGCCAACCGCCATATTACGTCGAAAGAAGAAGAAGAAGCCAAAAGGAGGAGAGATTACTAGAAACAAACTCAGTTTACCCTTTTATCTGTGGATTCATTGTCGAGTAGAGGAGCTTGTGCATTTCAGGTAAAATAACAACCCAATGTTGATATCCCAGGACAAATTAGCTAGCAACAGCAAGCTAGCTAGCTAAATTGCTATAAATGGTTAATGCTTTTTGACCTGTCCCCAAATTAATATAGTTGGTTCAGAGTTTGTTGTGATATTTCAACCTGCGTGTCCTAATCGCATCTGGTGTGGGTGGACAAAATCAACACGCACGCGTGCGGTCTGGTCAGCATGTAAGAAATAGGAGAAGTGACGTGCGCCGACAGAGCGCAACTTCCGGCGCCGACAGAGATGGCCGCCTCGCTTCGCGTTCATTGGAAACTATGCAGTTTTTTGTTTTTTTACGTGTTATTTCTTACATTAGTACCCCAGGTCATCTTAGGTTTCATTACATACAGTCGAGAAAAACTACTGAATATAAGATCAGCGTCAACTCACCATCAGTACGACCAAGAATATGTTGACAAACTGAATTGGTCCACTCACACAGACAGCATCGTGAAGAAATTCGGCTTGTCACCAAAAGCACTCACAAACTTCTACAGATGCACAATCGAGAGCATCCTGGCGGGCTGTATCACCGCCTGGTACGGCAACTGCTCCGCCCTCAACCGTAAGGCTCTCCAGAGGGTAGTGAGGTCTGCACAACGCATCACCGGGGGCAAACTACCTGCCCTCCAGGACACCTACACCACCCGATGTTACAGGAAGGCCATAAAGATCATCAAGGACATCAACCACCCGAGCCACTGCCTGTTCACCCCGCTATCATCCAGAAGGCGAGGTCAGTACAGGTGCATCAAAGCTGGGACCGAGAGACTGAAAAACAGCTTCTATCTCAAGGCCCTCAGACTGTTAAACAGCCACCACTAACATTGAGTGGCTGCTGCCAACACACTGACACTGACACTGACTCAACTCCAGCCACTTTAATAATGGGAATTGATGGGAAATGATGTAAATATATCACTAGCCACTTTAAACAATGCTACTTACCCTACATTATTAATCTCATATGCATACGTATATACTGTACTCTATATCATCGACTGCATCCTTATGTAATACATGTATCACTAGCCACTTTAACTATGCCACTTTGTTTACATACTCCTCTCATATGTATATACTGTACTTGATACCATCTACTGTATCTTGCCTATGCTGCTCTGTACCATCACTCATTCTTATATCCTTATGTACATATTCTTTATCCCCTTACACTGTGTATAAGACAGTAGTTTTGGAATTGTTATTTAGATTACTTGTTGGTTATTACTGCATTGTCGGAACTAGAAGCACAAGCATTTCGCTACACTCGCATTAACATCTGCTAACCATGTGTATGTGACAAATAACATTTTATTTTATTTGTTATCTCCAATTGGTTACAACATAAATCATGTCATACTGCTGGAGGCCTCCCCTCATGTTGGGCTCATGCTGAGACACTCTTAACTCCTGCCCCATGAGTAGCAGTGTTCTATTCAGGTTTGACTTCTTCCCCCACATACCACTTTTTTCTACAGGAAGCAGCTCTCTGTCTATCGTTGGGTGAAATGCACCTTGTCTATATCTTGCGCTTAGTAGCGCAATCTTGTCACATACACTGAGTGTACAAACATTAGGAACACCTTCCTAATATTGAGTTGCACCCCCTTTTGCCCTCAGAACAGACTCAATTTGTCAGAACATGGACTCTACAAGGTGTCAGAAACATTCCATAAGGACGCTGGCCCATGATATATATGTCTCTAATATGGTCATACATTTGGCAAGAGGTTAGGAAGTGCAACTCAGTTTCCACCTCATTTTGTGGGCAGTGTGCACATAAACTATATTCTCTTGAGAGCCAGGTCTGCCTACGGCGGCCTTTCTCAATAGCAAGGCTATGCTCACTGAGTCTTTACATAGTCAAAGCTTTCATTAATTTTGGGTCAGTCACAGTGGTCAGGTATTCTGCCACTGTGTACTCTCTGTTAAGGGCCAAATAGCATTCCAGTTGTCTCTGTTTTTTGGTCAATTCTTTCCAATGTTTCAAGTAATTATCTTTTTGTTTTGGCATGATTTGGTTGGGTCTAATTGTGTTGCTGTTGCTGTCCTGTGGCTCTGTGGGGTCTGTATGTGTTTGTGATCAGAGACCCAGGACCAGCTTGCTAAGGGGACTCTTCGGTAGGTGATGGCTTTGTTATGGAAGGTTTGGGAATCGCTTCCTTTTAGGTGGTTGTTGAATAGGACAGTTATTTTCTGGATTTGGATAATTAACGGGTATCGGCCTAATTCTGCTCTGCATGCATTATTTGGTGTTTTGCGTTGTACACAATGTTTTTGCAGAATTCTGCATGCAGAGTCTCAATTTGGTGTTTGTCCCATTTTGTGAATTCTTGGTTGGTGAGCAGACCCCAGACCTCACAACCATTAAGGGCAATGGGTTCTGTAACTGATACCAAGTATTTTCAGCCAGATTCTAATTCTCTCACACGCAACACTTTGTTTGTCCTCTAGGGTGCGCTCTCTAATCATTCAGCAGGAGAAAAGCCAGGACCGAGAGAAGCTGCTCCTCAAGTTCATCAAGATCATGAAGGTAACCAATCTCTGCATTTATACAACCACAGCTCTTCCTATTAACTAGTATATTTAGTTGATGATTAACTCTCTGGACAACTGTTCTTGTCCTGTTTTTCTTTTTCCCATGTAGCACTTACGGAAGTTGAACAATTTCAACTCATACTTGGCAATACTGTCTGCCCTGGACTCGGCCCCCATCCGCAGGCTGGAGTGGCAGAAACAGACCTCAGAGGTGAGTCAGACAGTAGTGGATCAAGTCTGACATAGAGAGATCTAGATATTCATACGCGTGTTTCAATTCTTTCTATGGAGTCTCACTTTAATATACTCAGGTATCGTGGTGTGCTATGGGTATAACACATTGTAACACACTTGTTCTCTCACAGGGATTGGAGGAATACTGTATGTTGATTGACAGCTCGTCGTCTTTCAGAGCGTACCGGGCGGCTCTGGCCGACGTGGAGCCTCCGTGCATCCCATACCTGTAAGTCTGTGTTTCATGTACAACTGAGCTAGGTAATGTTCAATGAAAGTGTTTGTGTGTTTTGCCTGTTCTTCCTAGGACTGTTTGTCTATATTTATCTCTCTCTTCTATTTCTCTTCTTCTCTCCTTTTCCAGTGGTTTGATCCTGCAGGACCTGACCTTCGTCCACCTGGGGAACCCGGACCTCATCGACGGGAAGGTCAACTTCTCCAAGCGCTGGCAGCAGTTCAACATCCTGGACAGTATGAGGCGCTTCCAGCAAGTGTGAGTATTTATGTTATTTAACCTTTATTTAAACAGGTAAGTCCCATTGAGACCCATTGATATGAGGGGACAAGTGTGAGTAGAACTATTGTCCCATGAGAAAAGCATCCACAAAACTCCAAACAGATTGAGAGTGTGGTAACCTCACATTATGATAGATGAATATGTTATATTTAATGTAATTCAATAAGACTACAATAATTATCCCACGAGGTAAGCAGTGATCCACAGTGTACATTACAACCTCCATGTTAACCCCCATACAACAGAAGGTTGACCATGTACACTATTGAGTTGCACCCCCCCCTCTCCCTTTTGCCCTCAGAACAGCCTCAATTCGTCAGGGCATGGACTCGACAAGGTGTCAAAAGTGTTCCACAGGGATGCCGGCCCATGTTGACTCTAATGCTTCCCACAGTTGTGTGAAGTTGGCTGGATGTCCTTTGGGTGGTGGACCATTCTTGATACACGGGAAACTGTTGAGCTTCAAAATCCCAGCAGCGTTTTAGTTGTTGACACACTCAAACCGGTGTGCCTGGTACCTACTGCCATACCCTGTTCAAGGGCACTTAAATATTTTGTCTTGCCCATTCACCCTCTGAATGGCACACAGACACAATCCATGTCTCCATTGTCTCAAGGCTTATAAATCCTTCTTTAACCTGTCACCTCCCCTTAATCTACACTGATTTAAGTGGATTTAACAAGTTACATTAATAAGGGATCATAGCTTTCACCTGGATTCACCTGGTCAGTCTATGTCATGGAAAGAGCAGGAAAGAGTGTTCCTAATATTTCGCAAACTCAGTGTATATAGTTACCTCCTACAATAGCCAAGCATTAAATTAAATGGAATAAGAAAATCATTTATCTTCAGAGTTCAGACCTAAGTATTTTTCCACCTGATTGGCCTGAAGCATTCCAAACCACTCCCACACTCCTTTTGTATAAATAACTCATAATCCTTATGTTATCTCTCTCTCAGCGAAGGGCCACTTAATGCTGCCATTAACTGTACACAAAGCTCCAATGTGAAATCTGAGAGGAAAGTATTGTGTCTAGGGCTTCTCCTTTGTCATGTCTGTCTACCAGTTGAAAATATTGAGGGCTATCAAGGTGTAAAGGCTCGACCCAGTTTGTTACCATGTCATTAGCGTGTCACTAATGGTCTGTTACAAATCCCTAGGAAAATAGTTTGCATCCTTAGTTATTCATACATTGGCATACAACCTCTATCAACATTCCACCAAGGTCACCCTCAGCTTCACACACACACACACACACATGCACACACACACACACCTGTTCTATCGTATTTCAGTACCCGTTGATTGACATGTAGCCTATAGCTGCAAATAATTTGAAAAAAAATATTTGCCATGAATACCTGTAAATTGCACAACAAAGTTACTGATTTACTAAAGACCTTCACAAGAAAGGAGTGCGTGCATTGTGCACATTTACGCATGTGCTCTCTCTCTCCCTCTCCTTTTCTCTCTCTCCCTCTCAAAACACACACGGAGAGTGATTCTGGACCCACATACAGACTCCATAATATCAACTCATGAAACGCGACTGCTCTGCAAAATGTAAAGAATTCCACATCATCTGCATTTATATCGTAATTCACTCACCGCCACTGCTTTATACCTGTTGCTGGCTCTCCCCTCCAGTACTGGCATAGAATGAATGCAGAGCAAGAGGTGATATGCCAAGACGCTACAGTAAACCCAAGGAAGCAGCATCATCTTTTGATTCGGAGCAGACTAGCAGTTTGACTGGGCTGGAGCACACTTTGGGGGATAGCAAGGGCTGAAGAAATGAATGGCGGTGAAGTGTCTCGCAAGGGGATTTTATACTCCCTCATTTCTTTGTTCTCTTTCTTCAAATTACACGTTTTTATGGGCCTAAGTGATAAATTCACAGGCGCCCACGTGATTTAACCCCTTGCCAGCTGCATCCATGTCCTCAAGCGCCTTCTGAACCTTCTCTTTTAAAATACCTTAAGCATAAACTCAGTATGCTAATGTGGTCTCTAGGCTAACAGACCACTAGAGTTACAACCTGGTCTCAGAGCATTTCATATTATTCTGTACGTAAATCCGAGACACTCCATTTAGTATGATGTTAGGTTCCGTATGGTATGTATTCATTTGAGACCACCATTTGTATAATATGTTACGAATTTGCAAAATGTACAATATGTTACAAATTCCAATTAGTTTTTACTAACGTTAGCTAGGTGACTAGGTGGCTAACTTTAGCTGGCTGACTAACATTAGCTAGGCTAGGAGTTAGGGTTAAGGTTAGAGGGTTAGGGGAAGGGTTAGGGGTTAGGTTTAGGGTTAGCTAACATGCTAAGTAGTTGCAAAGTAGCTAAAAAGTAGTAAGTAGTTGCAAAGTTGCTAATTAGCTAAGTTGTTTGTGAGGAGATTCGAACATGCAACCTTTGGGCTGCTAGATGTTTGCATTATACACCTACCCATCCACCCCGAGAAAACCATCATCCTTTTGATTTTACCTTCAGTAACCTTCTGTCTTAAGTAATCATAACAAACGTAACATATCATACTCATTTGATTGTCCCAGATTTACTTTTACTATGTTATGTTTAGTCTGAGACCAGGCTGTAGAGTTTGATAGGTTGGGAGACATGTTATTAATAACAAGTTTATTGCCCTTGATTTATAGATTACTTTGATGGAGATTTGTTTTTATAACTCAAGATGTTTACTTGCAAAGATACTTTTTCCAGTTTTTAGGTTAGCCTATTAAATGTCCAATGCAGCCATTTTTATCTCATTATTAAATCATTTCTGTGTAACAATGAAGTACAGTACCTTACTGTGATTGATAACAATTAAAATGGTCAAAAATAGCAAGAAGCAAGAACTTTGCTAGGGCTGTCTGAGAGTGGTCTGAGTCGGGAGGGGGGAACTGAAATCTAGTTGTTATTGGTAGAGAGGTATGGGACCATCTTTCTTATTGGTCTATGAACATCACCAAGCAGGCTAAAACTCCATCCCTCCAAAACAGGCAGACATTTCAGGCAGTCTTTTCAAACAGCTCTATTACTAAAAGGGCAATTTTATCATTATTCCACCCTCATAGTGTGGAAATACATACTGAACAAAATATAAACGCAATATGTAAAGTGTTGGTCCCATGTTTCATGAACTGAAATAAGAGATTGCAGAAATGTTTCATATGCACAAAAAGCTTATTTCTGTTAGTGAGCATTTCTCCTTTGCCAAGATAATCCATCCACCTGATAGGTTTGGCATATCAAGAAGCTGGTTAAACAGTATGAACATTATAGAGGGGCACCTTGTGCTGGGGATAATAAAATGCCACTCTAAAATGAGCAGTTCTGTCATGCATCACAATGCCACAAATGTCTCAAGTTTTGAGTGAGCGTGCAATAGGCATGCTGACTGCCGGAATGTCTACCAGAGCTGTTGCCAGAGAATGTACTGTTCCTTTCTCTACCATAAGCAGCCTCCAACTTGTTTTAGAGAATTTGGCAGTTCATCCTACCGGCCTTACAACCGCAGATCACGTGTAACCACACCAGCCCATGACTGCCACATCCAGCGTCTTCACCTGTGGGATCGTCTTAGACCAGCCACCCGAACAGCTGATGAAGCTATGGGATTCCACAACCAAAAACCAAAGAATTTCTGCACAAACTGTCAGAAACCGTCTCAGGGAAGCTCATCTGCGTGCTCGTCATCCTCACCAGGTTCTTGACCTGACTGCAGTTCGGCGTCTTCAGTAGGCAAAGGCTCATCTTCGATGGCCACTGGCACACTGGAGAAGTGGGCTCTTTATGTATGAATCCCGGTTTCAACTGTTCCGGTGGGAGAGAAAAATTGTGTGAGAGAAAAATTACGTATTTACATGATTTGTTTAATATTATTAGTTAACAATTATATGCTTACCAATAGTAAGACATTTCTACTCTACCAATAATGTGCTTCTGAGAAAGGATGGTTCCTCTCTTCCACGTTCAGTTCCCGCAGCTGGTCTAGGCGTGTTGTCAAGCACATAGGATAAAGATAAACTTGACAAACAGAATA
Source organism: Oncorhynchus kisutch (assembly GCF_002021735.2). NCBI lineage: Eukaryota > Metazoa > Chordata > Actinopteri > Salmoniformes > Salmonidae > Oncorhynchus > Oncorhynchus kisutch. The sequence continues at coordinate 2,766,264 of NC_034202.2, forward strand.
GACCTGTATTGTTTCCAATCTTGTGTTGCCCAATAGCCTGCTGGAATAGGCTACAGAGAATGGGGTTGTAATTTCAATCACTGAATCAAATATTAATAATATGGATATGAACTGAATATATGCTTGTCAACAACAGCCAGTGTTTGTTTTATTACCTGTAGCCTAATCTGACGGACTGTTACCTAAATCTAATGCATTCAAATAATAGCTGATTGGCAATTGCGATAGAGCTGTGACCATGATCACAATTGATCACTTTTAATTTAATTAACTAAACATGGCCATTAATAAATGCATAATAAAACAAGGCTACAACAACATTAAATTGAAGTTATAAGCAGAAAGTGAATTTCCAACAGAGGTTGGTAATAAAATATAGAATAACACTAATAACTAACAGTAATAAGGAGAGAATTATCATGTTTGTTTAGTTTTATTTTCTAAACCTTACAAAGTGACAGTGGCAAAGACATTGATAGAGATGGTTGATGTGAACTTTTGAGTGTTGACAGTATATGAATGGTATTATGTTGTTAGTGGTTTTTGGATAGCACTCTAATAATGACATGTTTTAGTAAATTGAAGAAGCTGAGGTTTCCATACCAGGTTAAATGATGAATAGAGGGGTTGAGACTTGAGACTGACAAAATAGGTAAGCCGCAAGTGAAAGTGAGTAGTGCTCACTGAACTCAAACAGACTGTAAGGGTCAAAATGGAAAATTTGAAGCAGAAGTATGAATTGTTGAGTGGAGATGTTTTTTTTTTACAATTTCCAATTATTATTACTACATTTTATAGTTTGGGTAACACCACTGAATTTAAGCAAGAAGGTAATGTAATTTAAAACAATCTACGAGGGACAGTGTTTAAAATTAAGGTATAAACGTTTTAGTACCGATATTAAGCTGATAAACCAAAAAGGAGGTTCTAACAGATTTGTTAAACAACAGGTTTTATTTGTTGACTACATTAATGCAACAGGTAAGAATAAGATTGGTATGGTTACCGGAAAGGGATTCTGGGATTTGTTTTGTTTCTAAAGATGTTTATTCCACTTAATGGGACACTGATGTGTCTTAAGTAGGATTTTTCTTCCAGGACTGATGGAAGTCTACTAGTTGTTAAGGGAGCTCCCAAATTAAGTAAGGCCTGGCTATTTTTGTTTGTTTTTACCCTACGTTTTGAATATTCGTTAGTGCTGTTAACACTCTGTTTAATCTATTGTATGGAGTCTATTTCATTTGGTTTAGTGGGTTTTTCACAGGTTAGAAAGGACACACCTTAAAGGGCACACAAATTGAATTTTCTGAAGTTCTTATTTTATGAGTGGACCATGACAAGGACTAAGAGGGTGCGCTACCCCTGAATGAGGGACAACTGTCGCTAGTCAATTTGAATATTCCTTGAATTACCTTATGGGAAACAATTATGTTAAGATGGAGTTATCAAGGGCTCAAATTTGATTTGTTATTTTGATTTAACAGGCAGTGTTGATGTTTGCTATTTTTGGTCGCATGAATCACAATGTGTGTCCACCTGTCCCCTGAGGCCTTTTGGTAAATATGCAAATCGATTTTCTTAACATTCCTGACTGTAAAAGAAAAAAAAGATGTTGGTAATGTTTGACAGTACTAGGTTTTAGCCATATCGAGTGAAATATAGAAGTGTATCAAATGATATATGCAGATGTATGTAGTGGAGGAAGAAGTCAGACGCAGGAAACAGAGAGTTCAGAGTAGCGCTATATTTTACCACACAGGTGAAAATGACGCCACTCAAACAAATGCCCCAAAACACAGGGGAACTAAACAGTCCCGAATAACTCACGTACACGAACAACTGTGACTTACAGGCATGTACACGAGTACACATAAAACAATCCCGCACAGCCGGCTGGATAATAAAGCCCAACTAATTAACCTAACTAAACACAGGTGTAACTAATAAACAGACAAGGAGGGGGAGGAAAAAGATCAGTGGCAGCTAGTAGGCCGGTGACAACGACCGCCGAGCACCACCCGAACAGGAAGGGGAGCCACCTTCGGTAGGAGTCGTGACAAATTTGAAAGAAAATAAGTCTCTTTGACTTTTGGTTTAGAAATTTGTATGAAGAATATGGGTAGTAGTAATAATTTGTCATACAGTGAATAATTTGTCATTTGTCATATAGTAAATAATCTGTCTGGATTTCTTGAATCAGAACTGCCCTAAACTAAACTGTTGTTCTGGTCTGTCCTCTCTTGAGGTTACGGCAAAGGTGACCACAGATGTTATCTATATGCATGGGAGGGATAATTCGGCCGAGAACAGTGTGAACCTCAACCCCCTCTGACCGGCTGAAGTAATGGTGAAAATGGCATTCAGTATGGTACTTCACGACTTCTACCGTGAGACCTGAGTCCAAGCCAGCAACCGGTACACAGCATCCTAGTCGGAGCTATCAACTGCCTTTTCTCTCATGCCTTTTCTCTCAGGAGTGTGCCATGAGTCCACGTGGAGGGAGCATGGAGAGAGATCCGTTCCAAACTTCTCTCATGTTGCTGGTTGGCAAATGGACAAAACATAATGGGTGGTAGAGGCCGTGGAGACACAGGTGAGACATTAGTACTTTGGGGAAAATCTGAGTATTCCACAGACATTGAAATTGGGGCATTATCATGGGCCATCCACTTTGAACATGTATGCCATTGGGAAGACGAAATGTGAAGCTATCTGAAGAAGACAATGAAGACACGTCGGAAGAATGAGTGCCTTGAAGGAGAAGGGGTTGGTCAACTGTGCCTGTAATTGATGTAGACTTGATACCCCAAAATTGTTTATTTGGGGTATAATTGTTAATTGTGGAGGTCTACACCCTGTGAGATTTATAATCATTGAAACTAAGAATGCATTGAGATACTGATCTCTGTAATTAAGACCATTATGACAAAAGTTATAAGATGGATATACTGTATGTCAAATGTAAATGTATATTTTCTCTATAAAGGCAGTGACCCGGCTATGCTTGTTAAGCTTTCAACGCTGAACCATTCTTGGTGATGTTGATTGCTTCATTTTTGCAAATCTTATAATTAAGCTGTTGTTGGAAGAATCTACAGTCTCTCTCTTCCTATAGAATTTCTCTGACAAATTTTAATTGGGGTTTAATTATCATTTGTTAACTGAATGATTTCCCTCACCTATTCCCTATTCCTGACTACATTACTGATGATGAGGACACCAATTCTGAGCATAAGGACACAGATGTGGAGCTCATTTTCCACACAGTATGTACAAAGTGCCCAAAGAGTGGTCTGTCACTGGTGTAGGAAGGGTTCTAAACGAGATGGACATTTTCTACCGATGCGCTCGTTGTCCCATTTTCTACCCCGTTGTCCCATCTTCTACCGCTGCGCTCGTTGTCCCATCTTCTACCGCTGAACTCGTTGTCCCATTTTCTACCGCTGCGCTCGTTGCGCTCGTTGATAAGGAAGGTATGACACTCAGCAACACAAAGGAAGGTTGTTTAGCATGGATATGAAATGTCAGGCACCAGAAGGATGTATTTTGTTTGTTTAAATGCTTAAAAGGATCCACCTCTTTTTTTCCATTTTAAACGTATGAAGTTGATTTTGTAGCATAATGTGGGAGTTTGATATTTTGACTGATATTATGATTCTGTTTGTTTCATATCGGCAAAGTAGTTAAAACGCGATCAGTTCCACTTTGAATGTGCAGTTGAAGTTGGAAGTTTGAGTCGTTAAAACCCATTTTTCAAATACTCCACAAAATTCTTGTTAACAAAATATAGTTTTGTCAAGTTGGTTAGGACATCTACTTTGTGCATGACACAAGTCATTTTTCCAACAATTGTTTACAGACAGATTATTTAACTTATACCTCACTGTATCACAATTCCAGTGGGTCAGAAATGTACATGCACTAAGTGATTGTGCCTTTAAATAACTTTAAATAACTATCAGAAAATGATGTCATGGCTTTAGAAGCTTCTGATAGGCTAATTGTCATAATTTGAGTCAATTGGAGGTGTACCTGTGGATGTATTTCAAGGCCTACCTTCAATGTCAGTGCCTCTTTGCTTGACTTCAGGGGAATATCAAAAGAAATCAACCAAGACCTCAGAAAAAAAAGTGTAGACCTCCACAAGTCTGGTTCATCCTTGGGAGCAATTTCCAAATGACTGAAGGTACCACGTTCGTCTGTACAAACTATAGTACACAAGTATAAACACCATGGGCCCACACAGCCATCATACCGCTCAGGAAGGAGAAGAGTTCTGTCTCCTAGAGATGAACGTACTTTGGTGCGAAAGTGCAAATTAATCCCAGAACAACAGCAAAGGACCTTGTGAAGATGCTGGAGGAAACAGGTACAAAAGTCTCTATATCCACAGTAAAACGAGTCTTATATCGACATAGCCTGAAAGGCCGCTCAGCAAGGAAGAAGCCACTGCTCCAAAACAGCCATAAAAAGCCAGACTACGGTTTGCAACTGCACATGGGGACAAAGATCATACTTTTTGGAGAAATTTCCTCTGGTCTGATGAAACAAAAATGGAACTGTTTGGCCATAATGACCATTGCTGTGTTTGGAGGAAAAGGGGGGAGGCTTGCAAGCCGAAGAAAACCATCCCAACCATGAAGCAATGGGGTGGCAGCATCATGTTGTGGGGGTGCTTTGCTGCAGGAGGGACTGGTGCACTTCACAAAATAGATGGCATCATGAGGGAGTAAAATTATGTGGATATATTGAAGCAACATTTCAAGACATCAGTCAGGAAGTTAAAGCTTAATGGGTCTTCCAAATGGACAATGACCCCAAGCTTACTTCCAAAGTTGTGGCAAAATTACTTAAGGACAACAAAGTCAAGGTATTGGAGTGGCCATCACAAAACCCTGACCTCAATCCCATAGAAAATGTGTGGGCAGAACTGAAAAAGTGTGTGTGAACAAGGATGCCTACAAATCTGACTCAGTTACACCAGCTCAGTTAGGAGGAATGGGACAACTTATTGTGGGAAGCTTGTGGAAGACTACCCTAAACGTTTTTACCCAAGTTAAACAATTTAAAGGCATTGCTACCAAATACTAATTGAGTGTATGTAAACTTCTGACCCATTGGGAATGTGATGAAAGAAATAAAAGCTTAAATAAATCCTTCTCTCTACTATTATTCCGACATTTCACATTCTTAAAATAAAGTGGTGATCCTAACTGACCTAAAACAGGGAATTTTTACAAGGATTAAATGTCAGGAATTGTGAAAAACTGAATTTAAATCTATTTGGCTAAGGTGTATGTAAACTTCCGACTTCAACTGTTTATGATTTAGCTGATGGCTTTCAGAGTTCAATAGAGGACAGTAACGTTAACTAGCTAGCTAACTTACCCAGCTATTCCAGCTAGGCTACCAAGCTAGCTAATGTTAAGTTTCTTCTAATTGAGAATCTTCTATTTTGTTGTGAAGGGGAAAAAATCAATGGTATCGCATACCTTCTCAGCTCTTGTCGAAATGGGTTCACAGTAAGTTTAGCCTGACAATCCCTATGATGATCTTTGGTCACTGTATCATTCTTGATAACCACAAGCCACTAGCAGAATTGGGGGGAATCTCTGGTAGGTAGAACGGTGAGAGTTGACAAATTTGCACGCTTGTTTGTAAGGAGCACATCCAGGCACAGAACACCACATGGGCATGATGACATACATTAGTGGAAAATAGAAAATAATTGCTACTTCTTTGAAAGTATAAACCTGTCAAGGGGAGTAAAACAAGGTTGTCCACTATCAGCATATCCATTTATTATGGCGCCGTACTCAGATTATTGCATGGTTTGCTTTTTCCGTAAAGCTTTTTTGAAATCTGACACAGCGGTTGCATTAAGGAGAAGTGGATCTAAAATTCCATGTCAAACACTTGTATCTTTGATCAACGTTTATTATGAGTATTTCTGTAAATTGATGTGGCTCTCTGCAAAATCGCCGGATGTTTTTGGAACTACTGACCATAACGAGCCAATGTATACTGAGATTTTTTTTATATAAATATGAACTTTATCGAACAAAACATACATGTATTGTGTAACATGAAGTCCTATGAGTGTCATCTGATGAAGATCATCAAAGGTTAGTGATTAATTCTCTCTCTATTTCAGATTTTTGTGACTCCTCTATTTGGCTGGAAAAATGGCTGTTTTTCTGTGACTTGGCGGTGACCTAACATAATTGTTTGTGGTGCTTTCACCGTAAAACCTATATGAAATCGGACACTGTGGTGGGATTAACAAGAAGTGTATCTTTAAAATGGTGTGAAGTACTTGTATGTTTGAGGAATTTTAATTATGGGATTTCTGTTGTTTTGAATTTGGCGCCCTGCACTTTCACTGGCTGTTGTCATATCAATCCCGTTAGCGGGATCTCAGCCCAAAGAAGATAACTTCTTAGGGCTAGGCTCCTTTTAACTCAATTTCCACCTGACTGACGTTCCCAAAGTAAACTGCCTGTTGCTCATGCCCTGAAGCCAGGATATGCATATAATTGGTACCATTGGAAAGAAAACACTTTGAAGTTTGTAGAAATGTTAACTTGTTATGGCTGCAATCCCGCTAACGGGATCGATATGGCAACTACCAGTGAAAATAGAGGGCGCCAAATTCAAACCACAGAAATCTCATAATTACAATTCCTAAAACATACATGTGTTTTATATCATTTTGAAGTTAATCTTGTTGTTAATCCCACCAAAGTGTCCGATTTAAAATATGCTTTTCAGCAAAAGCACTACAAACGATTATGTTAGGTCTCCACCAAACCACAATAAGCACAGCCATTTTCCAGCTAAATATAGCATTCACAAAAAGCAGAAATAGAGAAAATTAATCACTAACCTTGAATTATCTTCATCAGATGACACTCATAGGACTTCATGTTACACAATACATGCATGTACATGCATGTTTTGTTTGTCATATTTATATAAAAAAGTTTACATTGGCGTATTAGATTCACTAGTTCCAAAAACATCAAGTGATTTTGCATAGCCAGTGAAGTGAAAACTCAGCCATATCTCGCTGTAATTTCAATGAGAGCTTGGTTGAAAATCTGCCACCCCCAGAAAAAATACAAACAGGAAGTGGAAGTTCTCAGGTTTTTGCCTGCAATATGAGTTCTGTTATACTCGCAGACATAATTCAAACAGTTTTAGAAACTTCAGAGTGTTTTCTATCCAATACTAATAATAATATGCATATATTAGCAACTGAGACTGAGGAGCTGGCCATTTACAATGGGCACCTTTTTATCCAAGCTACTCAATACTGCCCCTGCAGCCATAAAAAGTTAATAATGTAGGAGACTATAACACAATAGATATGGTAGGAGAAAATCAAAAGAAAAACCAACCAGAATTTTGTTTTTGAGACCGTGCTCTTACAATGGAAAGTATAGGGGCATTCGCAATTCTAGCTCCCAGGATGCAATTCCTGTTGCTTCCACAGGGTGTCAGCAGTTTATGTTCAATGTTTCAGGCGTTTTAGTACAAGGACACAGTCTTGGAAATTTGTGTTTGGGCATGTGATGAAGACAAGACGCACCTGTTAAAATTGGTTTCCTATTGAACATATGTCTTTCCGTAAGAAATATTATAGTTTGACTACATTTTAGGGTATCTGAGGCGTAAATAGAAATGTATTTTGACTTGTTGAAACAAAGTTCAGCGGTAGATTTTCGGATTCTTTCTCTGCATGTTGAACGAGTGGATTACTCAAATCGATGGCGCAATCTAAATTGACTTTTTGGGATACAAAGAAGGAGTTTATCTAACAAAACTACACTACATGTTTTAGCTGGGATCCTTTGGATGACAAATCAGAGGAAGATTTTCAAAAAGTAAGTGAATATTTAATCGCTATTTGTGAATTTATGAAACTTGTGCCGGTGGAAAAACATTGTGATGTGGGGCGCCGTCCTTTCGACACTACATGCTTTCGCTGTAATGGCAACTGTAAATCGGACAGTGCAGTTAGATTAACAAGAATTTAAGCTTTCAACCAATAGACACTTATATAAATGTTTAATATCCATCATTTTTATGATTATTTATTTGAATTGCGCGCCCACCAGTTTCACCGTAAGTTGTCCCGCTAGCGGGACAGTACCCGCAAGACACCAGTCTCAACGTCAACAGTGAAGAAGCGACACCGAGATGCTGACCTTCTAGGCAGAGTTCCTCTGTCCAGTGTCTGTGTTCTTTTGCCCATCTTTTATTTTTTTTGCCCAGTCTGAAATATGGCTTTTTCTTTGCAACTCTGCCTAAAAGGCCAGAATCCCAGAGTCGCCTCTTCACTGTTGACGTTGAGACTGGTGTTTTGCGGGTACTATTTAATGAAGCTGTGTAAGGGTTTTCCTGTGGTGAAGGAGAAGCGGACCAAAATGCAGCGTGGTGGTTATTCATGTTCTTTAATAAAGGAACTAGACATGAAATAACTAACAAAACAATAAATGTGGAAAACCAAAAACAGTCCTATCTGGTGCAAACACAGAGACAAGAACAATCACCCACAAACACACAGTGAAACCCAGGCTACCTAAGTATGATTCTCAATCAGAGACAACTAATGACACCTGCCTCTGATTGAGAACCATACTAGGCCGAAACATAGAAATACACAAAACCTAGAAAAACAAACATAGACTGCCCACCCAACTCACGCCCTGACCATACTAAATAAATACAAAACAAAGGAAATAAAGGTCAGAACGTGACAAGCTGCCAGTTATGGTGGTCTTTCCTTTATTTTATCAGTTAACTGGAGCTTTCTCACTTAATGGTGGCACAAATGTTGATATAGGGGAGGGGAGGTATATGCAAATTAAATACTGTAGTATGTATTATAGTTTAAAAAAGTGTTGTGTTTTTGCGGACATTACTGTAGTATTTACTTCAGTGTTTTTTTGACGATTATAAGGTAGTATTTACTCTGGTATTCTACATTAAACTGCAAAATTATATAGTAAGTACTACAGATGATTGAGGGATACTACAGTGTGTAGTATAGTATTCTACATTATACAAAATGTTACTATAGAATTCTATTGTAAGTACTGTAGTATTCTATAGTAAACTGTAGTATTTTTTCATGTGGGGGAATGCAGTACAGCACACCATAAACATCACATTCATTATGGGTTTCTATAAACAAGACAAGTACTTTTTCGTCAGTAGTTCTGAAAGTAGAAACATATTTAGTCGTCGCCAAAGTTGGGGAACATGTCAGGCCATATTAAAGTTGTGCAGTTGAGGTATTCTTGCCACCACCTACTGATTGTTACAGGGTTAAGAGTTCAGGACAGTCATTGAGCCTGGCGTTCACACCCGGTAACAGGGTTAAGAGTTCAGGACAGTCATTGAGCCTGGCGTTCACACCCGGTTACAGGGTTAAGAGTTCAGGACAGTCATTGAGCCTGGCGTTCACACCCGGTTACAGGGTTAAGAGTTCAGGACAGTCATTGAGCCTGGCGTTCACACCCGGTTACAGGGTTAAGAGTTCAGGACAGTCATTGAGCCTGGCGTTCACACCCGGTTACAGGGTTAAGAGTTCAGGACAGTCATTGAGCCTGGCGTTCACACCCGGTTACAGGGTTAAGAGTTCAGGACAGTCATTGAGCCTGGCGTTCACACCCGGTTACAGGGTTAAGAGTTCAGGACAGTCATTGAGCCTGGCGTTCACACCCGGTTACAGGGTTAAGAGTTCAGGACAGTCATTGAGCCTGGCGTTCACACCCGGTTACAGGGTTAAGAGTTCAGGACAGTCATTGAGCCTGGCGTTCACACCCGGTTACAGGGTTAAGAGTTCAGGACAGTCATTGAGCCTGGCGTTCACACCCGGTTACAGGGTTAAGAGTTCAGGACAGTCATTGAGCCTGGCGTTCACACCCGGTTACAGGGTTAAGAGTTCAGGACAGTCATTGAGCCTGGCGTTCACACCCGGTTACAGGGTTAAGAGTTCAGGACAGTCATTGAGCCTGGCGTTCACACCCGGTTACAGGGTTAAGAGTTCAGGACAGTCATTGAGCCTGGCGTTCATACCCGGTTACAGGGTTAAGAGTTCAGGACAGTCATTGAGCCTGGCGTTCACACCCGGTTACAGGGTTAAGAGTTCAGGACAGTCATTGAGCCTGGCGTTCACACCCGGTTACAGGGTTAAGAGTTCAGGACAGTCATTGAGCCTGGCGTTCACACCCGGTTACAGGGTTAAGAGTTCAGGACAGTCATTGAGCCTGGCGTTCACACCCGGTTACAGGGTTAAGAGTTCAGGACAGTCATTGAGCCTGGCGTTCACACCCGGTTACAGGGTTAAGAGTTCAGGACAGTCATTGAGCCTGGCGTTCACACCCGGTTACAGGGTTAAGAGTTCAGGACAGTCATTGAGCCTGGCGTTCACACCCGGTTACAGGGTTAAGAGTTCAGGACAGTCATTGAGCCTGGCGTTCACACCCGGTTACAGGGTTAAGAGTTCAGGACAGTCATTGAGCCTGGCGTTCACACCCGGTTACAGGGTTAAGAGTTCAGGACAGTCATTGAGCCTGGCGTTCACACCCGGTTACAGGGTTAAGAGTTCAGGACAGTCATTGAGCCTGGCGTTCACACCCGGTTACAGGGTTAAGAGTTCAGGACAGTCATTGAGCCTGGCGTTCACACCCGGTTACAGGGTTAAGAGTTCAGGACAGTCATTGAGCCTGGCGTTCACACCCGGTTACAGGGTTAAGAGTTCAGGACAGTCATTGAGCCTGGCGTTCACACCCGGTTACAGGGTTAAGAGTTCAGGACAGTCATTGAGCCTGGCGTTCACACCCGGTTACAGGGTTAAGAGTTCAGGACAGTCATTGAGCCTGGCGTTCATACCCGGTTACAGGGTTAAGAGTTCAGGACAGTCATTGAGCCTGGCGTTCACACCCGGTTACAGGGTTAAGAGTTCAGGACAGTCATTGAGCCTGGCGTTCACACCCGGTTACAGGGTTAAGAGTTCAGGACAGTCATTGAGCCTGGCGTTCACACCCGGTTACTCGACTGCATCTGCATGATGATGATATTCCGTTCAATTAAGGTTTTACAGAACTCACAGATTTGTTTAATTGTTTAGTTAATTAGTTGTCTATATAAAATAAATGATAATTAATTAACAACTGATGGGAGTTATTATATAACAGAAGAACTTTGAAACCTAATCTTCATTCTAATCATAGTTCGATCAATTGCTGAGGGTTGACTTAATTTCTGATGGAATTTCAGCGCCATCAAGTGGCCAAAGGCAATACATCAGCAAGTGACCGATAGATATTGGTTAGAAGATTGTCATATTGTTCTACATTTTGTCTGTTGAAATGTTACATGTAGAAAGACACTTTGTTTGTTACTGCATAAAATGTTGATGATTGGCAGTCCAACAGATATTTGGGAACACTGGAACGTCACTGAAAGATTGTCATGCTTGCCATCGTATTAGCCAGAGAACTGTCTAGTAGAACATTTTCATAATCTGTTTACCATTCTCTAAAACTGTTGTCAGAGTTTTAGAATGAACAAACTACATATTTTGTTTGTTATGTGATAAAAAAAAACGTACTGAACTTCAGTAAATAGGTAATCGCCTCTACTCATGAGTGAGAATTTACCGGTATGTCTGCGCATGCGCAATCCACACAAGGTTATTGGCACGTGTGCGTGCTAACATACGTCCTATTTGCGTTTACAAGAGGCTTCAGAAGAGGAACAGACGATCCTGGCAGAAACAGTTTGAAGTTGTGACGAACATATTATCTGCATTAAAAAATGGCTAGAGGAAGTCGCAGTGCCAGTCGTTCTTCGGCACCAACCAGGTAATGAGTTTTGAACGATAATGAAATTAGGTCAGATGCCGGTTTATTAAAATGTTAACAGCCTCGGTTGCATAGCAGTTACCTGGTTATAGTGTCCATATGCATAATTGTAATTGAATGACACACGGCTGTTTTAGAAACACAGCCCTAAAACTAGTGCCATATGACTGACACTTTTCTTAATAGTTGTCTGCATCACAAAGGTCCTTAGCTACATTTGTGGGTCATTTTTCAGTTCTTGACCCCAAGGGCAGTGGGTAGAAGATCAGCATTTGCTAGAAAAGTTTGCATAAACCAAATAACAAATTATTCCATCAATTTTAAATAATTGCTGTTTCTTATTGTCAGTCAGACTGTTTTCCTGCACATATTCGTTCTTGGTGATAATAACCAATGTGGAGGTATAAGGTTAGAGATCAGCTGTTTACTAACCAATAGAGGCCAAGTCTTTGAATGCATGCATCCTCTGAAGATGGAGAGGGACAATTCATGGCTTGATCAGAGGAAGGTGGTCAGGGAGATGGTTGATGAAGAGTCTGGTGATGATCATGTAGATCAGTGGTTCCCAGGCTTTAAACTTACTCTTGAAAGTTGTAATAGTAAAATGCACATGGTGCAATTTTGAAATTGGGTAGTGCATCATCAGTTCCTCTTGTCATGTTAGTCATTGCATACCTTAGAGCTATTTATAACTTGTCAGAAATTCCAGATCAACTAGCCCATGTCAGCAAAAAAAAAAAATTGTTATCATTTTTGTCACTCATATCATATGACACACATTAGACATTGCAATGTATAGAATTGCAAGAAAACGTGCTTTAAAACTACAACATTTTCTTTTGCACCCCATGACAAAATGTGTAGAATTGCAGGAAATAAGCTTTAAACCATGTGACGTCGCAGTTTGATTTATCACAGTTTGATATATCACAGTTTGATTTATCACAGTTTGATTTATCACAGTTTGATTTATCACAGTTTGATTTATCACAGTTTGATATATCACAGTTTGATATATCACAGTTTGATTTCTTGATTCCTTTTCTTAAAATGGAACTAGACCTGTCCTAGAAAGCCCAAACTCCGCCCTTCAGCTAAGTGAGGTCACGCAAGCGACCCATTCACTCACTAAGAAGTGTCACATTATACTCCTTGATGTCAGACATTGACTACACGACGACTGAGGCAATTGAATCTGTCGCTGACATTATTACAACAGCTAGAAAGAGTTTTGGATGAAGTAAACTATTAAAGGATTGTCTGGCCCATGGGATGTCTCAAATGTGGCATTACTCCAACAAGATTAGTTCTGGTATTTCTACAATTATGGTTGATGAATTTGATTACTTAGTATTATATCATATAAGCCTGCCATTGAGGTTTTGGAAGCAGAACATCATGTGGCCTAGCCATAGCAATGGAATGAATGCAGTAAACAAGGAACATAAAAGATAGCTTGTCGATACTGTTCTATGAAATCTCTGCAGAACTAATTCAAAAGGGTGCAATATGCAGAAATGTATTGATAATTTGAATTTGCCTTGAATTTCCATGAAAGTATACAGCATGGTACTTGGAATGACCAAACCAGACATTCGACAGTAAACAAGCAACATTATGCAACTTTGAAATATTCTATCAGGTAATTGCACTCCTTTATGTGTGATGCCAGGAATACAGAAAAAGGAGGGCTGGGAACACCCCCATTCTCATCGACGGGGCTGTAGTGGAACAGGTTGAGAGCTTCAAGTTCCTTGGTGTCCACATCACCAACAAACTATCATGGTGCAAACACAACAAGACAGTCGAAGAGGACACGACAACGCCTATTCCCCCTCGGGAGACTGAAAAGATTTGGCATGGGTCCTCAGATCCTCAAAAATGTCTACAGCTGCACCATCAAGAGCATCACCACCTGGTATGGCAACTGCTCGGCCTCTGTGACACAAGGCACAACAGAAGTTAGTGTGTACGACCCAGTACATTACCAGGACCTCTATACCAGGCAATGTCAGAGGAAGGCCCAAAAAGGACTCCAGCCACCCTAGTCATAGACTGTTCTCTCTGCTACCGCACGGCAAGTGGTACCGGAGCACCAAGTCTAGGTCCAAAAGATTTCTAAACAGCTTCTAACCCCATAAGACTCCTGAACAGTTAATGAAATGGCTACCTGGACTATTTGCATTGTCCCCACCCCCATTTTTATGCTGCTGCTACTCTCCGTTTATTAGCCATGCATAGTCACTTTACTTCTACCTAGATGTACATATTACCTCAATTACCTCGACTAACTGGTGCCCTAGCACATTGACTCTGTACTGGTACCCCCTGTATATAGCCTCGCTATTGTTATTTTACTGCTGCTCTTTAATTATTTGTTATTTTTATCTCTAACTTGTTTTAGGAATTTTCGTAAAACTGCATTGTTGGTGTATCCCTCTCTGGTGCTATGTTTGGACGTTAGCCAACAGCCAGTGAAATTGCAGGGCACCAATCTCAAAACAGAAATCTCATGATTAAAATTCCTCAAACATACAAGTATTATACACCATTTTAAAGGTACACTTCTCGTTAATCCAGCCACAGTCGGATTTCAAAAAGGCTTTATGGAGAAAGCAGACCGTGCGATTATGTTAGGTCAGCGCCTAGTCACAGAAAAACATACAGCCATTTTCCAAAGAAGGAAAGGTGTCACAAAACTCTGAAATAACGTTATAAATATTAATTTACCTTTGATGATCTTCATCGGAATGCACTCCCAGGAATCCCAGTTCCACAATAAATGTTTGTTTTGTCCGATAAAGTCCATAATTTATGTCCAAATACCTCCTTTTTGTTCACGCGTTTAGCCCAGTAATACAAATGCACAATGCGCGAGCAATTAGTTCAGACGAAAAGTCCAAAAAGTTATATTACAGTTCGTAGAAACATGTCAAACAATGTATAGAATCAATCTTTAGGATGTTTTAATCAGAAATCTTCAATAATGTTTCAACCGGACAATTCCTTTGTCTTTAGAAATTAAAAGGAATGCAGCTCGCTCTCACAGCCGCCCGCCTGACTTAGCTCATGGTATTCTGACAGACCTCTTAGTCAAACAGCTCTTATTTGCTCCCCCTTCACAGTCGAAGCCTGAAACAAGGTTCTAAAGACTGTTGACATCTAGTGGAAGCCTTGTGAAGTGCAATATGACCCCATAGACACTATATTGGATAGGCAAAGACTTGAAAAACCAACAAACCTCAGATTTCCCACTTCCTGGTTGGATTTTTTTCTCAGGTTTTTGCCTGCCATATGAGTTTTGTTATACTCACAGACATCATTCAAACAGTTTTGTTTTCTATCCAAATCTACTAGTTATATGCATATTCTAGCTTTTGGGCCTTAGCAGGCAGATTACTCTGGGCACCTTATTCATCCAAGCTACTCAATACTGCCCCCAGTCCAAGAGAAGGGTTTTAAATAAGCATTCACTGTAAGGTTGTATTGTGGCAAATAAAATTGGATTTGATTTCATATCTAGGAAAACCAACTTTCCAAAGACTGGACCTAAAATAGTGTATAAGCAATCATACAAGAGGTATTGCAATGATTCCGATGTTGAAGATGTGTGTAATGAGGAACCTTCTGACGCTGCACTGAAAACATTTATGAAATTGCTACTTCCGGTTACTGACAGGCATGTACCCATAAAGAAACTGACTGTTAAGACTGCTATCCCCATGGATAGAAGATTAATTGAAAAACTGTATGGCTGAGAAGGACGATGTTAAGGGAATGGCAAACAAGTCTGGTAACACAGCAGATTGTCAAACATACAGTAAATTGAGAAATCCCGTAACTAAACTAAACAAAAAGGAGAATAAACTTTCTTTCCGATTTGGTCATACCTACACGTACGCTACGGTCACAAGACGCAGGCCTCCTTACTGTCCCTAGAATTTCTAAGCAAACAGCTGGAGGCAGGGCTTTCCCCTATAGAGCACCATTTTTATGGAATGGTCTGCCTACCCATGTGAGAGACGCAGACTCAGTCTCAACCAAGTCTTTATTGAAGACTCATCTCTTCAGTAGGACCTATGTGTAGTGTAGTCTGGCCCAGGAGTGTGAAGGTGAACAGAAAGGCACTGGAGCAAAAAAACACCTTTGCAGTCTCTGCCTGGCCGGTTCTCCTCTCTCCACTGGGATTCCCTGCCTCTAACCATATCACAGGGGCTGAGTCACTGGCCCTAGGAGGGGTGCATCACTTGAGTGGGTTGAGTCACTGATGTGATCTTCCTGTCCGGGTTGGTGCCCCCCCTTGGGTTGTGCCGTGGCGGAGATCTTTGTGGGCTATACTCTGCCTCTGGTAAGTTGGTGGTTGAAGATACCCTTCTAGTGGTGTGGGGGCTGTGCTTTGGCAAAGTGGGTGGGGTTATATCCTGCCTGTTTGGCCCTGTCCGGGGGTATCGTCGGACAGGGCCACAGTGTCTCCCGACCCCTCCTGTCTCAGCCTCCAGCATTTATGCTGCAGTAGTTTATGTGTTGGGGGGCTAGGGTCAGTCTGTTATATCTGGGGTATTTCTCCTGTCTTATCTGGTGTCCTGTGTGAATTTAAGTATGCTCCCTCTAATTCTCTCTCTTTCTCTTTCTTTCCTCCTTCTCTCTTCTTTCTCTCCCTCGGAGAACCTGAGCCCTAGGACAATGCCTCAGGACTACCTGGCATGATGACTCCTTGCTGTCCCCAGTCCACCTGGCCGTGCTGCTGCTCCAGTTTCAACTGTTCTGCCTGCGTCTATGGATCCCTGACCTGTTCACCGGACGTGCTACCTGTCCCAGACCTGCTGTTTTCAACTCTCTAGAGACAACAGGAGTGGTGGAGATACTCTGAATGATCGGCTATGAAAAGCCAACTGACATTTACTCCTGAGGTGATGACCTGTTGTATCCTCGACAACCACTGTGATTATTATTAGTTGCTGACCCTGCTGGCCCTGCTGGTCATCTATGAACATTTTAACATCTTGGGCATGTTCTGTTATAATCTCCACCCAGCATAGCCAGAAGAGGATTGGCACCCCTCATAGCCTGGTTCCTCTCTAGGTTTCTTCCTAGGTTTTAGCCTTTCTAGGGAGTTTTTCCTAGCCACTGTGCTTCTACACCTGCATTGCTTGCTGTTTGTGGTTTTAGACTGGGTTTCTGTATAGCACTTTGTGACTTCAGCTGATGTAAGAAGGGCTTTATAAATAAATTTGATTGAGAGTCACGTGATTCCCTGCTCACTTATTGACGTATGCCTAGTTAGTGCGGTCAGATAACGTCCGCCAACTCCAAGTCGATTGGACGAATGCCAGGCAGGTAGCTAGCTAGCTACCTTTGTAGCCAGATTCGTTATTAAGTTATTCTTAAGTTGTGTAGTCAATAGCTGCAATAATGAGTGAAGGGAAGGATACAAAAAAACTGAAAACTTCCACAAGAAATGGGAGGAGGATTATTTTTTTGTGTCAAACTCAAAATGTGTGTGCCTCATCTGCCACAACGCATCGCTATTCCAAAGTAACATAGAACAACATTTTAAAACCAAACATAAAACCTAATAAAAAGAAAGAGATTTTCCAGCAAAGACTGAATTACAAAGAAGAAATGTACAATAATAATAAAAATCTACAGGCAGCGCATCTTATTGTGTGAGTCACATTCTCGCTAAGCATAAAAGTTGTTCAAAGATGGGGAGATGATCAAGGAAGCATTTATTGAGGCTGAACACTAGCTGTTTAAGACCAAAATTATGGCTGCCATCAATGACAGTCAGTTGTCCAGAAATACGGTGGTAAAATGATGTGAGGAAATAGTGGAAAACCTTGAGGATCAACTGAAAAAGGATATTGACAACTGCAAGTGTTATTCCCTCCAGTTTGACGAGTCCACAGATACGGTAGATGTGGCACAGTTATGCATTTTCATCAGAATGGTATTTGACAACATGAGTACAATGGAGGAACTACTCGCCATTTTGCCACTGAAAGGACATACAAGGGGCAAAGATATTTTTCAAGATTTTATGGAGTTTGCTAACAAATTCCAATTATCCTTTTGTAAGTTTGTCTCCGTTACTACCGATGGAGCACCTGCTATGATAGGCCGCATTAGTGGGTTCGTTGCATTGTGCAAACAAGATGATTCTTTCCCAGACTTTCTTAGTCATCACTGCGTAACTTATCAGCAAGCTTTGTGCAGGAAGATGTTAAACATAAAAGAGGTGATGGATGTTGAGATGAAGATTGTGTGATCTATTCGAGTAAGAAGCCTACAGTGGAGGCTATTTCGTGCTCACTTAGAAGAGACTGAAGCGGAGCACACAGACCTGCTGCTCCACACGGTATGCGGTGGCTGAGCCGAGGTACATTTTTAGGGAGATTCAGTGAGACATTGCCTGAAATCAACAGGCTGGCAAATGAAAAAGTAGATCTCACGTCAAAGATGGTTTGGCACACCTGCTTTATTGGTTCAAACAGCGGACCAACAATCAGCCTGTTATTGGTGCTTAGTAAACTTTTGGAAAAAATTGTGTTAGAACCAAATACAATGTTATTTTACAGAAAACAAATCAACAACAGACTTTCAGCATGCTTATAGGGAAGGGCACTCAACATGCTCGGCACTGACACAAATGACTGATGATTGACTGATGATTCGACTCCTCTGACTTCAAAAACTACAGACCGGTAAAACTACCCTGAGCACGCTGTCTCTGACCAACTTTCTCGCTATCACTCTCAGAACAACAGGTCAGGCTTCAAGACATGTCACTCAACTCGTCTCTGTGTCACGGAGGCTCTCCGCACTGCCAAAGCTAAATCTCATCCTGCTAGATCTATCTGAGCCTTCGACACTGTGACCATCAGAGATCCGCCCCACTACCCTCTCAGGTTTGGGAGTCTCAGGCTGTGCACACTCTTGGTATTGCATCCTACCTGGCAGGCCATTCCTACCAGGTGACGTGGAGAGGATCTGTGTCTGCACCACGTACTCTCACAACTGGTGTCCCCCAGGGCTTGGTTCTAAGCACTCTCCTCTTCTCTCTATACACCAAGTGACTTGGCTCCATCATATTCTCGCATGGTCTCTCCTCTCCTATGCAGATGACACTCAACTACTTTTCTCCTTCCCTGTTCTGGCACGCAGGTGGCAACTCATATCTCTGCGTCCCTGGCAGATATCTCAGCTTGGATGTAGGCTCAACATCTCAAGTTCAACCTCGACAAGAAGGAGCTATATTTCCTCCCAGGGATGGCCTGCCCGTTCCAAGACCTCTCCATCACGGTTGACAACGCCACGGTGTGCCCCTACCAGAGTGCAAAGAACCTTGGAGTGACCCTAGAAAACACTCTGTCGTTCTCTGCAAACATCAAAGCAGTGACTCACTCCTACAAGTTAATTCTCATACATCAGTAGAGTACGACCCTACCTCACAAAGGAAACGACGTAGGTCCTAATCCAGGCACTTGTTATCTCCCTTCTGGACTACTACAACTCACTGTTGGCCCAGCTTGTGCCATCAAACTCCTGTAATTTATCCAGAACGCTGCAGCTTGCCTGGTGTTCAACCTTCACAAGTTTGTCCATGTCACCACGCTGCTCCGCACACTCCACTGGCTTCTTGTCGAAGCTCGCACCCACTACAAGACCATGGTACTTGCTTACGGAGCAGCAAGAGGAACTGCCCCTCCCTACCTTCAGACTATACTCAAACCCTACACCCCAACCAGAGCACTCTGTTCTGCCACCTCTGGTCTCTTGGCCCCCCCACCCCTACGGGAAAAAAGTTCCAAAATAGAACTTTTTGGTAAAAACTCAACTCGTCGTGTTTGGAGGACAAAGAATGCTGAGTTGCATCCAAAGAACACCATACCTACTGTGAAGCATGGGGGTGGAAACATCATGCTTTGGGGCTGTTTTTCTGCAAAGGGACCAGGACGACTGAAAGAATGAAAGGAAAGAATGAATGGGGCCATGTATCGTGAGATTTTGAGTGAAAACCTCCTTCCATCAGCAAGGGCATTGAAGATGAAACGTGGCTGGGTCTTTCAGCATGACAATGATCCCAAACACACCTCCCGGGCAACGAAGGAGTGGCTTCGTAAGAAGCATTTCAAGATCCTGGAGTGGCCTAGCCAGTCTCCAGATCTCAACCCCATAAAAAAATCTTTGGATGGAGTTGAAAGTCCGTGTTGCCCAGCAACAGCCCCAAAACATCACTGCTCTAGAGGAGATCTGCATGGAGGAATGGGCCAAAATACCAGCAACAGTGTGTGAAAACCTTGTGAAGACTTACAGAAAACGTTTGACCTCTGTCATTGCCAACTTTTGTTATTGACCAAATACTTATTTTCCACCACAATTTGCAAATAAATTAATTAAAAATCCTACAATGTGATTTTTCTCATTTTGTCTGTCATAGTTGAAGTGTACCTATGATGAAAATTACAGGCCTCTCTCATCTTTTTAAGTGGGAGAACTTGCACAATTGGTGGCTGACTAAATACTTTTTTGCCCCACTGTATATTAAGATGAATGCACTAACTGTAAGTCGCTCTGGATAAGAGCGTCTGCTAAATGACTAAAATGTCAATAGATTAATAAGAAGAGCATTTCTCCTTTGCCAAGATCCTCCAGTCACCTGACAAGTGTGGCATATCAAGAAGCTGATTAAACAGCATGATCATTACACATGTGCACCTTGTGCTGGGGACAATAACAGGCCACTCTAAAATGTGCAGTTTTGTCAGACAACACAACACCACAGATGTCTCAAGTTTTGAGGGAGCATGCAATTGGCATGCCTGTTTTTAAGGTATCTGTGACCAACAGATGCATATCTATATTCCCAGTCATGTGAAATGTATTTATTTCAAATGACTGATTTCCTTATGAACTGTAACTCAGTAAATTGACATTTTTGCAAGATGCGTTCATATTTTTGATCACTATAGTTAGTTTACAACGGCACATTCCTATTAGTACAGCATTTTGCTTTATTTGAACCAACAATAGATAGCTACCAAGCGGCTGGACCAGTTTTCCCCAAAGTGACTGATGTGTAACGTAAAGTTTTGCTTACTAGCCAGCAAATAACATCAATGCCTGTATCAGGCCAATACTACTAAGTGTACTTTAATGAAATATATGAAAATGATCATGACTAGATTTAATCTCATTTCCATGTCATTGGTTAGTCAGCATGCAAAATACCTGTATTGTCACGCCATGGCCATAGACAGGCTTTTATTCTCTATTTTGGTTAGGCCAGGGTGTGACTAGGGTGGGCATTCTAGTTTCTTTATTTCTATGTTTTGGCCGGGTATGGTTCTCAATCAGGGACAGCAGAAAGCACTGAGCTAGGCTGAAACACATTATGAGTTTAATACAACCTAGCTTATGAAAGAAAGTTTACAACTTAGGTGCACCGGCCGAGAGAAATGTGAGTAATCATGGTGACAGACATTGAAACATTCAATACCTTCTTGCACATTCTTACCTGCATCTAGTTGATCTAGGCTGTAATCATTAGTCCAACAGTTGCAAACAAGAGTTTCTATTGGACAAATTCAGGTATGTTTATCCCCATTTCATTCCGTTTGCTTCCGTTTAAGAAACGTTTTTCAACAGAATCGGCGGAATGAATACACCCCTGATCACAAGAAAACACAGTTCACTTTCATAACAGTCACATACTAACAGCATGATCCCTTTGATCGTTGTATAATTACTTCTCGTATCTACACGCTCTACTCCTTTTCCCTCCTTTTCCCTTAGCTTGTGGACTTCAGTGCACAACGGATCAGCTGTCTGTGACCAGGCAAAAGAAACTTTCCAAGCCAAACTATCATATCATAACCACTAACGGCTACACACAGCCTACATCGTTGCCACCATGTCAATGTCATAGTCAACATACTACTACAACTAACGCATTAGTAAACCCGCTACAATCATGCAGTACAGTGTGCAGCAAGCAGTTTAGCAGTTACACCGGCGGGCACAAGTGGCAATAAATTAATAAAAGCAAAAGCTTACCTTGACTAAGAAGAGTTCCCGTGTTGGATAGCCATAGCCATAGCCAGCTAGCTAACATAGAATCCCTCTCTGTTGAGCCGGGTATTTGAGTAGGCTAAACTATCTGTCTGCATTCGCTAGCTAAGAATGTGAAAATGAAAAAAATAGAACTATATATAAATCAAATTAAAGCTCTCGCTTGCTTCTCCTTCATTTCTTAAGAAATGTATTTGTTCAAAACTGTTCAACTATTGTCTTTCTCTCTTTGAGTTAACTACTCTTTGAGTCAGCTACTCAGCTACTACCTTTTACTGCAGTGTAGCTTATGCTTTCAGTACAAGATTCATTCTCTGATCCTTTGATTGGGTGGACAACATGTCAGTTCATGCTGCAAAAGCTCTGATAAGTTTGAGGACATCCTCCGGAAGTAGTCATAATTAATGTGTAAGTCTATGGAAGGGGGTGAGAACCGCGAGCCTCCTACGTTTTGTATTGAAGTCAAGGTACCCAGAGGAGGACGGAAACTAGCTGTCCTCCAGCTAAACCATGGTGCTACCTTACAAAGTGCTGTTGACGATACTGTAGACCTTCATTGCAAAACACACCCATTGTCATTACTTTACATGAATTGATATCTCAGAATTTTTAAACAATGTAAAATTTGAATACAAAATCATTGGTTTAGCTTCTATCTATTCTGTGGCTGCATGAAATAGCAAACATAACGTGAATTCAGTGAAGACATCACCTCGTCTTTGTGGCTCCCTGATGAAACGGTAACATCCATGACTGTAGTTAGGCCACAGATAGACAATGAATTAGTTAATGGGTTATTTATAAAAATCTTGAGCAAGTGTTTGGCTCCTTCTCGACGCTGTGTGCACACATATACACGCTGAAATCTGCGCCCATTGTGACGTATGGCACCGCCCGTGACAAGAGTATGTCCCTTGCCACTAGCCTAGCCGAGCAAGGAGTTTTTGTGTGGAGGTCAATGAGAGAGTGTCGAATTGTATCAACAAAAAAATGGATGGCTTATCTGCTATGTGAGGTTTATTTGGTCGAATAGAAGTTTCGTAATGCTTAATTAAGTTGTTAGGAGTGCACTGATATAAGTAGGACATGTGACATCCTGGCAACTTTGAGAAAAAAAATATATATCGGGGCCGCCTCAAGATGGCTATGCATATTCATGGCATGAGGCTAGTAGCATAGCATCTCTATCTATTGAATACAGGCAGTTGACGTCAACAACCCTCATCAAATATTCAAAAAATTATTACAATAATGAGATGTGTCCACCAATCCAAAGAAAAGATAGGTGGGAGCTAGACAGCCCGCCGTGCCGCTTTGTGGACAACATATCCCATTGTTAGGGCGTAGAGACATGCATCCTGTCAGTATATACAGAATATTTGGCCAAGAGGATAATAGGAATTTACTAAGTGGGAACCTGAGGTGGGAACCAACAAATCACAGCTTGTGAGATATTAACGTCATGGCAGCAACGTTACTGTCCTGGCAGAAGCATCAAGACTTCCGGTTTTCAGATTTTACCATCAAAATAAAAGTCTGTGGTAAAACACTATGTGTATGATATGAAATCAATCATTTTTTCAGCTTTGAAATAAAAGTCTGTGGTAAAACACTATGTGTATGATATGAAATCAATCATTTTTTCAGCTTTGTCCATAATGCATCATGTTAAAATAATGTTACAAAAAATCTAAACCGAAGATAATTACTACTTTATATAAGATAAATCATATTATAAGGTGGAGCACATTGATGAATGGTTGAATGTAAAGAACATAATACTCTACAGACCCTATTGACGTAGCACTAGTGTCTACAGTGCCTTCGGAAAGTCCTCAGAACCCTTCACTTTTTCCATGTTTTGTTAGGGCACAGCCTTATTCTAAAATGGATTAAATCGTTTTGTTTTCACACAATACCTCATAATGACAAAGCAGAAACAGGTTTTTAGAAATCGTTGCTAATTTATAGTAAAAAAATAACAACACATATCACATTTACATAACTATTCAGCCCCTTTAATCAGTATTTCTTGAAGCACCTTTGGTAGTGATTACAGCCTTGGGTATTCTTGGGTGTGATGCCACAAGCTTGGCACACCTGTATTTGGGGAGTTTCTCCCATTCTTCTCTGAAGATCCTCTCAAGCTCTGAAGGTTTGGATGGGGAGCATCGCTGCACAGCTATTTTCAGGTCTCTCCAGAGATGTTCGATCATGTTCTGTCTGCAGCATTGAAGGTCCCCAAGAACACAGGTGACCAGCAACCTGATGGTCACTCTGACAGAGCTCCAGAGTTCCTCTGTGGAGATGGGAGAACCTTCCAAAAGTACAACCATTTCTGCAGCACTCTACCAATCAGGCCTTTATGGTAGAGTGGCCAGACGGAAGCCACTCCTCAGTAAAAGGCACATGACAGCATGCTTGGAGTTTGCCAAAAGGCACCTAAAGGACTCTCAGACCATGAGAAACAAGATTATTTGGTCTGATGAAAACAAGATTGAATTATTTGGCCTGAATGCCAAGCGTTACTGGAGGAAACCTGGCACCATCCCTACGGTGAAGCATGGTGGTGGCAGCATCAGGCTGTGGGGATGTTTTTCAGTGGCATGGACTGGGAGACAGGATCGAGGGAGTGTTATAGTGTTATACCCAAGAAAATTTGAGGCTGTAATAGCTGCCAAAGGTGCTTCAACAAAGTACTGAGCAAAGGGTCTGAATACTTATGTAAATGTAATATTTGCATTTTTTTTATTTTAGTCAATTAAACTTATAAAAACCTGTTTTTGCTTCGTCGTTATGGGTATTGTGTGTAGATTGGTGAGGGGGGGGGGGAAATGATTTAATCCACTTAAGAATAAGGCTGTAACGTAACAAAATGTGGAAAAATTGAAGGGGTCTGAATACTTTCCGAATGCACTGTATCTCAACATGATTTGTCAGATAAAGACCCTGCTTCAAAACTCAAAAGGACAGACAGTGTCTGCTCAGTTTTACCACGCTCGCCACCGGGTCTGTGTATCACCAAACAGTGGGCGTCTTAGGGAATCTTCAATTTCATTCGCGTCACCTCAACGCCACCCCATTAATCACTCTTTTCGAAGGCGCCCTTCTCCGTAGAGCAAAGCATATCACAGGACTTGTCGTGACGAGCCTCTAGGCAGAAGTAACACAGAAAATCCTCACAAGTCCACTTGAAGCTACCTTCACCTATTTAACAGTACCCACATTTTTTGGTTTTAACATTATTTAACTAGGCAAGTCAGTGAAGAACCAATTCTTATTTACAATGATGCTCTAGGAACAGTGGGTTAACTGCCTTGTTCAGGGGCAGAACGATAGACGACGCTAGGCCAATTGTGCGTCGCCCCACGGACCTCCCGGTCGCGGCCGGTTACGAAAGAGCCAGTAAGACCTAAATGGGGGCACACTGAGCTTCCAGGGAGGGCCGGCAGTCACCATGGTCCCCCCTAATGTCACATTCACTCAACCCAACAAACCCTTCACTCCAACAGTTAAAGCAGCAGAGACTCATGGCTGCCTCCCCTCCCCCACATCTGTCTGTGCCTTTTCCCCAGCCCCCCTGTCACCTACGGCTGTGTGTTACATTCCCCCAGCTACCTCCATGACACAGCCCTCTGTGAGCCCGGGCCGCACGCCCCCAGCCCAGCTACCCCAGATGGGAGAGGACAGGACACTGTCTGCAGTGAGGGAGATATGGGGGAGGAACTGTGTTGGCCTTGACCCCGAGCAGCAGGAACGGTTGTGGCAGTTGCTGTTTGAATTCAGAGGTAGCTTTGCGCTGAGTGAGGAAGAGGTGAGTCAGACTCATCTGGTGCAGCATGAGATCGACACAAGTGATGCTTGCCCCATCAAGATGCGTCCCCGCCGTATCCCGCTGGCACGCCAGGAGGCGGCAGACAAGGCTGTGTTGGAGATGCAGCGGGGAGACTTCATCGAGCCCTCAGACAGCCCCTGGGTGGCGCCAGTCGTCATGGTTCCTAAGAAGGGGGCAAGCTGAGGTTGTGTGTGGACTACAGGTGGCTGAATGAGGTAACCAGGAAGGACTCATACCCCATACTACGTATCGATGAGTCGCTGGACCTGGTTAGGCTGTCCTCCTGGTTCTCCTCACTAGACGTCCGCAGTGGCTACTGGCTGGTTCCCCTCTCCCCAGAGGCCAGAGCCAAAACTGCATTCTCCACTAACAGAGGACACTGGCAGTTCAAGGTCCTGTGCTTCGGCCTGTGCAACACTCCAGCTACTTTTGAGCGTTTGATGGACAGGGTGCTGGATGGCATCCCCCGACAGCAGTGTCTGGTATACCTCGATGACATCCTGGCCCATGGCAGTGTCGTGACGTTGTATTAGTTAATGTGACGACTGTTGTTCATCGAATTATTAAAAGTTTTTAATTGCATGCTTAACTGAATCAAGCAATTATTAACTCATTAACCTAGGGCACCATGGGAAAACTAGATTTTATTGAGTTTCTATTTCCCAAATTAACTCAAAGAATATCAGAATACCGATTTTACAACGGCCGCTAATTAACCAGTTACCTCTACAATCTCGTTCTGAACGTCGTATAATCCGGGAATCTGCACGGACCCGGGTCTCACCAATGAGTTCGTACCACACCAATCTTAGTTGAATATTTATTTACTAAAAAGCTAAAATGATGATAAAAGATACACATAGACTAAACATAGACTAAACACATTATAGGACACACATTATAGGACACACACACACACACACACACCACACACCACACACACACACTGAACACTTCCGGCGCCGACAGAGATGGCCGCCTCGCTTCGCGTTCCTAGGAAACTATGCAGTTTTTTGTTTTTTTACGTGTTATTTCTTACACTAGTACCCCAGGTCATCTTAGGTTTCATCACATACAGCCGAGAAGAACTACTGAATATAAGATCAGCGTCAACTCACCACCAGTACGACCAAGAATATGTTTTTCGCGATGCGGATCCTGTGTTCTGCCTTACAACCAGCGCCACGGGATGGTTCCCATGCAGCGACCCAAAAAAACGACTCAGAAAAAGAGGGAAACGAAGCGGTCTTCTGGTCAGACTCCGGAGACGGGCACATCGTGCACCACTCCCTAGCATTCTTCTTGCCAATGTCCAGTCTCTTGACAACAAGGTTGATGAAATCCGAGCAAGGGTAGCATTCCAGAGGGACATCAGAGACTGTAATGTTCTTTGCTTCACGGAAACGTGGCTCACCGGAGAGACGCAATCCGAAGCGGTGCAGCCAGCGGGTTTCTCCACGCATCGCGCGGACAGAAACGAACATCTTTCTGGTAAGAAGAGGGGCGGGGGCGTATGCCTTATGGCCAACGTGACATGGTGTGATGAAAGAAACATACAGGAACTCAAATCCTTCTGTTCACCTGATTTAGAATTCCTCACAATCAAATGTAGACCGCATTATCTACCAAGAGAATTCTCTTCGATTATAATCACAGCCGTATATATCCCCCCCCAAGCAGACACATCGATGGCTCTGAACAAACTTTATTTAACTCTCTGCAAACTGGAAACGATTTATCCGGAGGCTGCATTCATTGTAGCTGGGGATTTTAAGGCTAATCTGAAAACAAGACTCCCTAAATTTTATCAGCATATCGATTGCGCAACCAGGGGTGGAAAGACCCTGGATCATTGTTACTCTAACTTCCGCGACGCATATAAGGCCCTGCCCCGCCCCCCTTTCGGAAAAGCTGACCACGACTCCATTTTGTTGATCCCTGCCTACAGACAGAAACTAAAACAAGAAGCTCCCACGCTGAGGTCTGTCCAACGCTGGTCCGACCAAGCTGACTCCACACTCCAAGACTGCTTCCATCACGTGGACTGGGAGATGTTTCGTATTGCGTCAGCCAACAACATTGACGAATACGCTGATTCGGTGTGCGAGTTCAGTAGAACGTGCGTTGAAGATGTCGTTCCCATAGCAACGATTAAAACATTCCCCAACCAGAAACCGTGGATTGATGGCAGCATTCGTGTGGAACTGAAGGCGCGAACCACTGCTTTTAATCAGGGCAAGGTGTCTGGTAACATGACTGAATACAAACAGCGCAGCTATTCCCTCCGCAAGGCTATCAAACAAGCTAAGCGCCAGTACAGAGACAAAGTAGAATCTCAATTCAACGGCTCAGACACAAGAGGCATGTGGCAGGGTCTACAGTCAATCACGGACTACAGGAAGAAACCCAGCCCAGTCACGGACCAGGATGTCTTGCTCCCAGGCAGACTAAACAACTTTTTTGCCCGCTTTGAGGACAATACAGTGCCACTGACACGGCCTGCAACGAAAACATGCGGTCTCTCCTTCACTGCAGCCGAAGTGAGTAAGACATTTAAACGTGTTAACCCTCGCAAGGCTGCAGGCCCAGACGGCATCCCCAGCCGCGCCCTCAGAGCATGCGCAGACCAGCTGGCCGGTGTGTTTACGGACATATTCAACCAATCCCTATACCAGTCTGCTGTTCCCACATGCTTCAAGAGGGCCACCATTGTTCCTGTTCCCAAGAAAGCTGAGGTAACTGAGCTAAACGACTACCGCCCCGTAGCACTCACATCCGTCATCATGAAGTGCTTTGAGAGACTAGTCAAGGACCATATCACCTCCACCCTACCTGACACCCTTGACCCACTCCAATTTGCTTACCGCCCAAATAGGTCCACAGACGATGCAATCTCAACCACACTGCACACTGCCCTAACCCATCTGGACAAGAGGAATACCTATGTGAGAATGCTGTTCATCGACTACAGCTCGGCATTCAACACCATAGTACCCTCCAAGCTCGTCATCAAGCTCGAGACCCTGGGTCTCGACCCCGCCCTGTGCAACTGGGTACTGGACTTCCTGACGGGCCGCCCCCAGGTGGTGAGGGTAGGCAACAACATCTCCACCCCGCTGATCCTCAACACTGGGGCCCCACAAGGGTGCGTTCTGAGCCCTCTCCTGTACTCCCTGTTCACCCACGACTGCGTGGCCACGCACGCCTCCAACTCAATCATCAAGTTTGCGGACGACACAACAGTGGTAGGCTTGATTACCAACAACGACGAGACGGCCTACAGGGAGGAGGTGAGGGCCCTCGGAGTGTGGTGTCAGGAAAATAACCTCACACTCAACGTCAACAAAACTAAGGAGATGATTGTGGACTTCAGGAAACAGCAGAGGGAACACCCCCCCATCCACATCGATGGAACAGTAGTGGAGAGGGTAGCAAGTTTCAAGTTCCTCGGCATACACATCACAGACAAACTGAATTGGTCCACTCACACAGACAGCATCGTGAAGAAGGCGCAGCAGCGCCTCTTCAACCTCAGGAGGCTGAAGAAATTCGGCTTGTCACCAAAAGCACTCACAAACTTCTACAGATGCACAATCGAGAGCATCCTGGCGGGCTGTATCACCGCCTGGTATGGCAACTGCACCGCCCTCAACCGTAAGGCTCTCCAGAGGGTAGTGAGGTCTGCACAACGCATCACCGGGGGCAAACTACCTGCCCTCCAGGACACCTACACCACCCGATGCTACAGGAAGGCCATAAAGATCATCAAGGACATCAACCACCCGAGCCACTGCCTGTTCACCCCGCTGTCATCCAGAAGGCGAGGTCAGTACAGGTGCATCAAAGCTGGGACCGAGAGACTGAAAAACAGCTTCTATCTCAAGGCCATCAGACTGTTAAACAGCCACCACTAACATTGAGTGGCTACTGCCAACACACTGTCAATGCCACTGACTCTACTCCAGCCACTTTAATCATGGGAATTGATGGGAAATGATGTAAATATATCACTAGCCACTTTAAACAATGCTACCTTATATAATGTTACTTACCCTACATTATTCATCTCATATGCATACGTAGATACTGTACTCTATATCATCGACTGCATCCTTATGTAATACATGTATCACTAGCCACTTTAACTATGCCACTTGGTTTACATACTCATCTCATATGTATATACTGTACTCGATATCATCTACTGTATCTTGCCTATGCTGCTCTGTACCATCACTCATTCATATATCCTTATGTACATATTCTTTATCCCCTTACACTGTGTATAAGACAGTAGGTTTTTTTGGAATTGTTAGTTAGATTACTTGTTCGTTATTACTGCATTGTTGGAACTAGAAGCACAAGCATTTCGCTACACTCGCATTAACATCTGCTAACCATGTGTACGTGACAAATAAATTTGATTTGATTTGATTTGATTTGCTTAGAACATAGTATAATGGGCCAACACACTATGGCGCGTGTTACCCAAAAAGGGGGATTTCAAAGAGTGAGAGAAAAATAAAGTACACGAGATAAATATAAATTTGAGTGAATTTGTCAGCTATGCTATTCTAACCCTAGCCTTGCCCCAAACTGCCGCTCTTATGGGTCAGAATATAATGATGTAATTACGTGGGGAAGGTCTCCGGCACACCTCTCTGATCGTCCTCCCGATGTCAGTGTCCTTTTGGCTTAGGAGTCTGTTCCCTCACCCTTGCTCTGGAAGGGGTCTTCTGAGGACAGACAGCTCTGTAGCTCAGAGCTCACAGCGTTGGAATGAAACAGTGTAGATACCACGATTCGCTGGGAGATGGAGGAATTCTCCCACTTAGACACAGCTACTCATCCGTAGCTTGGGTCGAAGAAAAAAAAGGTCTTCAAACTTGCGTTGCATTTTGGGTTTGTTGACTTTTTCAACCCTGGCTGCAGCTTGGGTCATGTGGTCTTCTCTATAAATTCTTTACTCACGGGTTTTATACCCGTAACCGCCTTTAAGGCAATTCTCTGGGCGTACCAAGTTAAGAGCAAGGTCTAGGTTTTTCTCAAATCCAATTTTAGACAACTAACTTCACATTTCATCTTTACCAAAACATTCCCTTTGATTTGGAAATTTTCCACACAACGTACAATGTATAAACATCAAGCATATACTAGGAAAACTGTTGATGTTACAATGTTTTCGTAATAACGTCATCTATTAACCTTTAATAACAGAACAAAAATGACATACATTTTCATATTCCATCTATCGTCATGACCACCATTGTGGCAGACGGAAACCATTGTTCCAAAGTCCCTTTATTTCATGTTTAATGTTCTGAGGCTGGTTCTCCATAGTAACAGGACAAAGGAATTTGTCTGTAGCCTGAGATTTAGAAGGGGCGTGAGGGGTTATAAAACCCCCACATCTTCAGACCCCTATTTCTCTCCTCCTCTGTTGGGTTTGAGAGATAATCTGTAGGGTTGTGGTCTCCTGTAACCTGACCTGATCAGGACAGTCATGACAGCAGCTCCTTCCAGTCAGCCCTGGTGGCGCTAGGGCATGAGCTGGAGCGGGTGGCTGCTGCAGGTCTGAAGCTCCACTCCGAGTGCCACTTCATGAGGAGAGAGGTGTCCTTCTTGGGCCACCGAGTGGGGAAGGAGGGGATCAGCACCATGGAGGACAAGGTTGGGGCTGTCCGAGACTGGCCCACCCACACCGACCAGCGTCAGCTGAAGAGCTTCCTGGGCCTGGCCTCGTACTACAGGAGGTTTGTACGGGGCTTCTCAAGAG
Organism: Oncorhynchus kisutch; assembly: GCF_002021735.2. Taxonomy (NCBI): domain Eukaryota; kingdom Metazoa; phylum Chordata; class Actinopteri; order Salmoniformes; family Salmonidae; genus Oncorhynchus; species Oncorhynchus kisutch. The sequence goes on from NC_034202.2 coordinate 2,797,822, forward strand.
TCGCTGCTCTCCTGAACCGCCTGCTGCCGAAGGACAAGGCCTTCACTTGGACAGTGGAGTGTGACGAGGCCTTCAACACCCTCAAACGTGCACTGATCGAGACCCCCATGCTCGCCCCTCCTGACCTCACCTTGCCCTTTATCCTGGACACAGATGCGAGCAATGTGGGCATGGGTGGGGTTCAGGCCCAGGTGGGGCCAGAGGGGGAGAGAGTGGTGGCGTACTTCAGTAAAACATTTGACAAACATGAGCGCCACTACTTTGTCCCCTGGCGGGAGCTCCTGGCTGTTGTGGCTTCCCTCGAACACTTCAAGTACTACCTGGGTGGCCTGCCCTTTACTGTACGGACTGACCACTATGCTTTCCAGTGGCTCATGTCTTTCAGAGAGCCAGAGGGGCAGGTGGCTCACTGGTTGGAGGAACTTCAGCCATATGACTTCACAGTGGTGCACAGGGCAGGGGCACACCCCTCCAACGCCGACGCCATGTCCCGTCGGCCCTGTACTGCAGACAGCTGCCGCCACTGTGAGCGGAGAGAGGGACGGGAGAGAGTGCCGTGTGCAGAGGAGGGCGTCTGTGCCACAGTGTGTCGGGCCAGCAGGCCCGTCTGCTGTGAGCTGCAGACTGTCGACGTGGCTGAATGGGGGCAGCAGCAGGGACGGGACACAGACCTTACAGCCAGTGCTAGAGTGGGTAGAGGCGCAGGTGAGGCCACCATGGGAAGAGGTGACAGCGCTCTCACTTGCGACCAAAGGGTTGTGGTCAAAGTTTGAGAGATTGCGGCTGGCTGATGGCGTGCTACAGAGGGCATGGAAGGAGTCAGCTACGGGAGAGGAGATGTGGCAGGTGGTGGTCCCAAAAGCATTGTGGGAGGCTGTGCTCCAGAGTACTCATGGGGGGGGTGGGGACTGGACACTTTGGGGTCACAAAAACACTCCGTCGCTTCCGTCTAGGCTTTTACCGGGGGCAGCACAAGAGGGGTGTGGAGGACTTTTGCCGCCGCTGTGGCAACTGGACAGCGAGAAAGGGCATCCCAGGCCACTGTCATGCTCAGCTCCAACAGATCCCAGTGGGGGCTCCCATGGAGAGGGTGGGAGTGGATGTAGTTGGGCCATTCCCCACCACAGACAGTGGAAACCGCTGGGTGCTCACAGCCATGGCCCGAGGCTTATGCTCTGCCTGACCAGGAGGCAGAGACCATTGTCGACACCCTGACAGCGGGGATGTTCAGCAGGTTTGGAGTTGCGGAGTCCATCCACAGCAACCAAGGCAGAAACTTTGAGTCCTGTGTGTTCGCCACCATGTGTGAGAGGCTGGGTATGCACAAGACCCGCACTACGCCTCTCCATCCTCAAAGTGATGGCCTTGTGGAGCGCTTCAACAAAACGCTTGGACAGCAGCTGGCCATCGTCTCTTCCAAACACCAGCGTGACTGGGACAAGCACCTGCCTATGGTCCTCATGGCATGCCGCTCCGCTGTCCAAGACCTCCTGCACGCCTGCCCTCCTCATGCTGGGGAGAGAGATCCGCACCCCTGCAGAGATGGAGTTTGGTCGGCCCCTGGATAGCCCTCATGTTCCCCCAGGGCCGGAGTATGCAGGGCCGGAGTATGTTCCCCCTGTCTCCCTCCCTGTGTCACCACGTGGTTCCCCGGAGCCACAGACTGTATTCCCAGTTCTCACTTCCTTGTCCCCCATATCCCTGCCTTCATCCCCTGGGTCCCAGAGGGGCAGCCCCCTGCCACGGATGGAGCCCCCTGTTTCACATCTGGACACTGCGACCATCACGGCCACGCAGGCAAAGGAGACCTCTGGGTCGCTTCAGAGACTTTGTTTGTTCCCTCGGGGATGAGGGACTTTGTGGCGGGGGGGCTGTGTAGGTACCTGAACAGACAGCTGTGTGTTATGTGTTAGGCTATTAGTTGGTTGTGTTGTACTTACCAGTACCCAGTGTTCGACATGCCAATCAACCTGCTATCTGCCAATCACGGGAATGCCTGGAATGTTCTGATGCTGGGCATCCTGGTGGTTGGCAGAGTGGTGTGGAGGGGGGTTGGGCAGGGGGATGGAGCATTGGAAGTTAAGCCATTGTTTAGCCATTGTTCTTCCTCTTACGTCTGGGTTTCACAAGAGAAGGCCAGGGTTGGTTTGTGGGGTATCTTTCATTTATTTGGCGTGGGCTACAGCCAAACAGTAGCCTGTGTAAAGTTGGGTTAATAAACCGTCAATTCGTAAACTCAATTCTCTGGACAATTGTTCCTTTGTGACCAAGTCCAGTCATTACAGTAATAAACCCAGTCTAACCTTAACCTCACTTCTAACCTTACACCTAACCCTACGTTTTTGTTTTCATACATTTTTTGATCTAGACCAATTTGGCTGTTGTAACTAGTGGAAACCGGTAAACACTTCCTCGAGTGGAAATTATGCGATTAGTCGTTCTGTCTGGGGCGGAGTTTTTTCCTACTTTTGGAAGGCGCGTTCTGGCGAGCGCGTTCTGGCGACCGTATGTGTGCATGAGCAAAGCCTCTCTTGTTCACGACACGCGCGTTATTCGCACTCTCCACCGTTGAAGGTGGAACGTAACTTTTCTCTTCCCCGAGGAGACATCTGAACAACTGGGAATATATATTCTGTCTCAAACATCTAAGGTGTTCGAAAATCATGTCAGCCTCGGCGGCGAAAGTCGGTAGAAAGGAGAACTCGAATCATGATGGAGCGGACGAGACCTCCGGTAAGAAATGGCGGCCTCCTGTAATGTTACAACGCCATTTTCAGTTGTTTTTACCTAGCAATAGCCATGGCGTATTCATTTGTTTTTAGCTATCACCCGTTTAGTTAGCCTGACACTAAATGCTTCTTGATGAATGTTTTAGCCAAATAATTTTGATTGCTCGCACAGTGAGAATGGATCTGCGACCTAACGTTAGCTTACTGACTAGCCCGCTATGCTAACGTTACAACGTTGGAGGCCATGTTGTGCTTTGCACAAGCTCATTGTGCCACGCATGTTTGGGAGGGATTCGCGTTTACTTACAAATGAAAGTAACTAACTTAAGGTTAACTACATTGCACATGTTATATTGTTGTACACGTTTTTTGGTATCTAACGTTAGTTGTTTACGAACTAGCCAGTTAGTAAACTAACATGCGCTAACTAGATAACATTTGTTTTCGTGAGGCCCAACATTCATTGTTGCTCCGCCATTGCGGTTTGCATACACGACTGGAAATAAATCAAGAAATTGCAGTATTAGAACTGGCACGGAATGAAAGATAACAGCTAAATATTGCGTTCGTAAGATACTAGTATCATCCGCCAGAATGTAACAGGCATGTCGGTGAGGGGCGAAAACAGTCCCAAGCGTGCGGCCCCCCTTCATTCAAACCACGCGGCCTTGAGAAACTGCAGGAAGCTGCATCAGTGCTTTGGCTACCTTAGCTAGCGAGCTAACTTCTTGATAGCTCAAGATACTACGAAATATGTTGGAATGCATAGCTACTCCATGGGTACCTCATGCTGAAGTTTTTATGTACCTGACATGTATTTACAGCCAGCAATATTTTCTGCATAGAATTTCGTCATTGTCTTTTAACAAAATTAAGACCGAATTTCATCTCTCTTCAGAAAAAGAGCAACAGGAAGCTATTGAACACATTGACGAAGTACAGAATGAAATTGACAGGTGAGTTAATTATCCTCGCACATTTTCAAGACTGCCCATGTACCTTATGGCTATGATCTAATTATATTTTTTGCATGATTTTCTCTCCTTTTAGATTGAACGAACAGGCCAGCGAGGAGATTTTAAAAGTAGAGCAGAAGTACAATAAATTACGCCAGCCGTTCTTCCAGAAGCGGTCAGAACTCATAGCAAAAATCCCCAACTTCTGGGTCACAACCTTTGTTAATCATCCACAAGGTAAATGCAGATATTATGCTCTTTTACTACTTCATGTTCTTGGTGAATGAAGACTTATTTATTGTACATGGTTGGATTCTGCACATTATATATTTTTTGCCCACCAACCACCATTATCACAGTCTACAAACTATATACAAACTGCTGCTGTCCATTGACGAACCTATGGTTGTATTCGTGTTGTCAGTTTCAGCCCTTCTTGGTGAGGAGGATGAGGAGGCACTTCATTACCTTACCAGGGTGGAGGTGACTGAGTTTGAGGACATCAAGTCGGGTTACAGAATAGATTTTGTGAGTTTTTTTTATCTTTGTAGGAATTGTGCGTGTTATATAAACAGAACAGTACATTAGTTAACCAGATTCTTGCTATATTTCTCAGTACTTCGATGAGAACCCGTACTTTGAGAACAAAATTCTCTCCAAAGAGTTTCATTTGAATGAAAGTGGGGATCCATCTTCAAAGTCAACTGAAATAAAATGGAAGGCTGGAAAGGTATGTTTACACACCTACAACTTAAAGTAAATGGTCTATAAAAAAATGTGGATTTCAATTGCCACCTGTCATGCTGCAGGAAATCAAAGCAAAATGTATGGTCTTACTGCTTGTGATTATTTTGTATCTTCCTTTGATCTCAGGACTTGACAAAGCGTGCCAGCCAAACACCAAACAAAGCGGGTAAGAAGAGGCAACACGAAGAACCAGAGAGCTTCTTTACCTGGTTCACAGATCACTCCGACGCAGGGGCAGACGAACTAGGAGAGGTCGTCAAGGATGACATCTGGCCCAACCCGTTACAGTATTACCTGGTATGATTCTATGCTATCGTCTATTAGTATTTGCTTAGTTATCCAAAATATATTTGCATTGGGGCCATGGCATTAGACCAAGGGGTCATCTGTAATAGGGTTCTAATGAACATGACTGACAACCATATCCAGCCACCTAGACATCTCAACTGGATGCCTCAAACTGAAGATCAGCTCATGCCTACATTGTTGTGTTAGTTTGTGCTGTGTCTCTCAACTCTACCAGGTCCCTGACATGGATGATGAGGAAGGGGAAGGTGACGACGATGATGACGACGAAGAGGGCTTGGAAGATATCGATGAGGAAGGAGATGAGGATGAAGGCGAGGAAGATGATGAAGAGGATGGAGAGGTAACTTCCGTTAAGCATTTTTTTTCTTCACTATTGTGAAACTGTCCCTGCCTTTTTTATAAATGTTTATGTAGTGGAAGACTGTCACTTGTACTGTAAGGTGTCTGTCACTTGTCTGGAATGTTAGTCTTTATAGGCATGCGGGTAAATGTGTATCTCTTCTACAGGAGGACGGCGAGGATGATTAAGGTTGAAAGGAACATTCCAACCTACACCTTTCCCTGTTCTTTCCTTTCAATCATCCTTCAACCCTTGGGAGCAAGAATATTTGTTTTCATTTTATTTTTGTATTTTGTGCTCTCTCCTGTTCTACAAGTGTCCGCCTGTCCATACCATGTCTATAGATGCGTTAATTTCCAGGCCATGCCCATATCAGAAAGCTAGTGGCAATCTGTCATAAAACTACTACACGTGTCCCCGAAGACCAATAAAATAAAAGTACTGGCATTCTGCACGTCGTCGTATAGACCAATAATTTTGAATAGCAATTTATATATGTATAATATATAAATAAGGTTTCTGTTAAAGTTGTGAGTTGAATAAAGAGGAGTCATGGTGCAGTGATAATAGCATCTCTAGACACCTTTAAAAAAAATATATATATACATTTTCTTTAACGCAGCGTTTGGGGGGCCTCCTGGAGTTGACAGCTGTTTTTCTTCGTCATGTGTTGTACTAATGGAAAGCATCAGCTTCTTCCTGTCAACTGTTGTAAATGTTTTGGGGTCGATATCTTGGTATGACACAGTTATTGTAGATCGTTAAATGGGGTTTGGTGGGTCGAGTGGGCATTTGGCGCATTTGGGTTTGTTGATTGACTTTTCATTGTAATGTTTTACAGACACCCATGAGGTTTGAAAAATTAAATTTTTAATAAAAACAAAATTTCCTCTTGTAATTTTGAGCTTGGCTAATTAACAGGTTATTTATAGAGAAAATAAAGACCATGTATAATCTCATATGGAATCTACACTGGTGTTCTTCTCCACCTTTTCTACTGGAAAACTGTTCATGTTCACATTTAAGTGTACCAGTGTCTTTGTAACGATAAATACATGTAATACATTCATGTGTAGGGTAGTGTCTGAGTGTATTGGCTGTGTTGTGTAGGAGTAAATATCCACTTTATGCTGATCGGGAAAGAATTGGGCGGTAGGTAGCCTGGCGGCTAAGAACGTTGGACCTGTGGCTTAAAGTTGACCGGTTTGAATCCCGGGCCAGGCGTAATTGATCTGGCAACTAGAGGGCTGATTGGTTCACTTAGGACATTCACCTACCGTTTGGGCCCTTGAGCCAGGTCCTTAAATGGGAAGTTCACTATTACAGCTTGATGTTGGATGGTTCCTCACCCAGTTTTCTTTAAAATGCCATTATGAACTTCATCTAACATTAGCTACCACTAGCAAAAAAATGTATGGAGGTGATGTGAGTATGTATAAAATAAGTTTAAATCAACTTCATATTTGGTTTGTTCATCTGGCCATTTTAACCAAAAATTATAAATATGCTCACATGCCCCCATCACTTCCACATAAAAAAAGAAAAAAAAGAATTGGTAGCGGAGTTTGTAATGGCTGTTTAAAGAACTATGGATTACAGTTTTTCATGGCTCAAGACTATTTTCAGGGGGAAGAACCATCTAATATCAAGTTGTGACATAGTGAACTTTAACCCCACAACATATTCTCCATACAGGGGCAGCTTGTCTCAACAAATGTGTTGTATTATGTGACTGACTGTCCAGAACCTTCTACTGATAATCATATATTTTCAAGATCATTCTAACAATGAAGATGCAATTTCAAGCATTATTATATAGTTAAAAGACAGCCAGTTTGTCCACTTTAAAGGGTACCTTTAATACTGGGTTTGAATGGGGGATTATTCATTTTCAATAGGATCTTTGTCTACTAAAAAATATTTACTGGGGGGGTCCAGAATAGAGGGTTGTCAAACTTTTATTTTATTTATTTTTTTGCTTTGGGGGGGGGGACCCCCTATTGTGTTTTTTTCCCTGGTTTACATTTGCTCTTCTGCTCGTATTTTCCCTATAAACATTGGCTTGACTTTTTATATTACCCTAATAAAGTTTAGAAAAGTTTGTGAGGTTATGGTGTGGCTATTATTAAGCTTTAGCTAATGCAGCCTATGATATGAAGGCATTGTACCCCGGTGCTCCAACTGACTCCCGACAGTTGAGTTTGAGGTGAGGAAGTCTGTTTCTAGCCTACCAGAGTTACTCCTATAATCTAAAAATATTATGCTTATCTTTATCCAAAATATTTGTCTAGAAAATTTATGAATTTACCCTCCTGTACGTCTATATTTGTATAGCAGACGCAGTAGCCATCTGACAAAGAAATGCATGTTGGAGTCATAGCATGCCACTGGCATATACAGTGCCTTGCGAAAGTATTCGGCCCCCTTGAACTTTGCGACCTTTTGCAACATTTCAGGCTTCAAACATAAAGATATAAAACTGTATTTTTTTGTGAAGAATCAACAAGTGGGACACAATCATGAAGTGGAACGACATTTATTGGATATTTCAAACTTTTTTAACAAATCAAAAACTGAAAAATTGGGCGTGCAAAATTATTCAGCCCCCTTAAGTTAATACTTTGTAGCGCCACCTTTTGCTGCGATTACAGCTGTAAGTCGCTTGGGGTATGTCTCTATCAGTTTTGCACATCGAGAGACTTGGAAATATGATGACATTGCTAAAGTAGTCAAATGTTTAGTAGGAAACAACTTTGACAGTATTATCATGTCGTCAAATTTACTTTAGACAGCTGGCAATGTCATTAGCTAGCAAAGTTTGTAAAAAAAAAAAAAGATATCAATGCTAACGTTAGCTAGTTAAAATCAGGTGACCTCCCCTCAATTTTTAGCTAACTAGCTAACGTTATACTGTAAAGTCAATATGGTGATATCAAGATGATGACAAAAGGTTTTCCTTCAAATTATTTGCCTCCTTTTGAATGGCATTGTATCTCCAAGCCACTGTAATGCACTTTTGATGAAATCTTCATCAGCACTCATTGATGATGCATTAATTAGAATGCTCAGTTGGGCGTCAGTACAAAACTAAAGTTCAAAACAATATTGTGACGAAACATGCAACCCATGAATAGGCCTTTGCATGCAATGCCCTGATACATTTAGTGCTCAAATGTCTGACAGCAGAATCGTGAGGTGGACAATTATTGTTTTAGGAAAGTAGCATAAACCCCCCCAAAAATAAAAATTGTCTATAAAGTTTTGCATATGCTACACATCGAAACACAAGGAACAGTGTTTTTGTCATTTGTTATAGGCTGTTTTTAAGGGCACATAAATGTGGCTCATTTGGCCAACATCCCTCATTTATTGATTGTGCTGGCTGCACCAGGTTGGATCTGAATGCATATGGATGTCCATAACATTTCTCAAATGTCCGGTAAATTCAAATCTTCCCGGTCATGTTGTTCTGCGCCAAATTTTCCTAAAATACATTTTGAAATTGCATATTGTTTTTATGAAGATATTAGAATAATCACATGAAAATCTGTCGCCAATTGGATGGAAACCTATCTATAGACACCCTAAAGACTCTGGCAAGTGCACTAGTCCAGTGTCACTTTGATTATGCACATCATGGATCACCAGCAGCCACAAACATCTAAAGAATAAGCTACCAGCCAAACAAGCTTGTAAGAATTGTACTGAAACACACCCCTCATACTCATGTGTGTCTGTATCTATGTAATTGTATATGACTATATGTTTTTAAAAAATAATAGGGACCACAATGGAAATAAGTCCCCGACTTTATTGTTCAATGTCGGTCACTTTAAGAAATATATTTCTGTATATATCATTTTTTTACTGACATGAAATCAATCAATCAATCCAAACTGTGCAGTGACCAATTGATGAATGGAAAGACACATCTGTTACAAAACACCAAAAAGTTGGGGCCTTTCCGAGTGGCCAACATCAGACCGGTTCGATCCCGGACTGTTTCACAACCGGCCGTGATCGGGAGTCCCATATGGGCAGCGCACAATTGGCCCAGCGTCGTCCGGGAAAGGGGAGGGTTTGGGGTTTTAGGCTGGGTTTCTGTACAGCACTTTGAGATATCAGCTGATGTACGAAGGGCTATATAAATAAATTTGATTGATTGATTTGGCCAGGTGTCAAGCCAAGCTTGGGTAAGCCTGGGTAAGCCTGGGTTAGCCTGGGTAAGCCTGGGTTAGCCTGGGTAAGCCTGGGTTAGCCTGGGTAAGCCTGGGTTAGCCTGGGTAAGCCTGGGTAAGCCTGGGTTAGCCTGGGTTAGCCTGCAAGGTAGGGAGGGATGTATTTTCTGTTTGTTCGAGATTTACATAGTCTATTCATTGCTGTGTTGAAAACGCAAACCATGATATTGAAGTGCCCGAAGTCGGTATGCTTTGATTATGGTTATGTGGGGCATTGCCACAGAAACCTGTTGGTGGAACATTTGTTGCATATATTCTATATAATTATAAATATGCATTTATTTATTTATTTGAAATGTAACCTTTATTTAACTAGGCAAATCAAATTTTATTGGTCACATACACATGGTTAGCAGTTGGTAATGCGAGTGTAGTGAAATGCTTGTGCTTCTAGTTCCAACAGTACAGTAATATCTAACAAGTAATCTAACAATTCCCCAACAACTACCTAATAGACACAAATCTAAAGGGGTGAATGAGAATATGTACATATAAGTATATGGATGAGCGATGGCCGAGCGGCATAGGCAAGGTGCAGTAGATGGTATAAATACAGTATATACATGTGATATGAGTAATGTAAGATATGTAAACATTATTAAGGTGCCGTTATTTAAAGTGGCATTGTTTAAAGTGACTAGTTATCCATTTATTTAAGTGGCCAGACATTTGAGTCTATTTGTTGGCAGCAGCTTCACTGAGTTAGTGATGGCTGTTTAACAGTCTGATGGCCTTGAGATAGAAGCTGTTTTTCAGTCTCTGCTCCCAGCTTTGATGCACCTGTACTGACTTCGCCTTCTGGATGATAGCGATGTGAACAGGAAGTGGCTCAGGTGGTTGTTGTCTTTGATGATCTTTTTGGCCTTCCTGTGACATCGGGTGCTGTAGGGGTCATGGAGGGCAGGTAGTTTGCCCCTGGTGATGCGTTGTGCAGACCGCACCACTCTCTGGAGTGCCTTGCGGTTGAGCTCGATAGGATGCTCTCAGTTGTGCATCTGTAAAAGTTTGTCAGGGTTTTGGGTGACAGGCCAAATTTATTCAGCCTCCTGAGGTTCTTCACCACACTGTCTGTGTGGGTGGGCCATTTATTTTTTTATCTGTGATGTGTAGGCCCAGGAACTTACAACTTTCCAGTGCTAGCAAGTCAGTTAAGAACAAATTCTTATTTATAATGACAGCCGACACTGGCCAAACCCGGACGATGCTGGGCCAATTGTGTGCTGCCCTATGAGACTCCCAATCACGGCTGGTTGTGATACAGCATGGAATCAAACCAGCATGTCTGTAGTGACGCCTCTAGCACTGAGGTGCAGTGCCTTAGACCGCTGTGCCACTCGGGAGCCCATCAAAATGTTGAAAATAAAATAAATTATATGTAACTTTGGGGAGTGGATGCATTTTTTTTATGACACCTTGAGTTGGACCAGCCCCTCCCCCCAGTACATTTCTGTCCCTAAGCAAGTTCTGTCACAGCTTTCAACATCCAGATCTGGCATTTCTTCAAAGTGGTCAAATCGAAGTCTATTTGACATATACACAGTACACACCGTACAATGACATTCTTACTTGCTAGATCTCTCAAACAGTGCAGCAACTTCGGCTCATGGCAGTTGAGAATTCTACCACTGAATACATATGAGAAGGTAATAGTATTCGAACACGGCCCAGAGAATGTGACCCTCTTAGGTCAGATCTAGCTTGCGTGCAAGTCTCCTTGTCACTTGTTTGTCATGACAAAAAATTGTCTTGACAATCATGTGAGTACATTTACATGCACACTCATAATTAAACTGATTATGGCAGTGGGTTGAGTATGGCATTAGTCATGTAAACACCTTACTCTGCTTATCTTCATCTGAGTACGGTCATAATCTAAGTAAGCATACGGCGATAAAAAAAACGGGTTTTCTGAGCAATCTTTCGAATTATTAGGATATGTAAACACCTTAAAGTGGCACTCCAGTCTCATTTTCACCCTGTTTAACACCTGATTTACATAACAAAAGGCCCATCTCAGTAGGTGGTCCAGGGAAGTCATGACATAGCACAAGGGGGGTGGGGCTTTCCTCTTTAGTTATCTATTGTTCCTCAAGCAAGGGAGAATGACGACATACACTACCATTCAAAAGTCTAGGGTCACTTAGAAATGTACTTGTTTTTGAAATAACATCAAATTGATCAGAAATACACTGTAGACATTGTTAATGTTGTAAATCACTATTGTAGCTGGAAAGGACAATATTTTATGGAATATCTACAAAGGCGTACAGAGGCCCATTATCAGCAACCATCACTCCTGTGCTTCAATGGCACGTTGTGTTAGCTAATGCAAGTTGAAAAAATTCAAATTGATCATTAGAGAACCCTTTTGCAATTATGTTAGCACAGCTGAAAACTGTTGTCCTGATTAAAGAAGCAATAAAATTGGCCTTCTTTAGACTAGTTGAGTATCTGGAGGATCAGCATTTGTGGGTTCAATTACAGGCTCAAAATGGCCAGAAACAAATAACTTTCTTCTGAAACTTGTCAGTCTATTCTTGTTCTGAGAGATGAAGGCTATTCCATGCGAGAAATTGCCAAGAAACTGAAGATTTCGTACAACGTTGTGTACTACTCCCTTCACAGAACAGTGCAAATTGGCTCTAACAATTGGCTCTAACAATTGGCTCTAACACAGGAACAAAACATCGATATTTTAGGTCCATGGCCAGGAAACTCCCCAGACCTTAATCCCATTGAGAACTTGTGGTCAATCCTCAAGAGGCGGGTGGACAAACAAAAACCCACAGATTCTGACAAACTCCAAGCGTTGATTATGCAAGAATGGGCTGCCATCAGTCAGGATGTGTCCCAGAAGTTAATTGACAGCATGCCAGGGCGGATTGCAGAGGTCTTGAAAAAGAAGGGTCAACACTGCAAATATTGACTCTTTGCATAAACTTCATGTAATTGTCAATAAATTGTCAATTCCACAGTAACATCTGACAAAAATACCTAAAGACACTGAAGCAGCACACTTTGTGGAAATTAATATTTGTGTCATTCTCAAAACTTTTGGCCACGACTGTACATTACTGTCTAGTTTGAGAAACAGATGCCTCACAAGTCCTCAACTGGCAGCTTCATTAAATAGTACCTGCAAAACACCAGTCTCATCGTCAACAGTGAAGAGGCGACTCCGGGATGCTAGTCTTCTAGGCTGGCCTTCAGCTGTTTCCAGCTACATTAGTCATTTACAACATTAACAATGTCTACACTGTATTTCTGATCAATTTGATGTTATTTTAATGGACAAAACATGTGCTTTTTTTCAAAAACAAGGACATTTCTAAGTGACCCCAAACTTTTGAATGGTAGTGTACATCGAGTTAGGGCTGGGTAGAGCCTGTTTTTTCATCAATAACTAGGGTACGGGGGTATCACAAAAAGAATTACTAACATTTTGAAGCTGATCATTTGCTCATGCTCTGTTGCGTAGTACAGTCATATCTGACTAAGATCTTAACTTTGTGCCAGAAGTGCTTCAACCTCATCAAATATAAAACAGGAGAGATTATTTTTCAGAAAATAATGTTCCTTGAGTTCTAGAGTGAAAAGTAGTTAACAGCTCACTACTCTCTCATGTCTTGTCATTGAGCAGAGCAGCCCAAGCGGAGCTGTTGCTATGGATGGATACTCACCAACTCAGAGCTGCCATAGTGTACCGCAGTATGAGTCATAATACCCATAAAACATAGTGGTCAAACAAGGAAGTATTTCCAATCGTTTCTCCACATTTGTCCCCGTAGGGGATTTTAGAAACACAACAAGGGCTGTGTTTTGTGTAGAGTTACCCTGGCGTGACATTTTGATAATTGTATAAATCTCTCTAGAAAAAGCTTTATCAATATGTTTACCCCCCAAAATGAAATGCTAATTAGCTGCTAATGTGACTATCATAAAACAACTACAAATGCCATGATGATCTGGACGAGACTGCTGAATCGAGGCAAAGGTAAGAATTTCTGTATTATCTAAAGTTAGCTAAATTGAGTAATTCATAATTTGGTTAAATTTCTTTAAATTGACAATTCTGTGAACTGTCTTGTGCAAGTTTTAAATTGACACAATACCTGTTAGCAAAGGTGTCAGCTAGAGATGATGTGCAGGAGCTTGCAGGGATTTGTCATCTTGCATGATGTCTACTTTGATGCTAAATAGCATTTACGAATCTGAGGGTAAATATAGATGAATGTATTGATAAAAGTCACCTTGTCCGAGAGAGATTTACATGGTTATCAAAACATCACACCAGGGTAAACCTACACAAAACACACTCCTTAATTTAAGTGTTTCTAAAATTCCCCCTGGGGAAAATGAATGGTGGAAAAACAATTGGAACCATTTCCCTGTTTCACCACTAGGTTTTGGGGTATTATGACACCTCCACTGTGGGGCTCTATGAGCAGGAAGCGAGTGACAGGCAGAGAGGAGCAGCTAATGGATTTACTAACGAATTAAGTTGTTTCTGATTTAGGGCAGGATGTGTATTCATGGATGCCAAGGCTTCCCCCAATCTGGTGTCTCTGCATTTCATAATTGTCCTTACATTCACCAGAGGATGATTATAAATCTTACGGGCGAAAGCATCCGAGAGAACAAAACAGCACCCCTCTGTATCTGTATATGTAGGCCATATATCTGATGGTGTCTGGTCCAAAAGAGTAGGACATTGTCGTAGCATTGAATGCAAGGGAAGCCAGCAAGCATTTGGCCTCCCTTGATAAAAAAAAAATGTAATCAGCATTGTGCTAAACTAAGTGAGCTCAACTGTAAATGGTCCTGGCACACCAAAAAAAAAGGGTCAAGAGAAGTCAGTTTTGATTTGGCTTCACTCCAATCACATAACATCGAGCAGTACGTCATTGACAGAAACAACTTGAATTGTTGTGTTGTTGTCTTCCGGAAAATGGGCCCTATCCTAAATTTGCCATGGATGGAGATAGGGATTTGGACTTGTGGTTTTATTCAATTCTCTGTACTAGCCAATGATTATAATGGCAATGCTATTCCAACCATAAATTCATACATTGTGCCCCTGGTCTGAGAAGATGGAAATTCAATATGTAGTTAGATGTAGAAGGCTAATGTTAAACTAGTTAACATTGCCCGCGAAAGGAAGTTAGGCTAGCGAGCAAGCATTTTACCCATGTAGCCTAGGGAAAGGTACGAAGACACGCGCACACACACACACACACACACACAGATAAATCCAAACCATGGACAGCCACATCATATTTAGCTCACGTTGATTGGACTAAGTTGTTTTTGGTATCTTTTAGTTGTCACTGTATTAGACTAAGCCTAGGTGATTTGATGATGTTGAAGTTGAAATAGTGCTGAAACAGTGGAGGCAGCAACTGTTTATTTTTGCGACTTGGGTTCTATGGTTTTAAAAGTTGTTGGTAGTTCGAAAATGTTGGAAACATTAACTTTCTTGACCTGTTGTAGGTCATGTAACTTTGTTACATGCAAAATGCTTTGTGGACTTGCTCTCTGGTTTTGTGAATCAACAAAGGTGTGGTTGAATTTATTCTGCCACTGTGTCTTCTTATTGTCTCGGCCTTAGGCCAATATATCACAGTCGCAAGGCATATGAACTAACAAATTATAGAGCAAACAACACAATTATCACAACACATCGCTACTGTACATTTGGCAGAAGCAATCAGGCCTGGGTAGGGTAGGTCCTGAATGTCGCAGGCAGATCAGCTAGCTTAGTAGCCCAATGACTGGCAGATGTCCATATTGAGTCGTTTCAATATCGCCATCTGTCGGCCTATGGGCTATTAGCTAAGGTTTTAACTCCAGTGTCAATATTCATGTTTACAGTTCATAAACATAACATGGACACTGGAGTTAAATGCTTAGCTTACAGATCAGCAAGGTATCACTCTATTGCTCTCACCAATACAACCAAATCATATCAGTGATTACTTCAAGGAAGGGAAGAATGAAGGGTGCATTGTAAAAGTATTCGAACAGGGCCAAAACGACAACTCTGGACGAATGAAAGGGTAATGCACATGGCGCTTACAAGGGAACAGATTATTTTCATCAGTTTCAATTGGGGACTTTTATTTTGAAGGTTAACCGCTGATTCCACTATTGTTGCTCACACTACTGTTCACTACACATTGGTGCGATACTGTGATAAGTCCACCTCTAAACATGGCTGTCTGTCAATACGTTGGGGGAAAATGGCAGAAGCAGGTGTTCTGTTTGAATCAGATGAAGTGTTGAGAGGAGATGAGAAGAATTGGATTACAGTGGCGAATGCAAAAGGAAATAAGAGAAGTAAAGTGGTAGTGGAAACTAGTAAATCCAAACCTAGTTCTGATTCTTTTTTGGTAGGAATATGGGTTTTGGATCGATTAGGTTACCTGGGAGATCCGTTTGAAATCTCTGTTGAAATTGCGGATGCATTTGGATGAGGTGTTGTCGATGAGAATAATGAGAAGTAGGCCTATTTCGTTTTTTCCTGTGTTTCTATGGAACAGAAGGAGTGTGCTCTGTGCCCCAAGAAGATCTTCGAAGCAGGGCGCCTATTAAGGTTGTTACCTCTGGGGTGGCGCTAGAAGTAAATGCAAAGGATATACGTGAAGAATTGGATCAAGCAGTTTGGATCAAACGATTGACCCGAATAGTAGGTGGAGTGCCGAAGCCCACTCCATCCATTCTATTGTTTTTTGATGAAGAGTCTCTCCCTTTTCATGTGTATTTGGGCTATATGCGATTCCCTGTGAGAGCCTTCATTCCCAAACCCATGCAGTGTGATAAATGTACATTATTTGGTCATGTGTCAAGTGTATGTAGACATGGAGTGTTATATGCCAGTTGAATCTAAATGCTGCGGTGGTGAACGTGCACCCAAATTTCTAAAGTGTCCTGTTAGGGTGAAGAAGACGAAGGTGGTAAGAATCAGGGCTGTCCAGAACGTTTCCTATCTGGAGGCGTTGAGAAGAGTGGAAGAAAGGAGTGAAGTTAAAGAAGTAATGGCAGTAGTAGCGACACCAGAGAATATTCCTTTTCAATTGAGGGATCCTGATCCTGTTGCATGTCAAGAAGGTGGACTTTGTAGCGTTTATTACTTTGGTTATCAACAGCACAGCGCAAACGGAGAGGAACTCTGACAAAATAGGCATCGTCGATAAAAGTATTTATTCTCGGAGCGCACTGCCACGTTACCACGAGCAACAGTTTATATACAATAACATGACGTCATTTCATTGCTTCTAAAATGAATCTCCTCCTCTCGACCGAGACAAAGGGAACTTTAAAAGTTCATTCAAAGTTCATTCTGACCCACTAGCACATACACAGGACACACAACACAACTAAATTAACTTTTGAACCCTCACCATTATCGATCACCACTTAGCTGACAGTTCTAATTAACAGAAAACCTAAGAATGCACTCACTGCCTTATCTAAAACACCCCAGAGCTCAGTTCGGTTCAACCATAGGTTAACGACCCTATCTGCTTACTTAACCCACTCCTCTCCAGACTAGTTTTGGAATGGTGTTCATTATATTTAATTACTCCTTGTCCGTGTCACACAATCCCTTCTTATGAACTCATATTGTTAACCTGTTCATTTTTTTGAAAAATAAAGTTCCCAAAGTAAATGGGATATTTTGTCAGGACAAGATGCTAGAATATGCATATAATTGACAGCTTAGGATAGAAAACACTCTAAAGTTTCAAAACTGTAAAAATATTGTCTGTGAGTATAACAGAACTGATATTGCAGGTGAAAGCCTGAGAAAAATCCAATCCGGAAGTGACTCATGTTTTGAAAGCTCTGCGTTCCGATGCGTCCCTATTGAGCAGTGAATGGGCTATCAACCAGATTACTTTTTCTACGTATTCCCCAAGGTGTCTACAGCATTATGACGTAGTTTTACGCCTTTATGTTGAAGAATAACCGTAAGCGGCTACATTGTGTAAGTGGTCACCTGATGGCTCTCAGAGTGATTCTCGCGTAAAATACAGAGGTAGCCATTTTTCCTTTCGCTCCTACTGAAAAACCAATTGTCCCGGTGGATATATTATCGAATAGATATTTGAAAAACACCTTGAGGATTGATTATAAACAACGTTTGCCATGTTTCTGTCGATATTATGGAGCTAATTTCAGCCAAACGTGAAGAACAAACGGAGCTATTTCGCCTACAAAAATAATATTTTTTGAAAAAAGGAACATTTGCTATCTAACTGGGAGTCTCGTGAGTGAAAACATCCGAAGCTCATCAAAGGAAAACGATTTAATTTGATTGCTTTTCTGATTTTCGTGACTAAGTTAC
Source organism: Oncorhynchus kisutch (assembly GCF_002021735.2). Taxonomy (NCBI): domain Eukaryota; kingdom Metazoa; phylum Chordata; class Actinopteri; order Salmoniformes; family Salmonidae; genus Oncorhynchus; species Oncorhynchus kisutch. Next base: position 2,815,488 of record NC_034202.2, read on the forward strand.
CTGCTGCTAGCTGGACATAATGCTATGCTAGGCTATCGATAAACTTACACAAATGCTTGTCTTGCTTTGGCTGTAAAGCATATGAGATGACAGGGTGATTAACAAAAGGCTAAGCTGTGTTTTAATATATTTCACTTGTGATTTTCATGAATAGGAATATTTTCTAGTAATATTTATGTCCATTGCGTTATGCTAATTAGTGTCAGTCGATGATTACGCTCCCGGATCCGGGATGGGTAGTATCAAGAATTAACAACCTAGCTAGAGGTTTTGCTTTGGCTTCTTAGTAGATTGCACCACTTGGCTGCAACCCTTCTAATTTAGTGTGCACAACCTATGTGGAATTCTGGATCTCTAGCAGCATTTGGAACTGCGGATCTGCGGTCAAGAATGTCAAGTTCATCTTCAGTCCCTTGACTTTTTTGCTCTGACGGTGACATGGATCACCCCAGAGAACACTGCTAATCCAGCTGCTCTTTCTTCATCTGACTACGTTTTATTTCATTGCCCAAGAGCATTGGTCGTCACGGTGGTGTAAAACATCTACTAATTTGTCCTAAGTAGAGATTTTCTCATTTCTCTCTCTCAGTTGAAAAAAATCTCCTCATTTGAATTTCATGCTGTCACTGTCACTTGCACACTCAAGCTTAACATTATTGTAATTTATCGCCCACCAGGTGCCCTCGGAGAGTTCCTCAGTGAGCTTGACACCTTAACCTCTAGCTTCGAGCAATCCCGTATCCGGGAGCGTAATTATAGCCTCAAGCTCATTACCATAAAGCAACGTTAACTAGTCATGAAAATCGCAAATGAAATGAAAGAAATATATTCACTCACAAGCTTAGCCTTTTGTTAACAACACTGTCATCTCAGATTTTCAAAATATGCTTTTCAACCATAGCTACACAAGCATTTGTGTAAGAGTATTGATAGCTAGCATAGCATTAAGCCTAGCATTCAGCAGGCAACATTTTCACAAAAACAAGAAATCAAATAAATAAATAAAATAATTTACCTTTGAAGAACTTCAGATGTTTTCAATGAGGAGACTCTCAGTTAGATAGCAGATGTTCATTTTTTCCAAAAAGATTATTTGTGTAGGAGAAATCGCTCCGTTTTGTTCATCACATTTGGCTAAGAAAAAAATCTGAAAATGCAGTCTCTACAATGCCAAACTTTTTACCAAATTAACTCCATAATATCGACAGAAACATGGAAACCGTTGTTTAGAATCAATCCTCAAGGTGTTTTTCACATATCTATTCGATGATAAATCATTCATGGCAGCTGTGTTTCTCCTCGAAGCAAGCGGCCACCTGGTAGATGTAGTCTCTTTAAGGTCAATCTTCCAGTGATTTGCCTACAAATACGTCACAATGCTGTCGACACCTTGGGGAAACGACAGAAAGTCTAAGCTCATTCGTGACCCATACACAGCTATATAAGGAGACATTGGAACACAGCGCATTCAAAATCTGGGGCACTTCCTGTATGAAATTTCATCTTGGTTTCGCCTGTAGCATTAGTTCTGTGACACTCACAGACAATATCTTTGCAGTTTTGGAAACGTCAGAGTGTTTTCTTTCCAAAGCTGTCAATTATATGCATAGTCGAGCATCTTTTCGTGACAAAATATCTTGTTTAAAACGGGAACGTTTTTTTATCCATAAATTAAAAGAGCGCCCCCTATATCCAAGAAGTTAATAAGCTAATTTCCTGACGATGGCTCACTGCTCGTCGTACCTGGCAACTTCCACCTCCCGATGTCTGCCTTCGATTAATTTCTTTCCAACTCTCTCTTTCCCAGCCTTGCCTTTTTTGACCTCACCTTTTCCTAATCCCCTTCAACTCACAAGGCTGACAATTTGCTTGACCTCATCTTTACTACAGGTTCTTTGCCTACTAATCTCACTGAAACCCCCCTCCGGGTCTCTGATCACTACTTTGTTTCCTTTTCTGTCTCCCTTTCCTCCAACCCTAACCACTCAACCTCTATCCAGATGGTCATGCGTCGTCACAATCTTCGCTCTCTCTCTCCCAGTACTCTTTCCTCTTCTATCCTATTATCTCCCCCGTTTGCTAAATTCTTCTCCCTCCTGTCTCCTGATTCTGCATCTTCAACCCTACTCTCCTCCCTTTCCGCATCCTATGACTCGCACTGTGCCCTTTCCTCCCGGCCGGCTCGGCCCTCCCCTCCTGCTCCATAGTTCAGTGACTCATTGCAAGCTTACAGAACAGGGCTGCGGGCAGCTGAGCAAAAGTGGAGGAAACTAAACTTCCAGAGGACCTATCATCCTTTCACTCCCTCCTCTCTACCTCCTCTTCATCTGAAATCCGCTGCTAAAGCCACTTTCTACCACTCTAAATTTCAAGATTCTGCCTCTAACCCTAGGAAACTCTTTTCTACCTTCCCCCCTTAATCCTCCAACTCCTCCCCTCCCTCACTCCTGTCTGCGGACGACTTTGTCAGCCACTTTGAAAAGAAGGTTGACGACATCCACTAATCATTCACTCAGCCGATTGAGTCCACTGGTCCCACTCACATAGAACTATCCTACGCCTTGACCCCTTTCTTCCCTCTCTCTCCAGATGAAATCCTATGACTAGTGAGGTCTGGCCGCCCGACAACCTGCCCACTCGACCCCTGACCACTGGCTGCGTCCCTTCTGACTTCAAAATGGCCCTAGTCGCTCCCCTCCTCAAGAAACCAACACTTGACTCCTCTGACGTCAAAAACTATAGACCTGTATCCCTTCTTTCCAAAACACTTGAGTGTGCTGTCTGTGATCAACTTTCTTGTTATCTCTCTCATAACGATCTTCTTGACTCTAACCATTTGGCTCCGTCATAACCTCATATGGTCTTTCCTATCATTGCTATGCGGATGACACTCAACTACTTTTCTCCTTCTGACACACAGCTGGCGACACGCAATTATGCATGCCTGGCAGATATCTCAACTTCGATATCGGTCCCACCACCGCAAACTCAACCTTGACAAGACAGAGCTGCTCTTTCTCCCGGGGAAGGCCTGTCCACTCAAAGACCACTCCAACTCCACAGTGTCTCCATCCCAGAGTGCAAAAAAACCTTGTCTTGACCCTGGACAACAGCCTGTCATTTCAGCATTGATATGAAGCCCGACACATTTCAAAACATACTGAGACCCTTGGGTTAACTGCTATCAAACATTTGTGCAATGGAAAATTCAGAGTATGTGTGTAGATCTTTGCTTAGGTCACACACAGTAGGGTAGCCAAAAATTTGTTAGTGGGTGGGCCAGCAGAAATTTGGGTGGAAAAACTGCTAACTTCCTGCCAAAGTTGGCTAGGTTACTTTCTAGATGTAATCCATTACAGTTACTAGTTAACTGTACAAAATTGTAATCAGTAACGTAACTTTTGGTTACTCAAACTCAGTAACGTAATCTGATTACATTGTTACTTTTAGATTACTTTCCCCTTAAGAGACATTAGAAGACAAAAGTGTGATTCATCAAACACATTTGGTGTGTCATCATAGTTGTCTCTGACTTGTGGTCAGAGTCGCTCAGGTGGGAAAAAATTCTATGCTGATTTGAACGTGAAGAAATCCCTTTCTGAATTTAAAAGTAGTGCTCGAAGTAATCATCTAGTTTTTCAAAAGTATCTGTAATCTGATTACAGAAAAAATTGCAGTTTCAAAGCTAATTTCATACTATTCTACACATTTTGACATGGGGTAGAGGGGAAAATGTGCAGTTCAAAGCTAATTTCATGCTATTCTACACAAAGAATGTTCGATTTTTAAAAGATAATTAAAGCTAAAATAGGTGATTTGACTGTGATAAAGGCACTGGATTATGAGCTGATTTATGAGGGGACTCCAGACCTTGGCGGAACACCAGGATCACTCTTTCAATGCATTGCTGGAACAATTCCGCGGATATCTACTAGGCAGCAAGCCACTACGGTAACCCGCCAGATTCTTAATAACCCCACTAAGCGGCGCTTCTCCCCAGCCTACCCCGACTTCACGAGATCCCCGCTTACCTCCTCCAGAGTGCTACGCTGGAGATCCAGGAACCTGCTGGGCGTTTCTCTCCCAGTGCTCCCTCATATTCGAGCTGTATACCTCTTCATTTCCCTCGGATCGCTCGAAGATAGCGTACCTGATAAAGCTGATGTCCGGGAGGGCACTCGCCTGGGCTACTGCGGTGTGGGAGCAACAATCCACAGTTTGCCTCAGTCTGGTTCCTGACGTCTCTGCATTTGTCGCCGCCTGCACTGTATGTACACAGAATAAGACTGGCCTCCTTCAACCACTCCCTGTTCCTCACCATCCCTGGTTTCATATATTCCTGGACTTTGTCACTGGTCTCCCTCCGTTAGATGGCAACACCGCTATCCTTACGGTGATGGATAGGTTTTCTGCCAAGGAGACGGCCCAGCTCATGGTGCAACACATCTTCCAGATCCATGGACTTCCGGTCAACATGGTCTCCGATCGCGGTCCTCAGTTCTAGTCCCGGAAGGCGTTCTGCACCCTCATTAGGTCGGACAGACTGTCCTCCGGGTCTCACGGCCAGTCGAAGCGAGCCAATCAGGACCTGGAGACGGCTTTTTGTTGCTTCGTCTCCGCCAAACCCACCACCTGGAGCCAGCAACTTGCGTGGATGGAATACCCTTCCCTGCTCGGCCACGGTTCTCTCACCCTTCAAGTGTTCCTTGGGATATCAGCCCCCAGTCTACCCCCGAGTAAGAGGAAGAAGTCAGCATACCCTCTGCCCAGATGTTCGTCCGTCGCTGTGAGAGTACATGGAAGAGAGCCCGGTCCACTCTTCTCAAGATCCAGGTATCGGCGACAGGAACGGTCCGCCACTGGAGCACTGCTCCACGCTATCGTCTTGGGCAGAGGGTATGGCCTTTCACTCGGGATCTGCCCCTCCGTATACATCCCACTTTTCATGTGTCTAGGATGAAACCTCTATCTCACAGCCCTTTGTCGCCTGTTTCCAGGCCTGCCCTCGACATGCCTTTTGCCTGCCCCTTTGTTATATACAGTTGAAGTCATAAATGTACATACACTTAGGTTGGAGTCATTAAAACACATTTTTCAACCAGTCCACAAATTTCTTGTTAACAAACTATAGTTTTGGCAAGACGGTTAGGACATCTACTTTGTGCATGACACAAGTCATTTTTCCAACAATTGTTTACAGACACATTATTTGACTTATACTTCACTGTATCACAATTCCAGTGCGTCAGAAGTTACCATACACTAAGTTGACTGTGCCTTTAAATAACTTGGACAATTTCAGAAAATGATGTCATGGCTTTAGAAGCTTCTGATAGGCTAATTGACATCATTTGAGTCAATTGCAGGTGTACCAGTGGATGTATTTCCAAGGCCTACCTTCAAACTCAGTGACTCTTTGCTTGACATCATGGGAAAATCTAAAGAAATCAGCCAAGACCTCAGGAAAAAGAATTTGACCTCAACAAGTCTGGTTCATCCTTGGGAGCAATTTCCAAATGCCTGAAGGTACCACGTTCATCTGCACAAACAATAGTATGCAAGTATAAACACCATGGGACCATGCAGCCGTCATACCGCTCAGGAAGGAGAAGCATTCTGTCTCCTAGAGATGAACGTACTTAGGTGCGAAAGTGCAAATCAATCCCAGAACAACAGCAAAGGACCTTGTGAAGATGCTGGCGGACACAGATACAAAAGTATCTATATCCACAGTAAAACAAGACATAACCTGAAAGGCTCATCAGCAAGGAAGATGTCATTGCTCCAAAACCGCCATAAAAAAGCCAGACACATGGGGACAAAGATTGTACTTTTTGGAGAAATGTCCTCTGGTCTGATGAAACAAAAATGGAACTGTTTGGCCATAATGACCATCGTTATGTTTGGAGGAAAAAGGGGGAGGTTTGCAAGCAAAAGAACACCATCCCAACCTTGAAGCATGGGGGAGGCAGCATCATGGTGTAGGGTGCTTTGCTGCAGGAGGGACTGGTGCACTTCACAAAATAGATGGCATCATGAGGAGGGAAATTATGTGGAAATATTGAAGCAACATCTCAAGACATCAGTCAGAAAGTTAAAGCTTGGTCACAAATGGGTCTTCCAAATGGACAATGACCCTAAGCATCAAATTAAATCAAAGTTTATTTGTCACGTGCGCTAAATACAACAGGTGTAGACCTTATGCTTACTTACAGGCTCTAACCAATAGTGCAAAAAAGGTATTAGGTGAACAATAGGTAAGTAAAGCAATAAACCAACAGCATACTTCCAAAGTTGTGGCAAAATGGCTTAAGGACAACAAAGTCAAGGTATTGGAGTGGCCATCACAAAACCCTGACCTCAATCCTATGGAAAATGTGTGGTCAGAATAGAAAAAGCGTGTGCGAGCAAGGATGCCTACAAACCTGACTCAGTTACACCAGCTCTGTCAGGAGGAATGGGCCAAAATTCACCCAACTTATTGTGGGAAGCTTGTGGAAGGCTACCCGAAACATTTGACCCAAGTTAAACTATTTAAAGGCAATGCTACCAAATATAATTGAGTGTACTTAAACTTTTGACCTACTGGGAATGTGATGAAAGAAACAAAAGCTGAAATAAATCATTCTCTCTACTATTATTCTGACATTTCACATTCTTAAAATAAAGTGGTGATCCTAACTGACCTAAAACAGGGAATTTTTACGAGGATTAAATGTCAGGAATTGTGAAAAACGGAGTTTAAATGTATTTGGCTAAGGTGTATGTAAACTTCCGACTTCAACTATATATATATATGTGTGTGTGTATGTAAAATGCATATAGTATATATAAGCTGTAAGTAGAAGCCTAAGTGTGGTTGTTTATTAGTTTCTCCAATTGGGGGAGGGCTGGTAGGGTTTGTGGGGAAGAATAAAGGAAGATCTATTAAACAAATATGTATTTTATATATATAATAAAGGAAGATCTATTCTAAAAAGGTGTATATATAAAAGCACAAATATTATATATATATAAAATACATATTTGTTTAATAGATCTTCCTTTATTCTTCCCCACAAACCCTACCAGCCCTCCCCCAATTGGAGAAACTAATAAACAACCACACTTAGGCTTCTACTTCCAGCTTATATATACTATATGCATTTTACAGACACAATATATTTTACAATAGTTATATTTTGGTTTTTAGTCTGGCCTTCCTATATTTCTGATGTCCATCCAGTTTGATATCTATTTGCCATATATTTGGAACTGTGCTGTTTCACAAAAGTTCTGCACCTATATACATTTTACAGACCCAGTATGTTTTACATGTGTTATCTTGTTGTTATTAGTCCCACCCTTCAGTTCCATTCAACCCCTCCCATCTATCTCTTAACACCATCCATATTGGATATTGGATATATTTTTCAACTGTGCTGTGATGCTTCACAAAAGTACTGAACCTTTCTATTCTCATAGTTTCTACAGATTGTAAATTAAAGATAAACATCTTTGCTAAAATAATTATATTATTGATCGATTGACTATGACTTTTCAAATCACCCAGTATTGCTATCTGCAGCGTTAGTTCTAGGCAAATGTTGCAATTCTTCCGCCATTCCTGGACCTGTGACCAAAAGCAAGCTACATATGGACAGTACCAAAATAAATGATCTAATGACTCTGCCTCCTCACAGGAAAATCTGCAGAGATGGGAAGATTGTATCCCCCATATATATATATAACATTCTATTAGTTGCAAGAATTTTGTATAATTAAAATGTTAAAAATCGAAGTTTTGAATCCGGCGTCGTTTTGCCTGTGGCTCCCTCTGCTGGGAATACGGGAGCTGGGCACCCTGCCACTAAGTGGAGGTAATTAGAGGAAAGTGCCAACCAGTGATGCCAATTTAGCAATTTTGTTGCTAGATTTAGCAACTTTTTTCCCCAAACAGCACCTAGCAACAAATTTAGCTACTTAAAAAATGTATTTTGAACTTTCAGCAACTTTTGAAAAGTGACTCGCACGCATTTTCCCTCTAAATGACACAAACACGATTTTCACCACACACGTGTCTGGCTGCAAAAATACATTGTGAGTGACGTCAGCAGCAGGCGCTCAGCTCGTGCACAGGCAGCAGAAGGCCAGCAGCAATTTCAGCAAATTATTGTTGGCTGACGGCAGCAGCAGTAGTACGGGTTCGACTTGCCAAACCCAATGAATATAGTTGGTCACGAATGCTTGAACTTACAACATCAATCAACATGTCTCAATTAAAATTGTACAGCCAGAAGTACAGAAAAGAATCGGAGTCTGTACCTGAACAAATGTCAAATCATATATTTTGCCGAGATGGCCAGCCTATTTGAGTAACGTTATTGTGTATATCACGCAATGACATCACAACGTCATTTAGCAACAAATCAACCTGCCTCTAGCAATTTACTCTGAAAATATGTTGGCAAAACTGGTGCCAACCACCCGTGGAGGCCAAATAAAATGAGCAAGGTGGCACACCGCAGGAGAGACTGACACCAAGCCACAGCAGAAAAGAAGGACCGAGCTAAACCTAAGTCATTTTCTTTGTTATGTTTATTTTCTGTCTTGGTAAAGTTGTTTTTGCGGACCAAAACCCCCCTGTCTCTGCACGCTCAACCTAACACCCCACGGTTTACCACAGTATATAAGGACGTCCCTGTCGTCGGATGCTACAGACCGCACCCGGGTTCGGGAGATGCATTTAACTCGCTGATGTCCTGCGCAAACTAAATTACCTTGAATTCATTTGTTCAGGAGATTAGGAGGCAAATGGCATCTTAAATGCACTTGATTAAAAGCAGCATTGTGCTGCTCTATTTGTTGACCATGAATGGTTGCTAGCTAGACTTAGTAACATTGGTCTCAGTGAAGGGGCAGTAAATTGGTTTAGGAACTATCTTTCTGACAGAACACTGTGTATATTGCTGACAATCGTAAATCTAGCTTTCTTGAGATTAATAGAGATGTGCCCCAGGGTTCCTTTTTAGCTCCTGTGTTGTTCAATTTGTTTTTACGGAAATGGGATACAACCGTCAAAATTGCATCTATGTACAGATGGTATTCATATTCTCCTTCTCTGGTTCAGGCTGTTGAAGAGCTCCAGACTGCTTTTCAGTCACTGCAGGCCTCTCTTTATGGTCTCAAACTGGTCTTGAATGTACAAAAAAACAAATTCATGACCTTTACCAGAGCTAGAACTCTGCCAGAGAAGGTTAGTATTGCCACATCTGGTGGCTTATCCATTGAAAAAATGTAATCCTATAAATACCTAGGTATATGGTTGGATGACATGTTGTCCTTGAAAGTTCATATGGACAATCTTGTAAGGAAGCTTAAATTGAAATTGGGGTTTTATTTTTGTAATAATGCTTGCTTCCCACTCATGACTAAGAAGCTTGTTCGGGCCACTTTTCTCTCTAATTGAATATGGTGATTTGTTGTATATGCAGGTGGGCTGTCTTACAGAGGCTGGTCTGTTTATCATGCATCCTTGTACTGTATTACAAATGCCTAGTCACTCACCCACCATTGCACTTTGTACCAAATGGTGGGTTGGACTTCACTTTTTATGCTCAGAAAGCTACATTTGTACATGTTCATCTACAAAACCCTTTTGGGTAAACTCCCTCAATGGTCTGGTGTCCACCACCAGAAGTTACCATACCTGGTCTGCTAGCTGGTTGCTTATATTCCCCAGGACATTTACAGGATTAGGCAAGACTGCGTTCTCGTCTTGTGCACCAGAGGCATGGAATAGTCTACAACTAGATATGTTAGTGCCACTGAATTAATACATTTTTTTGATGGAAGGCTGTTGAGTGTAAATGTTTTTTTTAGGCTGGATCATGTTGAATTGTATTCTAATATATCGATTGTTTCTGCCTTCTTGGCCAGGTCTCCCTTGAAAAAGAGACTGGGTCTCAATGGGCTTTTCCTGGTTAAATAAATAGGAGTTAAAATGCTTTTGAGATGTTGAAACAGCAAATGTGTATTTATTTATTACTCCATAGGCACTGAGTGGTTATTCAGACCTCCATTGGTTGTTCCTTTTTATACTGAACTGAAACAAAGGTGGATTCATGTTGTAATAGAAAAGGTACAGAGAAGACATGTCCAGTTCTAACCAGTAGCATTTATTAAGCACACAACAGTCCTTATTGTGATGTCACAGCAGATCGTCTCTGGGTTCTTAAATCCAGCAAACATTCAAATGCAGACAGATTCACTAGGCAGGGAAGCACAAAGAGTGAGAGATATAGGTAACTAACAAATGCATCCCGATTGGTTACTGGCAGGCAAGGGATCAGTTGACGAAAAGCGAGCGGGTGAATTCAACAAAGTCGAAGGCAGATGGCATTTCCCGGCCCTTGCTGTCTAGGTAGGGCTTCATGTGCGAGATGCAGTAGTCTGCCTGTTCCTTGCTCAGGTTCTAAAAAAGGGGGAGAAACAAGAAGAGATTTGTAATTTAGGAGATGGGCAGTTATTTCTTCAGAGGTTTTATGCAAGTTATTTCAGAGGCATTTATAAAATGCACAACTTTTATGGCTGCAGCTCATATTCATAATATTCTGGTCCTATTCATTAGCCACTGTGACTGAGAAACAGTCGAGTCAGAATGTGGTGTAAGGAAGGTCGGTGTATAAGTACCTGGTAGAGCTCCTCCTTGGTGACGTAGGGCTTGGCATCGACGCTGAGGGCTCGGAAGGCGCTCTCAATTTCCTCGCTGGACTTTACGTTCTCTGTTTCGCGGCTGATCATGAAAGCCATGTACTCCTGCAAGGACACGTTGCCATCCCTGGAACACACACACAAAACCAGTTAGCCATAAGAAAGCAGCTAAAGAAAGCCATAACCCAAAGAAATATAAACATCAAAATATGAGGCAAACCACTAACCCATTCTGAGTAATAATAAAGTAATTCTTGGGTTTAATCGTTTTTCAAATACTATTCCAACAAGTGATTGGCCGGATGAAAACCCCCAAGTAGAGTTGACTGAATCTGAATAGAGCTCGGGTTCCTGACCTGTTGGGATCGACCGTGTCGAGGATGGACTCAAACTCGGGGTCTGGTTCTCCCTCCTCCACCATTGGCAGGTCGTAACCCAGCGAGCGCAGACACGACTTGAACTCCTGATGGTTTAAACGGCCAGACTTCTCTTTGTCAAAATGCCTGGGGAGTAAAGGGTTGAGGTTATTAAGTTCCTTCACCTATCTAGGGAGAGCTTCTTTGCATTTCAGCCTTGCATGCCCCCCCCCTCCCATACTAAGGTACAGTGAAAATGGCCACCACTCACTTGAACATCATGCTGAACTCCTTCAGGGCATCCTCTGTCACTCCAGTGGTGTTCCTGCAGTGAACAGATATGACCAGATTAGGAATGAAGGAACGCTTTGGCCAAAATAGGTTTACTGTTGAATATCTATAAGGGCTATCAACATGGGAGTTTATAGTGTGTAAGAATGTTTTTGTGTGTGTGTTCGTCTCCCTTTCTCTGACCTGGCCTGGATCTGCTGCTCCAGGTTGTGCTGCATCCTCATTCCTAGTTGGTCTAGCTGGTCCCACTGCTGGGCCAGGCCCACCGTGCTGTGTTCTGTGTACTTGTTGTCCAGGATCAGGGCTTCCTCCATGGCCGCTCCCAAGTCCTCTATCTTCTTCAGCTGGCTGCGCATGGCCCGGATCTCCTGGTGCTTACGCTACAGAGTGAGAGTGACACACAAGTAAGGCTATGCAATGAAATAGCCAAAATGGTTGTCTCCAGCATAAATGACAAGGGTTTCTTTCTTACCTTGGTTGCCTCAAGCTGTGATTCCAAGGTTCCGGACTCTTCTACCATACAGGACCTAGATGTATATACACAAGTGTCAAGGGAGAGGAGAATTCTAGGCTGATGAAATATTGGGCTAAACAACATGCCATAGCCATCAAGATCAGGTGATCCAGTCAGTCACATACACGCAGTCTCAGACAAATGCATACGCACCAATTTGGAAGTAGGAACCAGTGGTGTAAAGTACTGAAGTACAAATAAAGTACTACTTAAGTAGTTATTTTGGGTATCTGTACTTTACTTTTTATATTTTTGACAACATTTACTTTACTACAAAGCCATCCATTTCCCTAGAAATGTCACTGGGCTTACCTCAAATGGTGGAAAAATGACTCAAAAAGTACGAAGAAAAAACTACAAGAAATCCTAAAATACACTGGCCTTTGCACAAAGCCAATCAATCCATGCCAAAGAAGCTAACTGATAGCTGTGGTAATCTATACCATGGTTAGGGCTACAGTGCACAGCGTTGGAAACTACATTTGACTCTGAATCTGTTGCAAATGAATGAACAAATTCAGCTCTCCTTTAAAACAGTGCTCAATGTAGTCAGACTTGAAAAAGGTATGCAGACCAATCACGAGGTTGATCTTAGTTTCAGTGAGCTACATTGCAGTAAAGTTAGTAGAGATAAAACTGAGCACACGGAGCCCAAATGGTTGGTTTTAAAAGAGCATGAGGACACGCAACCCAGAGGGCATGATGGAAGTAATGATAGGAGAAAAAGGAGAAGACCTTCCGGAAAGATCATCACTGACTTCATACTGAAAGACACGGACAACCCTTCGATAAGCTATGCTATTCAGAGAAGGAGGATATAAAAAGAGAGTAAATAAGAAAAGAAAAGGGAGCACCATTCACAAGGAAATTATACAAAGATGAAAACATTTGTCAGAAAAAGGACAAGGCATACAGAAACAAAGGGCGTACACAAAATATAGATTCTCTAAAGTGAAAGTGGTCCAGTTTTACCTTCAACTTCTTCACGTTGAGACAGTTACCTGGTGGTTCTATGTAAACAACATGTATGATGTAGCATTTTACCACCGACTTGATACCAAATGGGCAGTGGCTCAACAAACCTGATTTGTGGAAAGCACCATCACTCCAATCTACCCATCTTTCAGATCACAGACCTTGATTTCATAATCTTCGCATTATATTGATTTGACCCCACTCACACACACAAACACACAAGACAGTAAAATGTGATATTAACCCATCCAGAAGATATGTCCTGATAAGCAGAGTGATTCCCAAGCATCAGCGAGGTAGCAGCAAGAGAGGGAAAAAGTGGGAAAGAGGTGTGGGGGGGAGAGAAAGAGACAATGGTTAGAAACACTAGGCAGGGGCACAATGGTCACATTTTAAAATGGAATGCTATTAACATTCTCCCATCCTATTCCTAGAATATACCAATATATCAAATAGCAAGTGCACTGCCTTCCTAGCACAACAGGTCCAGACCCTACCTGGTCTCCTGCAGCCACTGGTGGAATGCGTTGGCATGCTGAGCAAACTCCTGCCGCAGCTTGTCGTTTTCCTCCTGCCTTCTCTGCTCCTTCTGCAACTCTAGCTCTCGTTCCTATATAGATAGATGGATGGATGGATGAAGTGCTTCCCAGACAAAATGCAGATTCCCCCCTGTATTAAAATGAATGTTTTCCAAATGCTATGTGTGATCACCAGTTAATTTCCCAGCCTGTTGGAGATACAGCACAAACAGACCTCCCACCCCTCATCACCTTGATGATCTTCTGCAGGTTTCTCCAGGTCTCCTCCAGGGCCTCCATGGTGAACCAGGTGTAGGGGTTGGACACCACCTGGTAACTCTTAATCTGCCGGTCCAGCTCAGCTAGCTGGTTGAAGTCGGCCTGCGCCGAGCTCAGCGACGAGCGGAAGGCCTCGTGGGCATCGCGCAGAGCCCGGATCTCCTCCAGCGAGTTGCAGCGCACCGGGTCCGTCAGGTCCTCCTCTGCATTCTCAAACCAGCTATTGAAGGCCGATGCCTTCTTGGCAAAGGTCAGGAACAGGTCTTCCACCTGGGGGGGGGGGGGGGGGGGGGGGCTCGATTCAGTGATGTTTGACGGACTACCAATGATAATAATCTATGAATTGTAGTCATTAAGATATCTTACCTTCCTGAAGTGATCCTGGGCCTCCAGCAGCTTCTTCTTGCGAGCCTGTGAGTTGTCTAGCAGCTTGTTCCAGCGCTTCATGAGGGCGGCGTGGCGGGCCTCAATGGCCTTGGACTGGACGTGCTTGGCCGCCAGCAGCTGGTCCTTGAGGGCCGTGATGTTGGTTATGCCCTCCTGCTGGAAGGCCTGAAGACCAGCGTCAAACGTCTCCTGTAGACCCGAGGAGGGAAGAAGGATCATGAGGCATGGGAGAATGTGTCTAGCTGATGTGTGGTGAGCTTTCTGGCAGAAAATGGCGGCCATGGCATCCCTCATTTGGGAGACAGACATTGCTACAGCGTACCTGCTTAGTGAGCAACGTCTGCACAGAGGAGAGATCTCGTCCGTAGTCATCAGTCTTCAGGCTGTTCTCCTTCTCACCTGCACAAACAACCGGACAGATTGAATAATGCACTCAAATACACATCCTTTCATCTTTTGTGAAAACTTTGAGTTAGTTCACCCTCAAGAAAGTGAAGAGCTTAAAGACTGAACACAACAGTAACAGTATTATTGAGAAGCCCCTCTCGCGTACCGATCCAGGACTCCACCACGTCGGCCTTCCAGTTGAACTGCAGGAAGGCAGAGTTCTCGTCCAGCTTGGCTTTCCTCATGGCAGCGGCCCTCTCCAGCTCAGACACCTTGCCCCGCAGGGACGTCATCTTGGCTGAGATGCTGTCCACGTGGTGGTTGTTCTAATTGAGGGACAGGGACACAGACACACAAAATATGCATTTAAAATCAGTCTGGGACAACAGCCAGTCTAGTGAAAGTGTACATTGTAAAAAAAAATATATATATATATATATATATATATAAAAAGTGTCAACACGTTCAGTTGGTACCTGGTCTCTTAATCATAACATTTATCATTTATACGGTCAGTGTTTGGCTGAGACGTACCTTGTTGATGAGCTCGTCTCCGTTGGAACACACATCATTCACTCTGTCCCTGTGCACGGTGAAGTCAGTCTCAAACGCCTCATGCTTCTTCAACAGGCCCTGCACGGCGGCCAGGGTATCCCCGTAGTCTTCGCTTCCCACCAGATTCAGCTTCTCGTTGATCCAGGCTTCCTCCTCTTCAACATTCGCAACAAACTGCTGGTATTCCAGCGACTCCTCCAGCCTCTGTCCCCTGATCACACATACACAAAAAAATAACATTATCAATGAATGCTCAAGATAATGGGGTTCCACCGGTGTGTGGTGTGCATGTTCATTTGGTTTTGTATCAGATTGGGCTGGGACGATACCAGCATTGCGATAGTATCAGAATGTGTGCGCGTTAGTCAGAATGTGTGTGTGTAAGTGTATGTGTATCAAAATGTACCTGTGTGTGTGTCCAGTCTCACCTTGCTGCAGCCAGGTCCTTCAGCTCCGTCCAGTGCTCCTCAAACTGGCCCAGCCTCTGCTCAATCTCCTCCTGGCCGATGGTGTTGTCATCAGACAGCTTCTTCCCAGTGTCCTGCACAGACTGGATGGCTGGCTCGTGGGCCCCCAGCTCAGCCTCCAGCCTCTTGTGTTTCTTCCTTAGATTCTGCACTCCTGTCAAATCACGTCCATAGTCTTCTGAACTCACAAGCAATTTCTTTTCTCTGAATGGAGATTAAAGGAGAAAAAGAGAGAGCGAGTGTGTTAGTAATTGACCTCAATGTCTCAACACCAACAACCCTCCAAGACATTGTCTTGCATCCATTCCTCCACAACTCCAGGGGGCGCTCTTACTTTATCCAAGACTCCTCATCGTCCAGGTCCCTGAAGAACTGGTGCAGGCGGTGAGACTCGTTGAGCTTGGCGCGGCGTCCGGCAGCCATGCTCTTGATCTTGGCGAAGCGTCCATTGACGGCGTTGCGCTTGTCCTTGACCTGGGTGGGGTCGAAGGCTGTGCTGGCCGTCAGGCTGTCAGCCTGGCCGTTCAGGTCCTTCAGGCGATCCTGTAGTCAGACGGAAAGACATTCAACGCAAAGCACAAACCTGTACTAGTGGATATCTGTAGTGATTTGTACCAAAAAAATTAAAAGACATGATAAGTTCAATAGGCGATGCTTGACCAGAGGTTTCAATGTCGAACCAAACTGAGGCAGTGTCACCTTTCAGCCAGTTATCATTTAACACGGAAGTGTACAGATAACGGATTTCACATATAGCATTTCTCACATTAAGTACATCAAGGACCCCAGCTGAGGCCAGACTATCATTCAGCCATTTTCAGACGAGGCCTTCCCCTGGTCCAACTGAAGAAGCTCAGTCCCATGATGGTGGTGGCTGTAGTTTAACAGTGGGATATGTGGACGTAGGATACATTACCTCATGAGCAGAGATGTCGGCTTCCAGAAGCTGGTGTTTCTTCAGCAGGTTGTTGACGGAGGCCAGGTCTTTGCCATAGTCCTCAGAGGCAAGAAGGGCCTCGACCTGCAAAAGTATTTCTCAGCATCTTTTATTTTTTACTATAGCACAGAGGTGATGTCTTTAGGTAGGTGAACGAGTTAACGCGTCAAATCCAACTATTTTAAGCCCATTTAAAATCTGTCTAACATTAACTACATTGTTGGAAACAAACTCAGAGGTGATGTCTTTTTGGGTGTCTGTTCAGCAAATCAAACCTCTCCTTTTCTAATTTTACTGACTATCTGTGCAGGTCTCAGATAAATCCTATTAAACAGGGTTTTCAGTACATGATTTCTCATGATAAACCTAATATCACCATCTTTAACTTCTGAGAATTGTGTGGTGGATGGGAACCTTTCACGAAAGTGATCTAATTTTTACATCTAGATTTTTTTAGTATTTTATTGTCATTTGTTTTTACCTCAGATAGCCAGAAGTCAAAGTCCTTGATGCCAGTGTTGAAGTTCTGCTGCTTGTTGGCTTCCTTGAGCTTCTGGCTCTTCTCTGCTGACTTGTTCACCAGGAACTGCCACTGCTCATCCAGGGCACCGAGACGCGACTAAAGAACACATGACAGGTTAGACACCCAGTTTTGGACTACTGACAAAAACATCAGATGTTGAACTAGGCAAGAATCCGTTCACGTTGCTTGAATTGCATAGAAAGAGAATGTGTTTAACATTTGTTTGCAATGTGATCACCATGTTTTTCTCAAAGGCTTTTGTCCGTGAAGTGGATTTGTACCTAAATAAAAATGTTATACTTACAATTATAAGGTGTTTGTATAGGACAAGTAAGCTGTTTAAAAACTGTGTGTACCTGAACTGCGTCCTCACTGCCGGCGCAGGCCCCTCTCTGGATGAGGGCGTTTCCTGTGTCGATGACCCCACGGATGCGGTCTGCGTTGGCGTGCAGCTCTGCCTCGAAGGCCTGGTGCTTCTGGTGCTTACTCTGAGAGCAGGCAGGGGAAGGAGGGAAGAGACAGGGGAGAGAGAGGGAGTGAGAACCATGGAGTATAGAGAGCCAGTGGGTTGGTGCTGGATGGGTGACGTCTTCCCTTGGATTGTGTGAAACACATCCAGTAAGCTACTTAGATATGTGTTGGTAAGGGTTGATGTACAATTGAAAAGGCAATTTAGTCATTTAGCAGATGCTCTTCTATAGAATAAGTGCATTCAAATAAGGAGGCAAAGTATACAGTGAATTTGGAAAGTATTCAGACACCTTGACTTTTTCCACTTTGTTACGTTACGTCCCTAAGCCACTCCTGCATTGTCTTGGCTGTGTGCTTAGGGTCGATGTCCTGTTGGAAGGTGAACTTTCGCCCCAGTTTGAGGTCCTGAGCACTCTGGAACAGGTTATCATCAAGGATCTCTCTGTACTTTGTTCCGTTCACCTTTGCCTCGATCCCGACTAGTCTCACAGTCCTTGCCGCTGAAAAACATCTCAACACCATGATGCTGCCACCATGCTTCACCGTAGGGATGGGGCCAGGTTTCCTCCAGAAGTGACATCTTGTTTCTCATGGCCTGAGAGTCTTTAGGTGCCTTTTGGCAAACTCCAAGCAGGCTGTAAAGGGCCTTTTACTTAAGAGTGGCTTCCGTCTGGCTACTGTACCATAAAGGTCTGATTGGTGGAGTGCTGCAGAGATGGTTGTCCTTCTGGAAATTTCTCCCATCTCCACAGAGGAACTCTCGACCTATGTAAGAGTGACCATCGGGTTCCTGGTCACCTCCCTGACCAAGGCCCTTCTCCCCCGATTGCTCATTTTGGCCGGGCGGTCAGCTCTAGGAAGAGTCTTGGTGGTTCCAAACTTGTTCCATTTAAGAATGATGGAGGCCACTGTGTTCTTGGGGACCTTCGATGCTGCAGAAATGTTTTGGTACCTTTCCCCAGATCTGTGCCTCGACACAATCCTGTCTCCGAGCTCTACGGACAATTCCTTTGAATTGGTTTTTGCTCTGACAACTGTGGGACCTTATATAGACAGGTGTGTTCCTTTCCCAAATCATGTCCAATCAATTGAATTTACCACAGGTGGACTCCAATCAAGTTGCAGAAACATCAAGGATACTTGCACCCGAGTTCAATGCAAACATTTCACTTCATCATTATGGAGTATTGTGTGTAGATTGCTGAAGATTATTATTTTTTAAATCCATTTTATAATAATTAATAATAAATTAGGCTGTAAAGTAACAATGTGGAAAAACTCAAGGGGTCTGAATACTTTCCGAAGGCACGGTATATATTAGAAAGGCACTTTTTACAATACGCTTCATAAGTGTCAGTCCTTTTTGAGACATGCTTATGTTTGTGCGTGGAAAGTGAATCTCTCCTATTTGGGGCTATTGATTAGGCAGGGCTTGACATTAACGCTTGTATAGATTTCAGTTTGAACAAGTATAAAAAGAAAAAAACAGAAAACAAATATTTTTTAAATGTACAATATCAAACAATTAGGCTACTCCGATCATAACTGGATGCGATGTTTTGCTCACTGTCCTCCCAATCTCTGCAGATCGCATTGGATTAAAATGATTGTAGGCCTGCATTGACAGGCTCGAGTAGTCTTTCAATCATGCATTCACGAGATATGTTTTTGAGATCAAAGCGAGCTTAGCTGCATTTGCACATTTGTTGATAATAATAGCTAGTGAGTTATTTGCCCAGTTATAGATCATTTTTGGTCAACAATGAAAATCATGAGAAAGTAATGGTGTGTGCCAGTGGGCCGTTGCCACGGGAGAGAAAAAGCTCGCTAGAGAGTAAATTGCTCAGCAGGTAAAACAGACTAACTAGACAACCAGCCAAAACTACACTGTTTTTTGAATTGGTTCTCTCGTTAGTTAAATATTAGCATGCATTAATGTCATTGTCATGTCTGAAGTCCTGAAGTAACTTTCCACTGGCAAATGGCCAAAACGCAGTTGATGAAACCAATGCTAAATTTTCCAGTTGTCAAAGTTTTTCAAGGGCTCAAAATTGGCTATGATTCTCCTCTATTCAATACTGGCCATGTAATTCTGACAAGGTAAAACACCACCAAAAGAGGACAGACGAACTGACTTCTACAGGACAAGACACACCAAGGTGACAAACAAAATGGAGATGGAACTGACTTCTACAGGACAAGACACACCAAGGTGACAAACAAAATGGAGATGGAACTGACTTCTACAGGACAAGACACACCAAGGTGACAAACAAAATGGAGATGGAACTGACTTCTACAGGACAAGACACACCAAGGTGACAAACAAAATGGAGATAAAATATATTTTTGAAGATCCCTACAAGATGAGAGGGTCTTTTAAAAACGAATTCCACACTTTGTTTTTACATAACCAGAGATTGAGAGCAGACAAACACTTATTCGAGGTGTCGGCGCTATCCTTGATGTTACTGTGTTTGCGGCTAAAGTGTGGTTTTTGGTTACAACCATGAATGCAGCTAGCTTGCAAAAAGGCAAGGCACATCAATCTCTCATGTTTAAATACATTTGGCAAGATTTATAGGACTACTTTTTACAACAACAAAAAAAACAACAATATGTGGAGCAAGACTATCTAACTGCAGACAAAAAATATATATGGAAGCCACAACCAGCAACAAAATGGAAACAACTGCAGTCATATACAAACATGTGCATTGATGGCACAAGACGGGGGAAATTAAGACATGTATGAAACCCATACAACAACAAAAAAGCACTTGCGAGTGCAGATGAACACGTAAAATACAGGATGGCATTCTACACACGTGTCTACAACAGACAAGGCGACATAAAACCTACGTTGGGTGTTAGTTTAGCAGACACACTACTCAACTTACCAGCAGCTTGGACAACTATAAACGAGATAAAAAACAGAGGAGAGATTCAGTCCCATATAGACACACATGGGGGTTGGTTCAGTAGGTACAGGTAAGGGGGCATTGTAGTCATTAACAGGGAGCAACAATACATTTACACAGTATTAAACTGCAGTATTGAAACCAACGACAAAACACTCACCCACCCTCCCCGAAATGGGTTTACCCTCTTTTGAAACCAAATTAAATGCCTTGTAGGCCAGGTTGTGGAGGAATTAGTGGGGTTGCCAACATTAAATAAATACTTGTCTAAAAACAATGACAGTACAGAATTATGGCAACATACACATGTTTGAGACAGATCATTTGAAGAAAAAAACATGTTAGAGTAAATGTATTTATTGGTTTTAATATGAATGTAAGGTTATTTGTTGATGTAAAAATCGACATTTATAAATTTTAAGGTTAAACCGTTCGATTTGGGGTGGGGTCACCAGAAATTCTGAAAAAAGGGTGTTTCAAGTCATTATTTGATCATGATCTTTTGATCAAGTCAAAGTATTTCAGATATTTGTCATCCTACTAATGGTTATGGGGTAAGGTAAACTGACCCTAGATCAGTGGTTAGGGGAAGCCCATAGAGATGCTGAAAGCCCTCTATGGCGCTACCGATTGCTATCGGTCTTTTGTGGCAAGTGTACCCACAATCCATCTCTATGGTTCAGCCTTGAAACTCCAAATGTGGAGCCTGTCATTGTGATATTCTTAGCCAATCCTGTACCTGGATGTTGGTGGGGTCCTTGTAGGACTCGTCGGTGGCCGTCTGCAGCTTCTCGCTGATCCAGGCCTCAATCTCATCCACATCACGGCTGAACTGCTGCAGGGTCTGGGACTCGCCCAGCTTGGAACGCTTCTCAATCATCTGGGCCTTCAGACGGCGCCACCTACAGACCGGGAGGACAAACGCAGGCAGGCACAGTTACACTAGGGCAGGCAGTTACACTATGGCAATTCCATGGTAATGGAATTACGCTGAGACTTTAAAAAGTATGCCAAACAAAAACCATTGATTTCAAAGTTTAACAAACCCTATATCAGTGGCCAATTCCATGGTAACGGTATAAACAGATACGCACATGCAAAGTTGCACAGATGGTCATCTAAAGAGAAAGCTAGAGTGACCTGTCCAGGACTTCGTTGCGACGTTTGGAGATCTCAGGCTTGGCGTAGTGGTCAGCGCCGACCAGCTGGTCAGCAAAGGACTGCAGGGCAGCGATCTTCTCCTCCTGAACATTGATGGCCTTGTCAAAGTCCTCGTGTTTCTTGATGAGGGCCTCCACGCTGTCCAGGGAGTCGCCCTTGTCGTCGCTGGCCAGGAAGGCCTCGCGCGCTGCCATCCAGTTCTCAGCCTGCTCACAGTCACGGTTGAACAGCTGAGGGAGGAGTGGTGAGAGATTACTCACTAGGATACGTTTTATACTGGCTAGGCTAGTAATTGACTTCGTCTCGAGGTTGTGTGTAGTATAATTATTTAAAAAATTATTCCATGGGTTGAGAGCACACAAACTAGATTAGGCCTAGTTCATCCAAAGTATATTTCTATTGAGGTTTTATGCTGTGTAATTTCATTTACTTAAATTAAGTTATAGTTAAATTACGGTCAAACATTGCCAATTTGCGAGCTTGGTGTGTGTGCTGTGTCCCTGTATGGAGGCAAGCTCCGTTTCATAGTTTGTTCTACAGTGTTAATGATTGAATGAATGAATGTGTCTGTCGGTGTCCGTGTGCACGCGTGTCTCCAACCTGGAGCTCCAGGCACTGGTCGAGCATCATGCGTCTCTGGACCCAGGCCTTCTCCAGGTCGGCCCTCTCGTGGTCCAGGGCCTCCAGCTTCTGCTGGATCTCCGGACTGGCGTAGTGGCCGCGTGCCAACAGCTGCTGGCCAAACTGCTCAAAGGCCTGGAAGGTGCCCGCACGGGCGTCGATCTCAGTACGGTGCTCCTGGAAAGAGGGAGAGAGGATGGTAAGATTACAGGTGTATATTGGATGGATTAGATGTTTGTGTATGTCCATATGCGGAACCTGGTTCACCTGGTATGTCCACAAGATACAGGGGATGGATGGTACAAGTGCTTGTGTGTGCATCAATGTGTATATACCAGTACCTGGTGTCTCTCCAGAAGGGCCTCAGCCCCGGTCACATCTTTGGCCAGTTCCTCTGAGGAGACCAAGCTTCGGATCCCGTTAATCCAGGACATCAGGTCCCTGAAGTCGGAGAGGAAGCGCTGCAGGTCGTGGGAGTTGCCCAGCTTGTCCTTGCGCTGGTCGGCACGCGCCACTAGGCTGCTCCAGGCCGTGTTGAGCTCTGTGCACTTCTCCTGGATGTCGTCCACAGCCTCTGGGTGGGACTGGATCAGACGCTCCGCCGTCTCCCCCAGAGACTTCACCTGGAGCAGGAAGGCAAAGACCCACTAAGGATTATTACATTCTTCAACCTTTTTTTAGTCCCTGTGTGTTTGGCTGGTCCTGCTCTTACTGAGACGCAGTATCTTCTTGAAGAAGGACGATCGACACAGTAGATAAATGCATGCGTTTCTGCTCACCTCATCTTCAAGACTTTGATCAATACTGACGATCCACTGATCTAAATGGCAAGTGAAAGTGTGTGTGTGTGTTTCCGCTCACCTTGTCTCCCAAGGCGGCCAGGTCTCTCTCAAAGCCCTCATGTTTGCGCTGCAGAGCCTGAACGCTAGCCAGGTCGTGGCCGTAGTTGTCGGTGTTCAGGGCCTGGTTCTTCTCCTCGATCCACTCCTTGGTCTCATCCGCATCCCTGAGGAAAACAAGCAGCCATTTAGTTTTTCATTTCACACCAGCCATTTTGTTCAGTGTGTTAAACTATTAATGTCCACCAACTTTCTCCTTGAGGTGATCTTGGTCTTCATCAGGAACCTACATGGGCTAATACATGTGTCACCTTAAACACACTTCTGCATCTGTTTGAACATAGTGTGTATGTGCACTTCATATGCCTTCTGTGGACGTGTGCTGTGTGTACCTGTGGAACCTCTGCACCTCATGGGCACTCCCCAGCATGTTGCTCCTCTCCTCAGCCAGCTGCTGCAGGGACCTCCAGCGGTTGTTCAGCTCCTACAAACACACCCCCAGACACCGTTATCATCCAATCAGAGCTAAACAGAGCTTCTCCAGGATCCAATAACTCCCATGAGGCCTTTGCCAAGGTTTCTTGAACCCAGTGCTCCAATTTAGCCGATTTAAATTGAGAGAATGTTTTAATTCATTGATTAATGACTTATTTTCAGGGAATTATTTGATATATAGACTCTTGGTTGCATATCCTTCCAGGTTGGGATAAATTCCATTTCAACTCAATGAATCAAAACAAAATGACTTAATTTTTTAGATGAACTTGAAAACTTCTCTGAATTGACTGAGTTACAATGGAGTTACAATGGAATGGAGCCCAATACTGGTAATCTTGAACAATGAGGGTCTTAAACTGATATCAGTTGTGAATATAAATTGTGAATCAGTAAAGTGCTCATTGATTCAGGTTGTGCTCCATGTGTGTTTGACAGACAGACTGGTGGTAAAGGAGGCTGTTGGATAAAAGGGGTTGGTAACGAGGAACATGGAAAGTCAGACTGGGAGATGGATGAATGTCAATGACGATACACAGGATGTAGAAACAATGGAGAAAGAAATGACAAAATGCTAGGGAAACAAAATATGGTGTTGAGGCATATTTCAACGCCATCCTTCATTTAGAAAACAAATAACAATGGTTAAAGGAGAGGAGGATGAGACAAATGAAAACAGGAATGAGGGACAAGGCCATTCAATGACATGATGAGAACAAAAATACAACGTAAAGACTGTAGACACGGACAGAGTCCAGACCGATGATGGACAAGACAATGGAACCACAGGATGACCACGTTGGAGGGGTTAGTCTCCAGAACGAACAGGATGCAGGTATGAGGCCAGCCAGGAGGACATAAATGCGAGGGAGGAGGGGGCGGGATTTGGGGGGGGGGCTAGTCTTTAAAAACCTTACCTTGATAGTATTAAAGTTAGCCGTCGTTTGAACAGCCAAGCGTACATTCTACAATCAAAGGTGGAAAAAAAAATCAGAGCAGAAAGAAGGGAGGATAGGAAAGGGGGGGGGGGGCAAAAACACCACACCAGTCAAAAGAGGAACCATATTAGCACCGCAGGGGGTAAAGACAGACCATGTCTTTACACTGTTGCCCAAAAGACAGCCGGCACCATCAACATGGCGATAGAAGACCAGCAGGCCCCAAACCACCACCATTACCGTACATGCAGTGGAGACAGAGACTTAAGCGCTGACTAAGTTACTACAGCTCAAGGCAAAAGTGAATAATATTGGGTTTATGTGTAGCTATAGCTAAATCAATGTGTCAACATGTGTCTGCTATGTGTTTTCATATAATACTGTCTTCTAGCTAAATCCATCTATGGATGTGTGTGTCTGCTATGTGTTTTCATATAATACTGTCTTCTAGCTAAATCCATCTATGGATGTGTGTGTCTGCTATGTGTTTTCATATAATACTGTCTTCTAGCTAAATCCATCTATGGATGTGTCAACATGTGTCTGCTATGTGTTTTCACCTGTTTTAGCTGTAATGAGAACGTTTTTAAATAGGTCAAAATTACCTTAACACATTTTTGTTTACCCATACCTTATAAACAGGTAGCTAGAGTAAACAAGTAAACAGGTTCACTAGAGTAGCTAGTGAACAGTAGAGTACTTCTAAATATAGAGTAGAATATATTGAATGGTGAGTGGTAAGTGGCAGGTCTACCATTCATTTCTTTATCGCTGGTTTGTTAACAAGTACGTCTTCCATCAACTGATACAAGGTCCTATGTACAAGGCTGAATTACTGGGCATGAATCCAAGATTCAGGTTCATTTAAATATTTTTGACAGGCTACATGCTGTCCAATCTTTTATGGAGGAAAAAAAAAAGACATGGTCACACTAAAAGGATATAGTTTGGGAGACAAAATGCTTTGTTTGGCTATCCATGAGACTAAGTTGATTGGTCAAGACTTTCTTACCTTCCATGGTGAAGCATTTTTGGAATCGGTATCATCCTGTTGGAACAAAGAGGGGAATTTGGGTTATGTGACAGAAATAAACATTCTAGATACATTATACTGTTAATGAAATCAAAATGTATTGAAACTCAGAAGTCGTCTTTACCTTGCCAGGAACGGAACCCACCATTACTTGTTCCTGGAGTAAAAAATAAAAGTTAAGTTAAAAATGTTTTACACTGGCATCCCTGGAAAGTGAATACCTTTGCAATATTTCAAACAATGTCAAATCCTTCACACAAATACTCACGTAAAAACAATTGCTTCATAGGCTTTCATCTTTGACAAATGAAACATGACATATCTCTGCATTAGCGGGCTACATTACCTGAGCTTGGACCATGTTTGCCTCCTCTGCCATTAGGCCCTCAGACTCCAGCTCAGATGCCACCTTGTTGATGTCCCTCAGACGAGACTCGTTGGCCTTCAGGTCCTGGTGGACACGCAAGGAGAAGAAAGACCGTCACTACACAACTCACACACATTTTATTCACCAAGGTACTGGTCGAGATGGGTATGGTATAAACGAAGAAGGACTGCAGCACGTCACATTCCCATGTGTTCTAGCATGCACACATTATTAAATGGCTCTGCAACCGGAATATGGAAGCTAATTGGAGTCAAATCAAAATTGTATTTGTCACGTGCGCCGAATACAACAGGTAGACCTTACAGTGACATGCTGACTGGCACACCCTTAACACCTATTCTTCTTAAAGCTGCACTGTTGGTTAAGAAAGTATTTACTCAAATAAACAAAAACAAAATATTAAAGAGCAACAATAAAATAACAATAGCAAGGCTCAATACAGGGGGTACCGGTAGAGAGTCAATGTGCAGGGGGCAATGGTTAGTCGAGGTAATTTAGGTAATATGTACACTACCGTTCAAAAGTTTGGGATCACTTAGAAATGTTCTTGTTTTTGAAAGAAAAGCAACTTTGTCAATTAAAATAACATCAAATTGATCAGAAACACATGTACATTGTTAATGTTGTAAATTACTATTGTAGCTGGAAACAGCTACTCCAAGTTTATCATTTTAAAAGGCTAATTCATCATTAGAAAACACTTTTGCAATTATGTTAGCACAGCTGAAAACTGTTGTCCTGATTAAAGAAGCAATAAAACTGTCCTTCCTCAGACTATTTGAGTATCTGGAGCATCAGCATTTGTGGGTTTGATTACAGGCTCAAAATGGCCAGAAACAAAAGACCTTTCTTCTGAAGCTCAGTCTATTCTTGTTCTGAGAAATGAAGGCTATTCCAGGCGAGAAAATTCCAAGAAACTGAAGATCTCGTACAACGCTGTGTACTACTCACAGAACAGAACAGCACAAACTGACCCTAACCAGAATAGAAAGAGTGGAAGGCCTCGGGGCACAACTGAGCAAGAGGACAAGTACATTAGTGTCTAGTTTGAGAAACAGACTCCTCACAAGTCCTCAACTGGCAGCTTCATTAAATAGTACCCGTGGAGTGAACTTCCTCACCTCAACTTTAGGTACCGATATGTATTGTGATTCTGTATGTATCACAATTCTATATTTATTGTGATTTCGATACTACTACAGAGGGAAAAGAGCCATGAGACAACGAGTTTTGATCAGTCAAAATGAAAACATGTTGGCTCACCAAGATTGAGGCCAAGCCATAGAAATACCAGAGTTTTGACAGCCGACTAGTGCAAGCTGATATTACCTATCTAGCAGAGAATCGATACTTAGAATATATCGTCAAAAATATTATTGCGGGGGCGTCCCGGGTGGCGCAGTGATCTAGGGCTGTACCACCAGAGACTCTGGGTTCGAGCCCAGGCTCTGTCGCAGCCGGGAGGTCCATGGGGCGACGCACAATTGGCATAGCGTCGTCCCGGGTTAGGGAGGGTTTGGCCGGTAGGGAAATCCTTGTCTCATCGCGCACTAGCGACTCCTGTGGCGGACCGGGCGCAGTGCACGCTAACCAAGGTCGCCAGGTGCACAGTGTTTCCTCCGACACATTGGTGCGGCTGGCTTCCAGGTTGGATGCGCGCTGTGTTAAGAAGCAGTGCGGCTTGGTTGGGTTGCGTTTCGGAGGATGCATGGCTTTCGACCTTCGTCTCTCCCGAGCCCGTACGGGAGTTGTAGCGATGAGACAAGATAGTAACTACTAACAATTGGATACCACCAAATTGGGGAGAAAAAGGGGGTAAAACCTATATTATTGCGATACTCTACTGTATTGATTTTCCCCCTCATCACTACTAAAGCCTAAAAGGATGAAGTACAGTAAGTCAGCTAGTGCCCTCTCCTACTCCCAGCAGCCACCGTGTGTGCAGGGTACCTTCTGGAAGTCGTCAAACTTCTTCTGCAGCACCTCCACCTGCTCCAGGTCGGAGCCCACCTCCTCGTTGGTGAGGGCTCCCTCCTTCTCGTTGATCCACTGCTGCAGTTCGTTAGCCTCGCGGAACAGCATGAACTTCTTGCAGCTCTTTTCTAGCATGTCCTTGCGTTTCTCGCCCAGCTCCAGGAGAGTGCCGTACCTAAAATGACAGGATGGAGATTTTAGAATCCCCTTTGTGTAGAGCGAGAGAGCGAGCACTGGAACCAGTCACAAGGACCACGACATTGAAATGGGTATTGATTGAGGGACTGGCAGGAATGGCAATGGCTGCGTTGCTCGTGGGAATGCATGGTGGCTTCACAAACATGACACCTAGAGGGACACTCTGGTCCTACTCACAGTTCCTCCACCTGCTTCATGCGTACAGACACACTGTACGCCTCCTTTGCGCCCGGCCTACTCAGTCACAAACATGACATGCGCAGGCAGGCAGTTAGGGAGGGAAACAGAGAAACAGACAGAGAGAAATGCAAGGCCGTTAGTGACAGAAAAGTTTAAGCTACTGGCTCACTGGACTGTAATGATAAGGAAGAGACTAAAGGGAGACTAAAATTTGAGGGAGGGGGAGAGAGAGACTGGGACATTGAAGAGGTTAATTGTTAATTAGCTAGGCTAAGATAGGAACATACATTTGTTAAAAACAGTTAATTAAACCAGTCGGGTCAACAGGTTACATTCTAAGTTAGAGGTAAAAAGGTGGTAAAGAACCACAGGACTGAAGATGAGTACTGGGGCATGTAAGAGCAGAAGTCAGAAATCAGTGGGAAAGGGAGGGTAAGTTGGAAGTGGGTTAGGTAGGAGGAGGCCCTTACTGGTTCTCGATCTGGTCCTGGCGGAGGCCGATGCTGCCCTGCTCGTCCAGCAGGTTCTCCCGGGAAGAGGACTGGGTGGGGTCTAGCTTCTTGACGTAGGCCGCTGGCACAAAGCCCTGGCGGTCGTTCACCTCCACCTTCCACCAGTCCTTCAGCAGGCGAGAGAGGTCAGGAGAGAAGACACACAAGACAAACATGTTATTTTTGTCCCCCATAAGGGATGAACATGCATCCCATTCAGTTCATACTATCTTGGTTATGCCTATCAAATTATTTCTGGTCTACATCAAGTGCCTGATCATGGGTATGGGCTAGCAGCAGTTATTTGTGGACCTGGCCCTGCTTGGAGCAAGGCTTTTGTTCATTACGCTAAGATGGTAACTTTCTTTTATTATACAAGTTGTGTGTGTGTGCACACACACACACACACACACACACACACACACACACACACACACACACACACACACACACACACACACACACACACACACACACACACACACACACACACACCTTGTTGGTACTGTTGAGCAGGGTGAGGATGTCTCCCTTCTTCATGGTGACCTCACGGGGGCTCTTCTCCTGGTAGTCATAGAGGGCCAGCACCAGCTCCTTGCCAGTCTCATCATCGGTGGGCGCAACTTGTTGCTGCAGGTGGAAAGGAAACAAGTGTTAAAGGTGCAATCTAGACAATAGCAACATGAAAATATCCATTTGTGTCTATAACAGACCAGGAGTAGTAAAGAAATGATTGATTTGTTGGTACTCTGGTTCTCAGATGTTTGCAAAGATGGAAAAATAGTTGAATTGTTCATGTTAGCTAGCTAGTTTAGGCATTTATAAAAGTTGTAAAATGGTGCACATTCATTTCACGATAAGACTAAAGATGCAATGTGGGTTCCAGACTTACCCTGCAGGATTGGGCCTGCTCCTTCAAAGCCTGGATGCTGGTGCCATAAGCACTCAGGTCAGACATCAGGGCTTCGTGCTTCTTCAGCAGGGCCTCAGCCGAATCCTCATCCTTGCCGTAGTCGGGACTGCCCACGATGGGCTCTTTCTCCCTCATCCACGACTCTGCCTCGTTGGCGTCGGCAAAGTACTGCTGTGCCTGCAGTGAGTCCTCCAGGTCCTGCCTGCGCTGCCCGGCCTTGCCTTTCAGGGTGTCCCAGCGGCCGTTCAGCTCCCCCAGCTTCACCTTAACCTCCTCCCCAGCAAAGTGGCCTGGTGGGGACCACAGGGAGAGGGGGGTTGTTTATTTGCAGCGCCTTAAGAAAGTATTCACACCCCTAGACCTTTTCCACATTTTGTTGTGTTACAAAGTGGGATTAAAATGGATTGATAATTTTTTGTCAACGACTACACAAGACTCTCAAAGTGCAATAAAAATTAACATTTGTCAAACATTTATGAAAAATAAAACATTTATTAGATAAGTATTCACAGTGTTGAGTCAATACCTTCTGGGTAAATTTCTAAAAGAGCTTAACACACCTGGATTGTACAACATTTGCCCATTAATCTTTTCAAAATTCTTCAAGCTCTGTTAAATTGGTTGTTGATCATTGTTAGACAACCCTTTTCAGGTCTTGTCAGGTCTTGTCATTGGTGGCAACCCACCTGTTTAGCAAACAAATAATAATACATCTTTGAGTCAATAAAGCCGCATACAAACATGGTCTCTTTTTTGCCATCTTGAGTAAGGCAGCTCCAAAATGCAGGTGTTTCAGCTTAGCTCAGTGCTTTCTGTGGTGGTGGGGCAGCCAGTGGGAAATATTGAGTGTAGGGGTTGGTTCTCTAGTTGTGCCACTCATGAGGACAATACATCACCACAAAATCTACTGGGAGAGCTTGAAAATTCAAGCCCCTTGGGTGCTGCCTGCCATCAATTTACATTAGAAGTGCCCATCCAAGAAGGCTTAAGGTCATTGGCCACAGATCAAATTATGTCATATCTACAGTAGTTTTGATTGGACTGATCATGTTAACAGTATACTTTCAAAAGCTTAGCTAGCAAGCTAGACACACAGTCATCATGAATCAAATCGGTGCTCATCAGCCATTACACATTAACATTACACAATAAGTTGGAAATCACAAATTCAACAGTGAGTGGTGTGTAAGGAATCAGTGGCGAACTGGAAGCATTGCAAAGCAATCACTAGCCTGCTATTCCGTGGATTGGGTCTGTGGTCCAATTCTGGGTTTAAGGGTATCTATTCCAAGCTTAAAAAGGATAAACATTCCCACGCAACACCATGGGCCAGAAACAGATGAATACATTGGCCATGCTGTCAATTCAGCATGACTTCTGCCGTGTTCTAAACGACTGGAAATTCGGAGCTCCGACTGGGGAAAAAAATATATATAATTCATCCAACTCAGAATTCGAAGTCGGGAACTCTGGCCTCTTTCCAGAGCTCCGACCTGAAGATCACTGACGTCATGATTCAACCCCCCCCCCCCCGAGTTCCCAGTTGTCTTGAAAGCACCATGAATCCAGAGAATTCCAGACCATGACAAAATGTGAAGGACCATCCACGCCACCTTCCTGTTCAAGTGGGGAGTCCAAAAATGTACTGTATGGTGCAGCATGAATGATGTAATATGCCAGGGAGATATGTGTACTGTAGCTGAGAAAGTAATACTAAGTGTATGTTGTGTAGTAAGCTGTTAGTTGCCCATGTGCTTCACTATTCGTGTTTTGTCCCTTTCCCCCTCAAATACAGTACAGATCCAAAGTTTGGAGACACCTCCTCATTCAAGGGTTTTTCTTTATTTGTACTATTTTCTACATTGTAGAATAATAGTGAAGACATCACAACTATTAAATACCACATATGGGATCATGTAGTAACCAAAACAGTGTTAAATAAATCAAAATATATTTTAGGTTCTCAAAGTAGCCACCCTTTGCCTTGATGACAGCTTTGCACACTCTTGGCATTCTCTCAACCAGCTTCACCTGGAATGCTTTTCCAACAGTCTTGAAGGAGTTACCACATATGCTGAGCACTTGTTGGCTACTTTTCCTTCACTCAGCAGTCCAACTCATCCCAAACCATCTAAACTGGGTTGAGGTCAGGTGATTGTGGAGACCGGGTCATCTGATGCAGCACTCCATCATTCTCCTTCTTGGTCAAATAGCCCTTACACAGCCTGGAGGTGTGTTGGGTCATTGTCATGTTGAAAAACAAATGATAGTCCCACTAAGCCCAAACCAGACGGGATGACATATCGCTGAAGAATGCTCTGGTAGCCATGCTCATTAAGTGTGCCTTGAATTCTAAATAAAACTCTAACAGTGTCACCAGCAAAGCACCCCCACACCACCTCCTCCATGCTTCACGGTGGGAACCACACATGCAGAGATAATCTGTTCACCTTTTCTGCGTCTCACAAAGACACAGCGGCTAGAACCAAAAATCTCTCTGTAAGAATCTCTGTTCTTATCTTGTGTCTGTTCTTGGGCTGTAAACACAACCCCCACCTGTGGACGTCGGGCCCTCACACCACCCTCATGGAGTCCGTTTCTGACCGTTTGAACAGACACAAACACATTTGTGGCCTGCTGGAGGTCATTTTGCAGGGCTCTGGCAGTGCTCCTCCTGCTCCTCCTTGCACAAAGGCGGAGGTAGCGGTCCTGCTGCTGGGTTGTTGCCCTCCTACGGCCTCCTCCACGTCTCCTGATGTACTGGCCTGTCTCCTGGTAGCGCCTCCATGCTCTGGACACTACGCTGACAGACACAGCAAACCTTCTTGCCACAGCTCGCATTGATGTTCCATCCTGGATGAGCTGCACTACCTGAGCCACTTGTGTGGGTTGTAGACTCCGTCTCATGCTTCCACTAGTGTGAAAGCACCGCCAGCATTCAAAAGTGACCAAAACATCAGCCAGGAAGCATAGGAACTGAGAAGTGGTCTGTGGTCACCACCTGCAGAACCACTCCTTTATTGGGGGTGTCTTGCTAATTGCCTATAATTTCCACCTGTTGTCTATTCCATTTGCACAACAGCATGTGAAATGTATTGTCAATCAGTGTTGCTTCCTAAGTGGACAGTTTGATTTCACAGAAGTGTGATTGACTTGGAGTTACATTGTGTTGTTTAAGTGTTCCATTTATTTTTTTGAGCAGTATATATATATATATATATATATATATATATATTAGTAAAATGAAAAGAAATACCCTGTAATGAGTAGGTGTGTCCAGACTTTTGACTGGTACTGTAGTTATATAGACTGTCCTAGCACGCTCATTAATATGTCTTAATCGAAATTAGGGACTCCTTATCTGTTCATTGTCCCCTTATGCCATAGCTTGTACATCTCAAATTGTCAGTAGAAACCATATTTGTTTAAGTAAGTCAGGCATAAGCTATGTTTTTTTTAAGGCAATAAATGAAGTTGAATGAAAGGCTCTGCTGATAGCCAGGTGTAGCAGTGGTAAGGATTCACTGCATGGTGCTGAAAAGAAAGCTCTGCTGTTGGGACAGCTTTATGTAGACTAACATTTTGTGGGCACCGTTTGTCACTGTTATAGTGCCATTAATGTATTGTTTAGTGGCTTTGCTGGCATGCTTCTAAAAAATGTTTTTTTTTTGTTTGCCAGACCAACATTTACATGGTAAAAATCACCACTGCTTGCCATAGATTTTCAAGACGATTTAAGTCAAAACTGTAACTCGGGTCACTCAGGAACATTCACTGTCTTCTTGGTAAGCAACTCCAGTGTAGATTTGCCCTTGTGTTTTAGGTTTTTGTCCTGCTAAAAGGCAAATTCATCTCCCAGTGTCTCCATGAAAGCAGACTGAACCAGGTTCTCCTCCAGGACTTTGCTGGTGCTTTGTTCTGCTCAGCTTCTTTTTTATCCTGAAAAACTCCTCAGTCCTTACCAATTACAAGCATACCCATAACATTATACTGCCACCACTATGCTTAAAAATATAAAAAGTGGTACTCCGTAATGTTTTGTATTGGATTTTCCCCAAACCTAACAAATGTTTGGCTGTAACTTTAGTGCCTTGTTGCAAACAGGATACCTTTTTTTGGACAGGCTTCCTTCGTTTCACACTGTCATTTAGGTTAGTATTGTGGAGTAACTACAATGTTGTTGATCCATCCTGTTTTCTCCTGTCACAGCCATTAAACTAACTGTTTTAAAGTCACCATTGGCCTCATGGTGAAAGGGTTTGGACAATTCATTTCAATTCAGTCAATTCAGGAAGTAAACTATAATTAACTGAATTGAAATTGACCCAAACCTGCTAGATAGTGAAAAAAGGTGACAGTAGGGCCTATGCACATTTGTACGAAACAACTCACCTTCCTCCACCATAGCCTCTCCTTTCTGGGTGACGGCCTTGATGCGGGGCTCATGGCCGGCGATCTCCGCCTGCAGGGCCTGGTGCTTCTTCAGCAAGTTCTGGACGCCGATCAGGTCTTTTCCCCGGTTGGTGGAGGCGGCGATGGGCTCCTTCTCCCGGACCCAGGTTTCCTCGTCCTCCACGTCCCTGAAGAGCTGCTGCAGCCGCAGGGAGTCTGACAGCTTCTGCTTGCGGGCGGCCATGGGGTCGCGGAGGGCATCGTAGCGCGCCACCAGCGCCTCCTGCTTGCGCTTGATGTTGTCGCCGTCAAAGTGACCGGCTTCCTGGAACTGACGCGCCTGAATGGTGATGCCATCGATGCGGTCCTGGAGAGAGAGGGAAAGTCAGTCAGTCAGCCAACTAACTGCCTAGTGGCAGTAAAGGCTTCCGATCTGAAACAGTTCATGCATATATTATGACTCTTTTGTTCGTTTTGGTCTTTGGCAAGGGTTTTCTCAGCTGTTCTTGCACACTAGATTTTTTCTTGAGGGATGCCGAAGTATGTAGCAGAAGGCTACATCCCATCGTCGGGGATTGTTCAACAGTAGGGATAATTCAATGAAGTGTGTTGACATTCAACGATAGACTAATCGTTCTCATGCAAATGTTTTTAATTGAGAAATACTTTACCATCATGGCTGTAAAATTGTGCAGCAAAGATCTCCTCTCCAAAAACGTCAATGAATGAGACGTTGTGGCGTCTCAAGACGAAGAAACAGTACTATTGACGCTTTTTCTCGTTTTTAAAGTGAAGGTCATTTTAAGGGAGTTTGCGAGCACACTAGTTCAGTCCGCCTAGGTGTCAGCCGAACCAAATCATGCCGACACCTTAAGTCAGTCAGCCAGTCTTACCTTACCTAGTCTTACCAGCCAGACCACATAAGTCAACACTACTATTTGAATGCCTGAATATTATAGACCATGATGTCACTGCAACCAGGCTATGGAGGCTACTTGGAGTGGTAGCTCCCATGCATAGAATCAGAGTTTATTTGTGTCTGTCAATCAAAGACACCGCCAGGCATGGATGGGATTCTTATGAGGAGATACACTGTCTAGCAGCTGGTCCCAGAGGTAAATGCAACCGTGTCTAAGTAGTTAACTTTTTGGGTCTGAAAACATTGGAGCTGGAGGCTACTGGTGATGTTCTCCAGTTACCTGGTAGCTGTCAGTCAGTTATCTTGTGGTGATATGGAAGTCACTGAGCGCGTTCGAGCAGATCAAAACTGTGGTGCATTGTGGGTAAATTGTGACTTACTGACCTACAAATGATAATAAGTAGTTATATATGATGCAAGGTCGACTTGTAGATCAGTCAGCAGTTGCCTGCACTGTCGACTGCAATGTCAAACAAGCCCTTTACCTGGTGGGCAGCCACGTCAGCCTCCAGCAGGGCGTGCTTCTTCTGCAGGTTCTGGACGCTGGTCAGATCTTTGCCGTAGTCATCTGAAGCCAGGTGGCCCTCGACCTCATACAGCCACAGCTCAATGTCCTCCACGTTTCTGTTGAACTGCTGCTGCTGGTTGGCCTCGCGCAGCTTGATGCCTGGGGAGAGGAGAGCATGGTGAGGAGAGGTTTAGGAATGGTTGAAATTAAGATAGAAATACCCTTCCTCCTTAAAAAAGGTTCAGAGGTTTGGTTTCAAATCTTGGGGCGCCAAAATGACCTTGTCTATTAACTAACAGCTAGTCACAGTATAAGATAACAAAAGCACCTTCACTTTGAAATGTTACTCTCCAATAGATGTGGTCGTCCAAAATAATGTAAATCCCATGGAAATGTGTGTGGGAAAGATCCAAATCTCCTCATTGCCCCCCAGAAAAATGTGCCTACATATAGGCTATTGTTAATATGTGTATTTCACACTATGAGATAACAATCGGAGTATAATGCTTGTATGGATGTCAACCCCAATACATGTTCATGTCATCATCACCAATCAACTGCATTAGTTAAAAGCGACTTACCACCACCACCGATTTCTCTAAGCTAGCTATGGGAAAGAGGGATGCCTAGTCAGTTGCACAACAATGCATTCAACCAAAAATGGGTCTTCTGCATCTAACCCAACCACTCTGAATCAGAGAGGTGCGGGGGGCTGCCTTAAATCGACATCCACGTCACCGGCACCCGGGGGGAGCAGTTGTTAAAGGAGGTTAACTGCCTTGCTCAAATGAAGATTACACCTTGCCAGCTCGGGGATTCAAACCAGTAAACTTTTGGTTACTGGCCGAACACTTAAGAGCTTAGCTACCTATGCTACCAGCTATACGAACGAGTGTTAGCATTTAGCAGGCACTTCTTCTAAACCTGAAAAGTGACTAGTTCTAAAATGTTATGCAGAAAAACCAGCCAAATATATCCAAACCAGATTTTAGTAACCACATTGTGGGCCTGTTACACGGGATCAAGCACGACAGATTTGACGAATAACCACATTGTGGGCCTGTTACAAGGGATCAAGCACGACAGATTTGACGAATAACCACTTTGTTAGATCAGACTTGTTGAATGTGCACCAATCTGGCGCCCTTCATATATCCTCCACGATCTGCATTCCATTGACCTTCTTACCGCATCTATTCACTAGCATTGCCGCCATTTTGTACTACTTCCACTTGCTATAATAATATAATAATAGCCACACACTTCATCTGAACTTCCTCTCCTCCACTCTCGTCGTCTCACCTTTGAGTTCGGTGGCCTCCAGCAGCTTCTTCCACTGGGAGCTGACCTCGTCCATGCGTACAGACACCTCGTCGGCGGCGTAGTGCTTCCCATCTAGGAGCTCCTGCCCAGACTTCTGCAGAGCATCGATGCGGCTCTGGTTGGCTGACAGCTCCGCCTCGAAGGCCTGGTGCTTCTGGACCTTGCCCTGTAGGTTGGACGGGTCCTGGGGACAACAGAGAGATGGTGTAAGGAACATGTTGCTATTATGCCAGAGTACTGTGAATAAGAATCTGTGTGGTTCACGGTGGTACTGCATCCTAATGGGTTCTCGTAGCAGTCTAGGAGAAAGCCATGTTGAGCATTGAAACCCCATTATAAAGTAACTAGCTAAAGTATACCACTATAAAGTAGCTGGTTCCAACCGTACCTTGTAGGCTTCGTCGGTGGCCGTCTTCATCTTCTCATTGATCCAGCTCTTGAGTTCGTCCGAGTCACGGAAGAACTGCTGCAGGTGGAAGGAGTCCTCCAGAGCGGCGCGGCGGGACTGAGCACGCTCGTGCAGGGCGTTGCGGCGGCTCAGCAGCTACAGGGGGAAACACAGATGTGTATAAAATGTCATCCCTAACATCCAGAATATGATATAAACAGATAAGAGAGTGCAGCAAACATAGGACACATTCCGGTTCTTATCGTATTCATGTGTATGTGCAGAATGTTTCCTCTCTGTACTTACAGCATCTCTACGAGTAGCAACATCCTCCTTGGCATAGTGGTTGTTCTGGATCAGTTTGGTGGCAAATTCATCCAGGGCCTAAAGAGAAAGTGGTTAAGTTTAAGATTTGAGGAATGAAAGCGGATTCTAGATCTATGGTTATGGCTAGGACAGGTACTCACAGTGATCTTCTCCTCCTGGGCGCTGAGGGACTTCTCAAAGTCCTCGTGTTTCTTAAGCAAGGCCTCCACGCTGTCCAGAGAGTCACCAAGGTCCTCGTTCAGAAGGAAAGCCTGGATATACACAAAAAAGCATACTTACTTACTAGGATCACACACCCCACCATTTTGGAGAATAATTTTTGGGTGAGTATATTGTTTATTATTATTGTGTGTGGATGGAAATACCTCTTGTTTGCTCATCCAGTTGTCGACCTGCTCTGTGTCCCTGTAGAAGAGCTGCAGGTCCATGCACTGCTCATACTGCTGCCTGCGCACCTCCCACAGCTCCAGCAGAGACTCCTTCTCTTCAGTCAGGACACCCAGCTACACATAAAAATAAACAAGGTAAAAGGAGGTTCAATGAATCTGTGTGGAAATCCATGTTAAAAGTATGAAGCCAAAACCAAGGACAGAAACAACGGGAGACAGAAAGACCAGTCCTACCTTCTCCTTGACCTCCTCTAAGGCGTAGTGTCCGGTGTTGAGCAAGGCCTGACCGGCTTCGTCCGTGGCTTTGAAGCTGTCCTCATGGGCATCAATCTCACCCTAAGGACCCCACACACACACAGTAAACATCAGCAACATTGGAGGAAAAACGAGCATCACTGATTGAAGATCTGAGAAAATGTACTTTTCAACTGCTAAAATAAAGTTCATTCATTTTAGTGTGTTTCTGTACTTTGTGCTCCTGGTGGCGGTCGAGAAGAGCCTCGGCTCCGGCCACGTCGTTGGCCAACTCGTCAGCGTTGATCAGGGCCTTCATCTCCGTCACCCAGCTGGTCAGGTCACGGAAGTCTGCAGTGTAGCGCTGCAGCCTGCAGGGGGCCAAACACAGTCAGAGAGGTTTCTACATACTTTCAACTAAACTGAGCCAAATGGCTGATATAGGAGTTCTTGACCATGCTATTTTTGGGTGGTCGCTGTGTTGAGCACAGTGGTGTTACAATAACGGTATGGCAGTAAAGCTACAGTGTTCGCTGTTAGGGCAGCCAGAGTGGTATCAACCTGTAGGAGTCGTTGAGGTGGGCGTGGCGCTCGGCGGCCAGCGTGCGGATCTGCTCCCAGTTGGTGATGAGCTCGTCCCTCTTCAGGTGGATCTGGGAAGCGTTCTGGGGGTGGGTCTGCTGCAGACGTTCAGCCTCTCCGCCCAGAGTGTTGACCTTGTCCTCCAGGGCAGCCAGGTCTCTCTCCAGGCCCTCGTGCTTGCGCAGCAGGGCCTGAACGCTGGCCAGGTCCCGGCCAAAGTCATCGGACGCCATGAGTTGCTCCTTCTCCTTGATCCAGCTGATGGTCTCGTCCACATCCCTGGAAGCCACATAACACATACATCCAGTCAGAAATGAACATTTCTTGATTCACTCATTATTTTGTGGCTTCTCTATCACACAGACACCCACACCCAAACATACACAACAGTCCGTCCTGGACATACCTGTTGAAGCGCTGCACCTCGGCAGCTCCGAACAGCCTGCCCTGCCTCTGCTGCGCCAGGCCCTTGAGCCTCTGCCAGGCGGCGTTCACCTCCTCCTGCTTGCGGACGATGAGCTCCGCCTCGGGGTGGGACTCCTGGCTCAGCTTGCCCGCCAGCTGGTTCACCTCGTTCACACGCTCCTCGTGAGCCGCCAGGTCCGTCTGGAACTCCTCAAACTTCTTCTGGAGCACCTCCACATGCTCCAAGTCCTGGCCCAGCTCCTCTGAGGTGGCCATGGCCTCCTGTTAAACACGGCTTTGGATTAGGATAGGTTATCTAGCAGGATCCTGTACACATGGTTTAGGGAGGCTAATGTTTAGGATCGGTTGTCTTTCGGGTCCTATGACAATGGTCTCCTGTTGGACATGATTTAGGGTAAGGCAATGTTGTCTATTAGGGTCCTGTAGACATGGTTTAGGCCATGGCCTCCAGTAGATATATATGTGTGTGTGTGTATGTGTGTGTGTGTGACTACAGGTTGAGACACTGACCTTGTCACTAATCCAGTCCAGGGCATCCTCACACTCGCGCAGGTACTGCACCAGCTTCTGGGCCTGCAGCAGACGAACACCTTTCTCCTTGGTCTTCTGCAGCAGCAGGTCCCAAAGACGGTGCAGCTCCTCCAGACGAGTCTGTTGGGCAGAATGGGAGACCATTTGCACCACGGAATGGAAGCTGATCCAACACCAATAATCAGCCTCTCAGAGTAGGCGTGCTGATCTAGGATCAGGTCCCCTCTGTCAATATAACCTTATTCATTATGGGAAATCAGGGCCTGTATTCATAACGCATCTCACGGAAGGAGCGCTGACTTAGGATCAGGCCGCCCTGTCAAAGTGATCTTGTTCAATATGATCCAAAAGTTCAAATTGATCCTAAATCAGCACTCCTACTCGAGACGCTTTATGAATATGGCCCAGTACTTGCTGAGGTTGTAGTTTGAGACCAAGGTAAGTGCTTATCAATGGAACAAAATGTTCCTTTTAGCCACACAAATCATGCACTTTTCATGAACTATTCTTAAATATGGCATAACCACACAACAAACAGAACAGTGGATATGACAGAAGTGGAGTGGAACCTAAAAGTGAGAGAAACAGAAGAGCCAGGAGGTCGACAGCACTCAAGCACCTACTTTTATATACGCCGCCATATTGAAACTTGAGACTATGGGTCTCTGGAAAGTCCGGTAGGGCGTGAAGGACTGAACCAGACATGATTGGGTTAAAAGGGGTAGATTGTGTAGTTCCATCTTGGTTAAGCATATAGCTCAGCGGACTGTGTGTGTATGCGTGTCTTACGCGGATGGTTTCAGAGGCAAAGTGACCCTCGGAGGTCATGAGGTTGCCAGTCTCATCAAGCTTGATGATGGCTCCAGCGTTGGCCTGCACCTCCGCCTCGAAGGCCTGGTGTTTCTGGAGCTTGCCCT
Organism: Oncorhynchus kisutch; assembly: GCF_002021735.2. Taxonomy (NCBI): domain Eukaryota; kingdom Metazoa; phylum Chordata; class Actinopteri; order Salmoniformes; family Salmonidae; genus Oncorhynchus; species Oncorhynchus kisutch. Next base: position 2,855,928 of record NC_034202.2, read on the forward strand.
GGGGGGGAGGAGGCATGTTAGCGTGGCACAAAGACTAGTGGATAGGACAGACATACCTGGCCAAGGGTCACAGCAAAGAGGGTTTTATGACGTACTGATAATTCTGTGTGTGTGGTTTTATGGCCACGCTGTTTCGTTTTGAATGGCCACTGGCAAGCCTTAAAGCCAGTAAATTCACAACAAGTGGCTTGTGCATCATAAAGGTCAATCAAATCAGGATCTTTACTTCAGTATTCACTTTCTATGCCCTGCTTACAGCTCCACCCAAGTCATCATTTATTTTATTAGCCTCAACTGGCTTCCTATCCATCTGCACTGACCTGGAGGTTGGTGGGGTCCTTGTAGTTCTCATCGGAGGCGATCTGCAGCTTCTCCTGGATCCACTTCTCCAGCTCATCGGCATCGCGGCGGAAGAACTGGAAACGGTAGGAGTCCTCCAGCTTCTGCCGGCGCACACCCGACAGCTCCTTGAAGCGCCGGTAGCGATCCAACACCTGCTGCCGGCGCTCCTGGATGTCGTCGGCAGACTCCAGCACTTTCACCCCACTGGTATCCATTCTCTGATGACAGAAATACAGGTGGAAATTAGGAAAGTTTTATAATATTACAGGAGTAGCCCATTGTTATCAATAGAAAATGGAATTACTGATGGGCTTTGCCTGTTCTAGTAATTATATTTCCGTTGTAGGCCAATCATCATTACTACTTTCTATTTGCAACAATGTTTCAGCTGGAACCTTTGTTTGCTAGTTGTCAACATTAATAGTTCCTACAATTGGGATGAGTGGATGAGAATGTTAAGATGGCTGCTGGCAAATGCATGAGTGTATGAACAAGATGGCTGCTACCATTTGTCCATCTCTTTGAATAGAACAAAAATAAAATGGTCCAACTGAGTCTGCAATGGTTACGCTAGCATGATCACATCGAGTATTACTTATTTTAAATTTACCCCTTTTTCACCCCAATTTCGTGGTATCAAATTGGTAGTTACAGTCTTGTCCCATCTCTGCAACTCCCGTACGGACTCATGAGAGGCGAAGGTCGAGAGCCGTGCGTCCTCAGAAACTCAACCCAGCCTGCTTCTTGACACAATGCCCGCTTAACCCGGAAGCCAGCCGCACCAACGTGTCGGAGGAAACACTGGTGATCATGTCAGCATGCACTGTGCCCGGGCCGCCACAGGAGTTACTAGAGCGCGATGGGACAAGAACATCCCTGCCAGCCAAACCCTCCCCTAACCCCGACGACGTTGGGCCAATTGTGCGCTGCCCCATGGGTCTCCCGGTCGCGGCCGGCTACAACAGAGCCTGGACCCGAACCAGGATCTCACAGCTAGCACTGCGCCACTCAGGAGGCCCACATTGAGTATTTCTACTTGCCCATCATCCGATTTCTCTTTAGGCTTTTAAAAACACAAGAGAGACACACAATACATGTGGAGGACTTCCAAAAGGACTTCCAAATATCACACAGTGCAGTTCATTCTTTTCTCTTTCCCTGGGAGCAAATATCACACAGTGCAGTTCATTCTTTTCTCTTTCCCTGGGGGCAATATCACACAGTGCAGTTCATTCTTTTCTCTTTCCCTGGGGGCAAATATCACAGTGCAGTTCATTCTTTTCTCTTTCCCTGGGGGCAATATCACACAGTGCAGTTCATTCTTTTCTCTTTCCCTGGGGGCAAATATCACACAGTGCAGTTCATTCTTTTCTCTTTCCCTGGGGGCAATATCACACAGTGCAGTTCATTCTTTTCTCTTTCCCTGGGGGCAATTGAACACAGTGCAGTTCATTCTTTTCTCTTTCCCTGGGGGCAATTGAACACAGTGCAGTTCATTCTTTTCTCTTTCCCTGGGGGCAATTGAACACAGTGCAGTTCATTCTTTTCTCTTTCCCTGGGGGCAATTGAACACAGTGCAGCATATTATGGGATCGCAACTCACCACACAAGAACGGATCTAGAGGAAATGCCATGTAACTTTGTGGAAGAGAACCAGACAAGGCTAACTATGCTATGAATTGACAAAAACTCCCCAGTGAAGTAGCCAGCTCCTCTCCAGTCAAGCAGCTAAGACGACAAGAATGTCATGGGGGGAGGGGAAAATAGCTCTGAACAAACAGAGACCAGGCTCCATGCACAATAGGACTGCGGCTGTCAGCCCACAGTGGCCCTCACACCCTGCCTATACACCCCAAACCAAACCCATCCAACCATACACCAGGGGAGAGTGGAGGCCTGTAGGGAGATGAGTAGGGTGAGGTCAGACAGGGTCAGTGTCACCCACCCTGTATTCTTGTCCCCCCAGCCTGGATAGCAGAGAGGGGCTGTTAGAGGACCACACTCTGGGTGGCTGTTACTCAGTCGCTGCAAGGCAGGCATACCCCAAATGCTTCCTCTCACACATGAATGAGAATGTGGGGGGGTGGGCTACACATATGGTGCTATTTAAGGAGTGTGTGTGTGTAACACCACAAATTCCTGAATTACCATCCAATGATTTAGGCCTTTGAGGCTGATGTAACAGTGAACTGTATCATCTACATTGCATTCAAAATGGCAAGTTGGACCATTTTCCATCACTGAATATTTTAAATAGACAACATTTTGTTTTAGCACGTGAGGCCTCCAACCATGAGAACGACTAAGATTTTCACACAAAAATATACAGTACCAGTCAAAAGTTGACACATCTTCTCATTCAAGGTCTTTAAAACTATTTTCTACATTGTAGAATAATAGCGAAGACATCAAAACTATGAAATAACACATGGAATCATGTAGTAAACAAAAAAAAGTTATTTAAAGTAGCCACCCTTTGCCTTGACAGCTTTGCACCCTCTTGGCATTCTCTCAACCAGCTTCATGACAGTCACCTGGAAGGCTTTTCCAACAGTCTTGAGGAAGTTCCCACACATGCTGAGCATTTGCATCTGCTATTCCTTCACTCTGCGGTTCAACTCATTCAACCCATCTCAATTGGGTTGAGGTCGGGTGATTGTGGATACCAGGCCATCTGATGCAGCACCATCACTCTCCTTCTTGGTCAAATAGCCCTTACACAGCCTGGGGGTGTGTTCGGTCAATGACTTGTTGAAAAACAAATGATAGTGGGACTAAGCCCAAACCAGACGGGATGGCGTATCGCTACAGAATGCTGTGGTAGCCATGCTGGTTAAGTGTGCCTTGATTTTTTTATTTTAATTTTGAATTCAAAAAAATCACTGACAGTGTCACCAGCAAAGCACCCCCACACCTCCTCCATGCTTCACAGTGGGAACCACACATGCGGAGATAATCCGTTCACCTACTCTGCGTCTCACAAAGAGACAGTGGTTGGAACCGAAAATCTTACATTTGGACCAAAAGGACAGATTTCCATTGGTCTAATGTCCATTGCTCGTGTTTCTTGGCCCAAGCAAGTCTCTTCTTCTTATTGATGTCCTTTAGTATTGGCTTCTTTGCAGAAATTCAACCATGAAAGCCTGATTCATGCAGTCTCCTCTGAACAGTTTACATTGAGATGTGTCTGTTACTTGAACTCTGTGAAGCATTTATTTGGGCTGGCAACTCTAATGAACTTATCCTCTGCAGCAGAGGTAACTCTGGGTCTTCGTTTCCTGTGGCGGTCCTCATGAGAGCCAGTTTCATCATAGCGCTTGATGCTTCTTGCGACTGCACTTGAAGAAACTTTCAAAGTTCTTCACATTTTCCGGATTGTCTGACCTTCGCGTCTTAAAGTAATGATGGACTGTCGTTTCTGCTTTTTTTTGCATAATATGGACTTGGTCTTTTACCAAATAGGACTATCTTCTGTATACCAACCCTACATTGTCACAACACAACTGATTGGATCAAACGCATTAGGAAGGAAAAAATATATACAAATGAACTTTTAAGAAGGCACACCTGTTAATTGAAATGCATTTCAGGTGACTATGTCATGAAGCTGGTTGAGAGAATGCCAAGAGTGTTCAAAGCTGTCATCAAGGCAAAGAGTGGCTACTTTGAAGAATATCAAATATATTTTGATTTTTTTTTTTTACTTCTAAGGGAAAGGGGGCAGTATTTTCACATCCGGATGAAAAGCATCCGGTTACTCAGGCAGAGAAGCTAGGATATGCATATAATTGGTAGATTTGGATAGAAAACACTCTGAAGTTTCTGAAACTGTTAAAATAATGTCTGAGTATAACATAACGGATTTGGCAGGCGAAACTCCGAGCACAAACCATCCAGGGGAGAAAAAAAATTGGGAGGTCATAGTATTTCCCAATGGTTTTCTATGTGAAGCCCTATTTAATAGGAACATGGCTTCCACTAGATGTCAACAGTCTTTAGTAATTGGTTGATGTTTTTCTTTTGAGAAATGAAGAAGCATGGCTGTTCTTTGTAAGTGTCACTCCATGTGGACTCTACTGTTTGGTGAGTGTGAACTGGAATGCGCTTCACGTTGTTTCTATCCGGTTTATCCCGTCTTAAATTTTATTGATTATTTTAGGATACCAGAGGTTGGATTAGGAACATTGTTTGAAATGTTTGGACCAAGTTTACAGGTAACTTATTAGATACTTTGTAGTCATGTTGGGCGAGTTGGAACCGGTGTATTTCTGAATCAAACGCGCCAAATAAAAATGGACATTTTGGGGATATAAAGAAGGACATTATCGAACGAAAGGACCATTTGTGATGTTTGAGACATTTTGGAATGCGTTACCATTGAAGATCTTCAAAAGGTAAGGCATTTATTATATCGTTATTTCTGACTTTTGTGTCGCCACCTGCCTGGTTGAAAATGATTTATGTGTTTGTATGCGGGGCGCTGTCCTCAGATAATCGCATGGTCTGCTTTCACCGTAAAGCCTTTTTGAAATTTTACACTGCGGCTGGATTAACAAGAAGCTAAGCTTTATTGTGATGTATTACACTTATATTTTCATGAATATTGATTTAGTTTGAATTTGGCGCTCTGCAATTTCACTAGATGTTGTCAAATCAATCCCGCTAAAGGGATCACTAACAGGTCAACACTTTTTACATCACTATTATTCTACAATGTACACATTTTTACTATTTAAGAAAAACCCTTGAATGAGTAGGTGTCTCAACTTTTGACTGGTAATCAAATTAAATCTATGTCGCCCCAGCCCTAAATCTGGAGTCTTTCTCAGGGCGGCGTTACCTACACTGTGGCTTATCAGGTCACTGTGACCTCTGATACACCCTGACCATGGTGGAGGGAGGCCAGTCCAGCTGAACACCATAGCTAGAAAACTCACAGCCCCTTCATCTCAGGTCAGGAATGTGTGAGCATGAGTCTCTCACCCAGTTCCAACAGACCATCTCATACCGCTTTCATACACTGGCTTAAGACATTGTCAAAATAAATTGTCTTAGCCATTTTACTTCCAACTTGTTCTCAAGTGCTTCCATAATTAAAGATACAGATATCCATGTCTGTTGTGAGACACCATAAGACAAATGTGATATGATGAAAATGAACAGAATTCAGTGAAAAGTGAATCCTAATTACTTTCAGTAAGGAGGGACAGAACATTGATCTGTCAGTGAACACCATGAGCAAAGGGGAACACACACAGAGAGAGACAAAGACAAAATATCACTGACAGTCAATCAGTCAAATGGGGACAGGGGACTGCTAGACCAGATGAGAGGCCCACTGTTAGAGCACAGCTCCCATTCAGACCGAGAGAAAGAGGGATGAGAAAGAGATGGAAGGTGAAAGAGTGAAATGGTCCCTATCTGACAGTAGGATTAGTGTTGTCAGCAGTATGGTGGCTTTCCATTCAGCAGATCCAGGAGACACTGCCTGGTCTGGTCCACAAAGGGGCTTAGGGGCTGGCTGGCTCTCCTCAACACGCAACAGACCAGGCCTGATTCCATTTCTCCCAAAACAACCTCAATCCTTCACACCATTAAGCTAACCCACGGAGGAGACACCACCAGCGCTAACGTAGGAAACTGGTGAGTGTTCTGAATAGCTCTTGGGATGGCCACTGCCATCGAAACAAACACAGCTACATAGAGATAGAAATGGCAGAAATAACGGACTAGACTAAGCTGATTACTAGCCTCTCTACATTAGCCCATTTTCTGTAAAAAGCAACCGACTAATTGATATCCCCCCTACATCCCCTAACACCAGTCCCAAAGTTATTGTAGAAGGAGTGACAACAATATCTGTAAAATTTGCTGCTTTGGTGTAAACTTGAAATCACACAACCTGCAAAGAGTTTGGCCTCTTTGACGAGTGGCTTAAAAGTAAATTGAATCTGTGTGCAGTTCCAGGTGTCAAGTAAATGGCTACATTACAGACCAAAATACATTTGGTAGTATTTATCAAATTACATGAATTAACTTGTGGAGGGAGGAGGCCATTTCATAGTACAGGTTGTATCTTCGACCGCCAGAAGGCCCTCTAGCACAGTGCTTCTGCAATAGCAGATAGCACTCGACTCCGAATGGTGTGAATGGTAGATAACACCAACCACCTCCATCTACCACCTCCCTCTCTATGACACTTTCCCTCCTTCACGCCCTCAATCACCTCCCACACACACACACACTACTAAACAGCAGAGCGGAAGACTTCCTAGAAGCTCCCTGTTTATGTAACCCTTGCTCTTTCTCCAACAAGCACATTCAATTTTCGTGTTAAGAGACTGAGAAACACCACACACAAATTCCATCCGCAAGGCGATAGGTCAGTCAAAGTCCAACCACCTGATTTCTAAACAGTGCAAGCAGCAATAAAAATAAAAACCGCTCCATGGTGGTTAAGACTTCTACCCAACAGTGTTTAGGACTGGCCTACTGTACACATACAGAGGTTGTTTCTTGAGGTAGTGGACCCACATCCTGTTGTGGTGAGGCCACTAAACACACTGTACTAGACCACATGAAGGATGGATCGTCTTGCTAACTATAGGCCTTGATAGCAGGAGAGATGTATGGGTTAAATACTGGCCCTGGTAGCTGGGTAAATTGCCACTTCAGTATCAAGTTCATAGGACATCTTTTGAAAAACAAAGACATTATGTCAGCACTCAAGCACAGGCCGGCACACTTGAAGCGTTATGTAATCTCAGCTGTTTCAAGGTTCTCTAGAAGACTCATCGTTCCCTCACGTCCCCCCCTTCAGTCATTTAGCAGAGGTGCATTCAACGTCTGTGTTTTTCAATGCAAATCAAATTTTATTTGTCACATGTGCCGAATACAACAGGTGTAGGTAGGCCTTAGAGTGAAATGCTTACAAGCCCTTAACTTCTTCGAGATAGGGGGCGCTCTTAATTTTTTGATAAAAAACGTTCCCGTTTTAAACAAGATATTTGGTCACGAAAAGATGCTCGACTATGCATGTAATTGACAGCTTTGGAAAGAAAAAACTCTGACGTTTCCAAAACTGCAAAGATATTATCTGTGAGTGCCCCAGAACTAATGCTACAGGCGAAACCAAGATGAAATTTCATACAGGAAATGGTCCAGATTTTGAATGCCCTGTGTTCCAATGTCTCCTTATATGGCTGTGAATGCGCCAGGAATGAGCTTGCACTTTCTGTCGTTTCCCCAAGGTGTCTGCAGCATTGTGACGTATTTGTAGGCATATCATTGGAAGATTGACCAAGAGACTACATTTACCAGGTGTCCGCCCGGTGTCCTCCGTCGAAATTATTGCGTAATCTCCAGGTCCATGCGCGTTACATTTTCTTCAGAAGAGAAACCAAACTGCCACGAATGATTTATCGTCGATAGATATGTGAAAAACACCTTGAGGATTGATTCTAAACAATGTTTGCCATGTTTCTGTCGATATTATGGAGTTAATTTGGAAAAATGCTATGCTAGGCTATCAATACTCTTACACAAATGCTTGTTTAGCTTTGGTTCAAAAGCATATTTTGAAAATCTGAGATGACAGTGTTGTTAACAAAAGGCTAAGCTTCAGAGCTAATATATTTATTTCATTTGCGATTTTCATGAATAGTTAACGTTGCGTTATGGTAATGAGCTTGAGGCTATAAATAGGATCCCGGATACGGGATTGCTCGTCGCAACAGGTTAACCAATGCAGTTAAGAAAATAGCGTTAAGAAAATATTCACTAAATTAACTAAAGTTAAAATAATAACAATAACGAGGCTATATACAGGGGGTACCGGTACCGAGTAAATGTGCAGGGGGACAGATTAGTCTAGGTAATTTGTACATTTGGGTAGGGGTAAAGTGACTATGCATAGATATTAAACAGTGAGAAGCAGCAGTGTAAAAACAATGCAAATACTTCGGATGGCAATTTGATTCATTGTTCAGCAGTCTTATGGCTTGGGGGTCGAAGCTGTTATAAGGAGCCTTTTGGACCGAGACTTGGTGCTCCGGTACCACTTGCCGAGCGGTAGCAGAGAGAATAGTCTGACTTGGGTGACTGAAGTCTGACACCTTTTAGTATAGAGATCGTACTGGGAGGAAGCTTAGCCCCAGTGATGTACTGGGCTGTACACACTACCCTACGCAGCGCCTTACGGTCAGATGCCAAAGAGTTGCCATACCAGGCGGTGATGCAACCAGTCAGAATGCTCTCGATGGTGCAGCTGTAGCACTGAGGATCTTGGGACCCATGCCAAATCTTTTCCGTCTCCTTGTGCCCTCTAAAGGACGGTCTTGGTGTGTTTGGAGTAGAGGTCGACCGATTACGATTTTTTTCCCACGCCGATGCCGATTATTGGAGGGCCAAAAAAGGCCGATGCCGATTATTGGAGGACCAAAAAAGGCCGATACCGATTAATCTACCATTTAAAAAAAATGTATTTGTAATAATGACAATTACAACAATACTGAATGAACACTTATTTTAACTTAATATAATACATCAATAAAATCAATTTAGCCTCAAGTAAATAATGAAACATGTTCAATTTGGTTTAAATAATGCAAAAACAAAGTGTTGGAGAAGAAAGTAAAAGTGCAATATGTTCTATGTAAGAAAGCTAAGGTTTAATTTCCTTGCTCAGAACATGAGAACATGTGAAAGCTGGTGGTTCCTTTTAACATGAGTCTTCAATATTCCCGAGGTAAGAAGTTTTAGGTTGTAGTTATTATAGGAATTATAGGACTATTTCCCTCTATACCATTTGTATTTCATTACCTTTGACTATTAGATGTTCTTATAGGCACTTTAGTATTGCCAGTGTAACAGTATAGCTTCTGTCCCTCTCCTCGCTCTTCCCTGGGCTCGAACCAGCAACACAATTTATTTTATTTTATTTTACCTTTATTTAACCAGGTAGGCAAGTTGAGAACAAGTTCTCATTTACAATTGCGACCTGGCAATTGCGACAATGACAACAGCCACCATCGAAGCAGCGTTACCCATGCAGAGCAAGGGGAATAACTACTAGAAGGCTCAGAGTGAGTGACGTTTGAAAAGCTATTAGCGCGTGCTAACTAGCTAGCCATTTCACTTCGGTTACACCAGGCTCATCTCGGGAGTTGATAGGCTTGAAGTCATAAACAGCGCAATGCTTGACGCACAACGAAGAGCTGCTGGCAAAACGCACAAAAGTGCTGTTTGAATGAATGTTTACGCGCCTGCTTCTGCCTACCACCGCTCAGTCAGATACTTGTATGCTCAGTCAGATTATATGCAACAGTCAGATTATATGCAACACAGGACACGCTAGATAATATCTAGTAATATCAACCATGTGTAGCTAACTAGTGATTATGATTGATTGTTTTTTATAAGGTAAGTTTAATGCTAGCTAGCAACTTACCGTGGCTCACTGCATTCGCGTAACAGGCAGTCTCCTTGTGGAGCGCAACGAGAGAGAGGCAGGTCGTTATTGCGTTATTGACTAGTTAACTGTAAGGTTGCAAGATTGGATCCCCGAGCTGACAAGGTGAAAATCTGTCGTTCTGCCACCGTTCCTAGGCCATCATTGAAAATAAGAATGTGTTCTTAATTAACTGACTTGCCTAGTTAAATAAATGAATGAAGGGAATCAACATTATCCTAAACGAATAGCCTATTATTTTGCTATTCGTGACAATATTTACTCAAAAGCAAATATTTTCACATAGTTACTGTCTGCCATAGCTCTTCGTCACTGAAGTAACCACTTGTGATCACCACACACACTACCTTTTCAGACATAGCTAATGCTATGAAGGCATATTATATCAAATATATGATCGGCAGGCTTAAACAGCTTGCTGAATAGGGTTTGGGGTAAGGACAAGATGGTGGAATGGACTATATCTGGTCTGGAGTGATATGATATTTCTCCTAGTAATGGAGGACAGGAGACCAGGAAGGAGCAAGTCTCCAAATGAGGTTTGGCTATTATCTCTGTATTATAGAGATGTCTGGGCCTCTCGAGTGGCGCAGCGGTCTAAGGCACTGCATTGCAGTGCTAGAGGAGTCACTACAGACCCGGGTTTGATCCCAGGCTTTGTCGCAGCCAGCCACGGCCAGGAGACCCATGAGGCGGTACACAATTGGCCCAGCATCGTCCGGGTCCGGGGAGGGTTTGGCCTGGCCGGGATGTCCTTGTCCCATCGCGCTCTCAGGCGCATGTAAACTGACTTCGGTCGCCAGATGTACGGTGTTTCTTCCGAGACATTGGTGCGGCTGGCTTCCGGGTTAAGCGAGCAATGTGTCAAGAAGCAGTGTTTCGGATGATGCATGACTCTCGACCTTCGCCTCTCCTGAATCTGTACGAGAGTTGCAGCGATGAGACAAGTCTAACTACTAATTGGATATCACAAAATTGGGGAGAAAAGGGGTAAAAAATCATTTAAAAATTAAGAGTCTCATATTCCCACCACGGCAGCGATGCTTTGACAATACAGTATCTATTCCCACCCTCTCACAATTTTAAAATCAGGTCTTTCTCATAAAGATATGCCACAGATTCCATTCGAGGAGGCCAGAGATATTTTTAGAGCCCTGTGTGGCTCCCATCGCTGCCCAAGTGTGCAGAGAGAAATCGCTCTACGGAGAGAGAATGCAAAATGTGGTGGGTGTGAATGAGAAGGAGGGGAGGTGAGGGGTATCAATTTGCTTCATTAGAATTACTGCCACGCATAGTACCACGACCTAGATAATTAATTTGAGCGCTGCGAAGTCCTCGCTGGCTTCCTGGCATAAATGTATTAATTTTGATTTGATGGAGAACAAATAAGGATTCTACCGAGGTGGAAAAAAAGTTGCTTTCACAGTTTCACTTTTTTTTTCTTAATTCTTGACCATGTACTTGTCCAAATGATTAGGCTACAGAATGAGATAAAAATAAATAAAAAAGAGAATGAGGAATGAAGTTAAGATTGGGTGTAACCTTGAGAATAAACAGTCCAACACAAGAACCCTTGCCAAATTAACTCAGAAAAGCACCATTCGGTAGAGTAGTAGAGCACTCTATCCTAAAGGCCCAGTCTCATTCCCAAAGGGAGTCCTGAGAGACAGTGGAAAACCGATGAAGTCACATAACAGCCCCTTCCTGGTTCCCATGGAAACATAGCTTCTCACTAACATATGCCATACTGGGAGGATGCTGGCCGGAAGAATTTACAGGAAACGGCAGGGCGCTCCCACAGTACAAGCAGAGTTTCTAAACCCAAAGGCGCAACATTGCGAGACGTCCAGGAATGCTTGCTAAGCAGACTCGGCAGACTTGGGGTTTTGCAAGCCAATGGGAGAAGTGAAAAATGTGTCCTTCGTTAACTTTCTCAACATCTAAATACAAAACCTAAATATTGGAGCCAACATGTTTCTGCGAATGAGCCAACATTGCCATGACATCACCTACAAGCGTGATCAGGGATTTCTATCGGAGAAGCAGATTCTGCCCATCTGCATACTGTATCATCTTCTGTACATTCCATATGATTTCAATCACTTTGACTGCACCCATCTTAAATTTGAACGAAACCTTCCATACAAGTTTGCCCATGTTAGAAGAGGTCAGAAAGGAACTTTTTTGGACCTGGATGCCAAAACAAGGTGCTCAAAGTAAACCCATTTTGCATACCACACCCTAACACGAGACAGCCATGTCTTCATCACTGAAAAATATAAACGGTTTAGTGTAATGTCATTTGAAAGCTTTCAAAGGGTGTCAAACTGATTTACTGAGAAAACTGTTTGCTTTAAAAATGTTTTTTTGCTTAGACTCTATTTGACATTATCTGAGGTGTTTGTGTTGTGCCTGCCATCGGTTGAGACACAGCATACTTCACTACAGGGTGTCGTGTTTTGGCTGATAAATATTTACATTTTAGTCATTCAGCAATGCTCTTATCCAGAGCGACTTACAATTAGTGCATTTATCTTAAGATAGCTAGCTGAGACAACGTCACAATCATATGTACATTTTATTTCATTGACGGCGCCATGAGAGTTATTTAAGTTACTAATCAAATTGGTAAGGTTTCAGACGTTTTCGAAAGATGGGCAGGGACTCCACTGTCCTGACTTTAAGGGGAAAGTTTGCTCCACCATTGTACTAAAACGTGAATAAAGTTGAAATTTCAACTTTCACAAATGGTACCACAAAGATGGTTGGAGGTCCACACAAACTATTTTGACTTGAGTGGGAATATCCACTGTTAAATGTTACTGTCAATCTTCCATAGAAAACCTATTGAATCATAGAAATACAGATAATAGAATAGACATACCCATTCAAGTTGACATTCGACGGTGGGTGGACCGGCAGCCATTTTACTGGTAGTAATTGCATGTTGAAGATTAAACTAAATGTAAATGTCAAAATGGTGTAACCAGCTACATTGCAGGGTTCTGAAGGGTTAAGTCCATTCTATGAATTATATTTCTATGATTTAAATGACACCCTGCATTTTTAGATAGACATTAAAACCTAATGTCAATTTCTTCATTAAATTTTCGAGAAATTATAGAATAGTTTGACACCCATGTTTGTAAGCTTTCAAATTATATCAAACTCAACCGTTTATCTTTTTCACATTGGAAGTCTCATGGAAGGGTGGGGTACGCAAAATTGGTCAACTTTGAGCACCTCTATCTCCTGAATGCTTCATGAATTGTAACTTTATGACCACTTTTACAATGGGCAAACATGTATGAAAGGTGTTATTCAAATGAAAAGGGGTGCAGTCAGAAAGTGATTGAAATCATATAGAACGACACACAGTCCAGACGCATGTGCAAAGAAGAAAAGCAGCGCAGCAGGAAGGAAAAGGATATGGGCCCAACAATGCTTCAGTTCCCTTCCCTGGAGTGAACCTTGACCTCTTACAGCTCCCTCAGAGTCCTGGCCAATCGACAGCATGCCCAGGGGGGATTCGAATTCATTCGCAAACCCACCATCCACTGTTAAAACTATCTACAAGACTGAGATTAGACTACATGACAAAATATTGAGCTCTATTGTTAATCTTTTTTCCACAAATCATCACAAAACAGTCATACAAGTCCCAAATCCTACTCTGGAACATTACCAAGACAATCATGTCTGGATTAGGCTAAATCAAAATGGCTGTCATCCAGTCAATGACGCATTGGAAAGCCTGTGTCAAAACATTTGACATCTGTGGAGGTTTACCATGCCAAATGCAAACCTGACTCTCTGGCATGTATTATTTTTCATAAATAATGGTCAGTGCCATTAATTTAATCCAGCTCAGTTCAAGTAACACAAACCCTCGGTTTCATGAACACAACCACACACAAATCCAGTCGCACAACGCAGTACACAGGCCTGAATTCAGTGATTCAATTACCATGGAGTCCAGTTAAAACCAATCAAATTTACCAAATTAACCCAGTCCTTCAAGACAAAAAATAAATGTCTTACACACAAACACGTGCAGTAAACGCATGCCAGAATTCAGTGACTAATTACCATGAAAATAAACTAAAACCAATCAACTGACCAGAGTTAGATTAACAGTCCACCATATCCAGCTACTCAAATTCTCAAAATGAGAGTACATAGGCTAACCAGCAAACTGAAACTCAACGTTAGTTATAATCAGTGAGTCAAGGTGTTCTAGGCTCCTTATCCAGAGCCTTGTCTGTCCAACTGTCTTTGCTATGTCATATCAGTACCTGAGGAGAGGTGGTGGCCAAAGTCTCCCTAGGCAGACGGCTTGTCTCCCGCTGTTGCCCTAGGTCTTGGATTTCAATGGTGGCCATGAAGCCAGCAGCAGTCACTCCGGTTTCGGCTCCCGATACAAATCTCAACTGATAAAGGAAGAATGAGAAACTGAACGCCTCTTATTCTCTCTCTCTCTCACTCACTCTTCCGCTCTCTGCAGAGCAGACAGACGCATTGCCCCTGCAGTGGCTCGGCCGCGTCGGGAGCAAGCCAAGATAACGCCCAGCCCTTGCGTCTTTCCCTCTCCCTCCCGCCCTCTCTCCTCATGGCCTCCTTTCTCTCAAACAGTCCGCCTGACTACTCTCAGCATTCTAGAAACTTCGATGAACACCCCAGCACACCCTTCTGATAGGAAAACAAACAGCAAAGCACACACCACGCATACACACATAGTAGTGACACACATTAACTTCAGTTTTGTTTTAATAAACTGGGACATGATGACAGGTGTCTGTGCTGGCTAAAGTCAACAACAGTGAGCACACGCCACAGTTTCACATCAGATCGATGCGTTATTTTCAATCATTCAAAAATAGATAATTCAATTAACATAACATGACATTATGACGAAGACAATTGTGATGCATTAGAATAATATGAATTCAGTCACATGACAAAGTGTCCGGTATTTGCTTTGTGTTGAGTGTGCATGTCCAAAGTGTAGGGTGAGTTAGGACAGCCAGCAGCCTGACAGGACAGAGGCCAGGGTAACAGCGTTGTCATGACAACCAGAAAAGGGAGACTCCTCAGTGTGTGGAGTATGGGGGGGGATAATTAGATAGGCTTAAAAGGGAAGGCAACCAAAATTGACAAACTGAACAGAACATATAGACTGCTGACAGTATAACTAAGTAAGAGTGGAATGTATTGTCATGCAAAAGGCTGCCGGTCTCATGGTAATTGAACGTTAATTAACATCTCCAGGCCTCCATGCATTCAAGCCACTGATGCGCACCTTTGGAAAATATACATTTAACAAAGTCTAATAAGTCAATTTAATATACATCCATTATTTATTTTAGTCCGGTCTAAAGAAACATGATATGAAGAAAATGTATTTCCGAATAACAGAATGTGTTGGCCTACTGTATGTTATCTGGCTATGTTCCATGCCATAGGCTGTAGGCTTGTTCATTTAGCAGATAAGATATGCTTATAAGTCCTGTGCCATTATTTTACATACATTTCATAGTAAGAAGAATATAACTAAACTTTGCTGGATGAAATAGAAAGGAAGGATATTTTTACCATTCCGGAGTGAGTGCGCATATGAAGAGGCTATGCTGAGCATAAAATGGATAATTTACTATATTTAAGAGTGATTTGGCAACTTTAGTTGTGAATGATACAAACCTTAGAATGTCTTAGAAATCAAAACATATCATGGGCTAAATGATGAGACTACAGGCTATTGATGAGTTGAGAAAGTCGCAATAAAAGCTCGCCTCAGGCTGCACAGCTGTTCTCTCAAGTGATCCTATTTTCAAGCATCAGACTATTCTCAATTGAATCTCGTCTTTATTATCAAATGGTCAGTAAGAGCGGCAGGGAAAAAAAGACGTCATCTGCACTCGAATAGAGAATGGTTGCTGCACGCTTTTCCGCCAGTCCATTTTTCCAATTATGCCTGGTAGGCTACTTCGGTGTTATGGCGGAGCTGTGCTTAATATGAGCAGATGAGAAATAAACACTTATTTGACTCCATGCATCAACCACTGTTTGAGGAGCATGCTCTCGCTGCACGACAGGTGATATACCGCCCTAACTCCATACGCCATGAGCTCTCCAACCCTGTTCCTGGAGCTACCCAGTGGTTCATTTTGGAAACCAAGTGAAATCTGGTCGGGAACGTCGATAGAAACATGTTTTCGCAATGAAAAATATCACTAAACTGTTGACAGCCCCTCTGTACGCTCGAGAAAGGAATAAAGGAGAGAGAGGAGATGGAAACGCATGGTGGTGAGACATTATGTTTAGCTAAAAGGTCAATTGCCACCTAATTAATTATGAAAATAATTTTTTGCAATCCCAGTCTATCCAGTATGCATAATACAGTCCACACTGAAAAAGGTGTTTACTCAAATTTGTACAAATGTTAGAGTATAGGCTAAACCAATTATGTACCAAAGATATTGAAAATCAGTTTCATGTTTTTCTGCCATGTGTGATATGCGGTAGGCTATGTACAGTCGTGGCCAAAAGAATGACACCAATATTAATTCAATGTCTGCTGCCTCAGTTTGTATGAAAACAATTTGCATATACTCCAGAGTGTTATGAAGAGTGATCAGATGAATTGCAATTAATTGCAAAGTCCCTCCTTGCCATGCAAATTAACTGAATCCCCCCCAAAAATCATTTCCACTGCATTTCTGCCCTGCCACAAAAGGACCAGCTGACATAATCTCAGTGATTCTCTCATTAACACAGGTGTGAGTGTTGATGAGGACAAAGCTAGAGACCACTCTGTCATGCTGACTGAGTTCGAATAACAGACTGGAAGCTTCAAAAGGAGGGTGGTGCTTGGAATCATTGTTCTTCCTCTGTCAATCATGATTAACTGCAAGGAAACACGTGCCGTCATCATTGCTTTGCACAAAAAGGGCTTCACAGGCAAGGATATTGCTGCCAGTAAGATTTGACCTAAATCAACCATTTATCGGATCATCAAGAACTTCAAGGAGAGCGGTTCAATTGTTGTAAAGGTTTCAGGGCGCCCAAAAAAGTCCAGCAAGCGCCAGGACCGTCTCCTAAAGTTGTTTCAGCTGCGGGATTGGTGCACCACCAGTACAGAGCTTGCTCAGGAATAGCAGCAGGTGGGTGTGAGTGCATCTGCACGCACAGTGAGGTGAAGACTTTTGGAGGATGGCCTGGTATCAAGAAGGGCAGCAAAGAAGCCACTTCTCTACAGGAAAAACATCAGGGACAGACTGATATTCTGCAAAAGGTACAGGAATTGGACTGCTGAGGACTGGGGTAAAGTAATTTTATCTGATGAATCGCCTTTCCGATTCGTTTGTGGCATCCGGAAAAAAGCTTGTCCGGAGAAGACAAGGTGAGCGCTACCATCAGTCCTGTGTCATGCCAACAGTAAAGCATCCTGAGACCATTCATGTGTGGGGTTGCTTCTCAACCAAGGGAGTGGGCACTCCCAATCTCAAGCTCACTCACAATTTTGCCTAAGAACACAGCCATGAATAAAGAATGGTACCAACACATCCTCCAAGAGCAACTTCTCCCAACCATCCAGGAACAGTTTGGTGATGAACAATGCCTTTTCCAGCATGATGGAGCCCATTGCCCTAAGGCAAAAGTGATAACTAAGTGGCTCGAGGAACAAAACATCAATATTTTAGGTCCATGGCCAGGAAACTCCCCAGACCTTAATCCCATTGAGAACTTGTGGTCAATCCTCAAGAGGCAGGTGGACAAACAAAAACCCACAAATTCTGACAAACTCCAAGCATTGATTATGCAAGAATGGGCTGCCATCAGTCAGGATGTGGCCCAGAAGTTAATTGACAACATGCCAGGGCGGATTGCAGAGGTCTTGAAAAAAAAGGGTCCACACTGCAAATATTGACTCTTTGCATCAACTTAAAGTAATTGTCAATAAAAGCCTTTGACACTTATGAAATGCTTGTAATTATACTTCAGTATTCCACAGTAACATCTGACTAAAATACCTAAAGACACTGAAGCAGCACACTTTGTGGAAATTAATATTTGTGTCATTCTCAAAACTTTTGGTCACAACTGTATTGTAAAAGGCATAGTCATAATTACGTTTTTATCCCCCTCCCAGGCTTAGGCTCATACGCCTATACATTAGCTCTAATATGTGTATGGTGTTTTGAATGAATCACCACCTTAGAAATCGCTGTCTGTTGTGTTAGGCTTTGAAACATCCACAACAACCATGTTTTACACTCAGTTTCAACCTGCTGTTGAACTTCTTTCTTCGAATTGATCACCACATTGTGAGTTTTAAAAGCAGGATTACTGTTTTAGTGTTTCATGTAATATCGATTTCATTTGCATTGATGTTAGAGTGGTTAGAGGGACAATAGATCCCGGAGTACCAGGCCATTAGGACCTGATGGTCATTAGCAAGTTGAGTAGTACCAAAGTATGTCCAGAGTGCATAAAAGGAGATTACTATGACTCAATGGTCACGTGGACTTTTACTGCGGTTATGACTTATGACTGCCGATGTGGTGGTAATAGTCACCGCAACAGCCCTACTCATTCCCTCTGGTGACACCAGTGATGACCTCAACCTTGTTTTTGATCCCATCAAGAATGCAAAACAAAAACACACACACCAGCAGGAATGTAAAACACAGACATGCCAGGAGGAACTTCAGTGTTTAGAAGTCTTATGGTTGGAGCAGTTTAATGTCAAGCCCAAACTGTCAACCTTCAGTAGAAACACAATGTGCATCAGCTATGAAGGGAAGTGGGTGGTGGTGGGTCGATGGGCTTAGAAAATACCCATTTTATCAGTTGACCGATATTATTTAAAAAAACTATATATAATAAAATGATAAATTAAAAACAAATTAAAAAACATAAATAAATTAAATACTTTGCCCGATATTAGCCTTTTACAGATGTATTTGCGTCATCATTTAATCCACTGAAAAGGACCGATATAAGATGCGGGGAAAACACAGAAAAAAAATGTGTTCAATGAATTATACTTTTTTTTTTGCATTTCATTATTTGTCTGAAGAGGGCGCTCTTTACATGGCAATTAGCCTATTTTGCCTTGGCGCTATAACAAGACTGGACACGATCACCCAATGCAACTACACCAGTCGGGGAGGAGAGAACTACTGTGAACTAAACTGTTACGGCTTCTACGGGGAGTGCTGAGTAGCTAAAAGCTTGCCAACTCAAACAATGGATGCTATGCCCAAATGTAAAGCAAGTGCCATTCAACTCTGTGGTTACGTTAACGTTAGAGCCCTTTAGTGAAGCCCGCAAAATCTGGTGTTAAATTTGCTCTTTGCGAAGTCTATTCCTCAACCTCCGTCTTTCAAATGCATTCAGAGACAACAACAACAAAAATAGCCGGTTACAAAGTAGCACTTCATAGCTATGTTTTTATTCAACCTTAATTTAACTATGCAAGTCAGTTAAGAACAAATTCTTATTTTACAATGACAGCCTACCCCGGCCAAACCCTAATCCGGACAACACTGGGCCAATTGTGCACCGCCCTATGGGACTCCCAATCACAGCCAGTTGTGATACAGTCCAGGATCGAACCTTGGTCTGTAGTGATGCCTCTAGCACTGAGATGCAGTGCCTTAGAGTGCTGCACCACTCGGGAGCCCAACAATTTTGATGTATGGCTTGTCAGTCAGTGACTGGTCCAAATTCACATTTTGCCACCCTCATTTCCATCACGAGTGCTAGCCACCTAACCTTAACCTAACCCTCACCATTTAAAATGTAAATGGGGTAGGGACATTAAGGATTCCGGATAGTAAGAACCATTCAACGAGACAACGTGTCGGGCGAGAGGCACCAGAATTGGACATAATTATGACATAACATTGAAGGTTGTGCAATGTAACAGCAACACTTTAGACTTCGGGTTGCCGCCCGTTCGATAAAATACAGAACATTTCCGTATTTCACTGAAAGAATAAATGTTTTGTTTTCGAAATTATAGTTTCCAGATTTGACCATATTAATGACCTAAGGCTTGTATTTCTGTGTTTATTATATTATAATTAAGTCTTTGATAGAGCAGTCTGACTGAGCGGTGGTAGGCAGCAGCAGGCTCGTAAGCATTCATTCAAACAGCAATTTACTGCGTTTTCCAGCAGCTCTTAACAATGCTTGATGCACAGCTCTGTTTATGACTTCAAGCCTATCAACTCCCGAGATTAGGCTGGAAATACTAAAGTGCCTATAAGAACATCCAATAGCCAAAGGTATATTAAATACAAATGGTATAGTGAGAAATAGTCCTATAATAACTACAACCTAAAACTTCTTAACTGGGAATATTGAAGAACTGGGAATATTGAACCACCAGCTTTCATATGTTCTCATGTTCTGAGCAAGGAACTTAAATTTGGCTTTTTTACATGGCATATATTGCACTTTTACTTTGTTCTCCAATACTGTGTTTTTACATTATTTAAACCAAATTGAACATGTGTCATTATATATTTGAGACTAAAATTGATTTTATTTATGGATTATATTAAGTTTTAAAAAAGGGTTTATTTTAAATGTCATTATTACAAATACATATATATATATATTTTAAATGATAAATCAGCCGATTAATCGGTATCAGCTTTTTTTGGTCCTCCAATAATCGGTATCAGCGTTGAAAAATCATAATCGGTGCTTGGTTCCCAAGTTTCTAAACCATCTTTGGTAATAGTGTCGCCATAATATTTAAATTGAAAATGTGTGATCATAACCTTTACGATATTTTAGTGATCTGCAGTAGACGTCCTAAATGCCCCCAAGCCTTCAGATGTGAGCTAAACAGTGCACTTGCACTGCATTTTTAGGCTATGGATGTGAACTCATTTCCAAACATTTAAGTCTGTTTTATGCTGCTTTGCAATCTATTAACAGCAAGGATTACATTAAATAGCCATAATATTTTTTACTGGTGCATTTGGCAATATTCAATTCATACACACAAAACATATGAACAAAAGCATTCACTGTGTAAGTTAATACACGTAGGCCCATCATATATAGGCTATGTGTAGCACTTGGTTCAATTTATCAAATCAGTTATTGTTCTCTTGCTCAAACCGTGAGCAACACCTGCCAAACTCAGACATTTCTCTGAAAACACAGGGATGTCGATTCACATGGGACTAGTATTATCAGAGGACCTTGGAGTTCACCAAACAGTAGGTTACTCTGGCTGGATCTGTTACTCTCCTGCCATGTACAAATGACTGACATGGCTGATTCACATGGGACTAGTATTATCAGAGGACCTTGGAGTTCACCAAACAGTAGGTTACTCTGGCTGGATCTGTTACTCTCCTGCCATGTACAAATGACTGACATGGCTGATTCACATGGGACTAGTATTATCAGAGGACCTTGGAGTTCACCAAACAGTAGGTGACTCTGGCTGGATCTGTTACTCTCCTGCCATGGCTGATTCGGACGGGAATAAAATTACAGATGTGGCGTTTTGTGCATATAATTACATTATCCGACGACCCCCAGAAAAACGAATTCCGTCCCAATATGGTTTAAGGCAAGGGGGGTTTCCTTGTCTCTGCTGCCACTACATCCGCCGCATTGTTCTCAATCCCAATATGCTGGCTAAATGTTGCTATTATGCACATTGCAACATAGGGAAAGGCGCCAATTCTAGAGCGCACAGAAGATTGTTTCAGAACCATGGACAGCAACCATATCCAACACGGGAGAAAGTGCATGTTATAAAATAATATTTGATTTATTAGTGTTGCACAATTATTTTCCCATAATATAACCATATACAATTTCAGTATCACATGTCTTAGAGTGATGGACTGTGCCATCCCCATGGCCTACACAATGGATTAGTCCACTGAGACTGCAAAACAGACAGGTGTCTTGTACACCATGAAAAATAAATATGGCTGCTCAACTAAAGAAATCTCGGCCGACCAACAGCCTATTGACCAAACAATCGACCAATTGACTAAATGGAGTCAGCACTAAACATGATCTAGTCCAATTGTGGCACGTATCAACAATTTTTCCATTAGTATCAGTTTCAATGGGGACTTTTATTTTGAAGGCGACCCACCATTCCACTATTGTTGCTAATGTTATTCACAACACACTGGTAATTTGTTCAATGGAAAATATATAAGTAATAAAGTAATAAAGCCCGAGATGGCTATGGGCTGAGATGGCTCAGGGCTGTTCTTATGCACGAAGCAACTCGGAATGCCTGGACACAGCCCTTAGCCGTGGTATATTGGCCATACATCACAAACCCCGGGGTGGCTTATTGCTATTATAAACTGGTTACCAACGTAATTAGAGCCGTAAAAATAAATGGGTTGGCATACCCATGGTATATGGTCTGATATTGGCATACCCATGGTATATGGTCTGATATGCCACGGCTGTCAGCCAATCAGCATTCAGGGCTCAACCCTCCCTGTTTATAATGGTGGTTCGAGCCCTGAATGCCGAACTGACAGTTGTGGTATATCACGGGTATGACAAAACATGCATTTTTACTGCTCTAATTAAAGTTGGTATCCAGTTTATAATATCAATATGGGACCTGGGAGAGGTAAATGGCCAATATACTCACCGTTGCCTCGTGCTTAAGAAAAAGCCCTTAGCCGTGGTTTATTGGCCAAATACCACACCCCCTCGGGGGGCCTTATTGATTCAATAACTAACCCTTCTTACCAGTTCTGTCTGTGATGCCACTATCATATTGCGGTGATGCCGGGCGGGTCCTTCGGCTATGGCCGACAACAGAATATTTAATGTACCATGTATTAAAATGGGCCATTAATTTATAAAGATTTAATATGTTCCCATTTTGCTGTTGAATGGGTGGTGTGACCTCACGCTGTCAAAGTCAGCGCAAGGAAGCTTGTTGACTTAGCCAGAGATGGTTTACGACTCAGCTAATGTAGCTAGTTAACTAGCCTGCTCCAATAATAAGGTTTTTGCTCAATAAGATAAGCAAGCTTGTTTTCAACCGAGGAGGAGATGACGGTGCCCTGACAGTTATGTTGTCGGGCCTGCATCTTCTCTAAGAAAACGATGCAAGTAGCTTGCTAGTTAGCAGGGGGGTGGTGAGGCTAGCTGTGAGTGACGAAATGCTAGATAGCTAGCTAGTAGAGCCTACACAAGTTACTTTATAAGTAGAAAGTGCAAGTAAGTAAAGCCGTTTTTATTCAAAGCTACCATGTGCAAAATAACTGTTCTAAATAGCACGCTTACCTCTACTGTGCAGTGAGCTTGGGTAGCCGTCTAGAACTGGATCGAAAATGGGGCAAACCTCCCGGAATGAAATAGCTGTCGCGCTTTTTGAACCATCGTCTCGTCAGCAACACTAAGACAGAGCACGGAATTTCGAAAATGTTAAAAATAAAAGTTTCCCACGTAATAGTAGAAGTATCATTACCTGTATTTATTCATGATATGGAAAATTGTGTAAACATGAACAACGATTCATATTTGTTCATATTTAATTGACATTTACATTAAATGTGGGTTTTAAAACATGTTCAAGGTAAAAATACACTGCTCAAAAAAATAAAGGGAACACTTAAACAACACAATGTAACTCCAAGTCAATCACACTTCTGTGAAATCAAACTGTCCACTTAGGAAGCAACACTGATTGACAATAAATTTCACATGCTGTTGTGCAAATGGAATAGACAACAGGTGGAAATTACAGGTAATTAGCAAGACACCCCCAATAAAGGAGTGGTTCTGCAGGTGGGGACCACAGACCACTTCTCAGTTCCTATGCTTCCTGGCTGATGTTTTGGTCACTTTTGAATGCTGGCGGTGCTTTCACACTAGTGGAAGCATGAGACGGAGTCTACAACCCACACAAGTGGCTCAGGTAGTGCAGCTCATCCAGTATGGCACATCAATGCGAGCTGTGGCAAGAAGGTTTGCTGTGTCTGTCAGCGTAGTGTCCAGAGCATGGAGGCGCTACCAGGAGACAGGCCAGTACATCAGGAGACGTGAAGGAGGCCGTAGGAGGGCAACAACCCAGCAGCAGGACCGCTACCTCCGCCTTTGTGCAAGGAGGAGCAGGAGGAGCACTGCCAGAGCCCTGCAAAATGACCTCCAGCAGGCCACAAATGTGCATGTGTCTGCTCAAACGGTCAGAAACAGACTCCATGAGGGTGGTATGAGGGCCAAATGTCCACAGGTGGGGGTTGTGCTTACAGCCCAACACCGTGCAGGATGTTTTCATTTGCCAGAGAACACCAAGATTGGCAAATTCGCCACTGGCAACCTGTGCTCTTCACAGATGAAAGCAGATTCACATTGAGCACATGCCAGACGTGACAGAGTCTGGAGACGCCGTGGAGAACATTCTGCTGCCTGCAACATCCTCCAGCATGACCGGTTTGGCGGTGGGTCAGTCATGGTGTGGGGTGGCATTTCTTTGGGGGGCCGCACAGCTAGCAGAATCCTTTTTCTTCTTTCACGACTGACGAGCCCGCCGTGGAGGATATACGGCTCCCTCGGGAACAGGCACCGACCCCAGTGATCTGCGTGAAGAGGAGGCAGAGAAAGAGAGGCCGACGGGCATGCTGCCTTCTGAGGAGTAGGAGGCGATCGAATAAACCCACACTCCACTCAATTCTGCTCGCAAACATGCAATCTTTAGACAATAAAATGACCAAGTTATTGGGAAGATTAAACTACCAACGGGCCATTAAAAACTGTAACATCTTATGCTTCACGGAGTTGTGGCTGAACGACGACAATATCAACATACAGCTGGCTGGTTATACGCTGTATCGTCAGGATAGAACAGCTGGCTGGTTATACGATGTACCGGCAGGATAGAACAGCTGGCTGGTTATACGATGTACCGTCAGGATAGAACAGCTGGCTGGTTATACGATGTACCAGCAGGATAGAACAGCTGGCTGGTTATACGATGTACCGTCAGGATAGAACAGCTGGCTGGTTATACGATGTACCGGCAGGATAGAACAGCTGGCTGGTTATACGATGTACCGGCAGGATAGAACAGCTGGCTGGTTATACGATGTACCGGCAGGATAGAACAGCTGGCTGGTTATACGATGTACCGGCAGGATAGAACAGCTGGCTGGTTATACGATGTACCGGCAGGATAGAACAGCTGGCTGGTTATACGATGTACCGGCAGGATAGAACAGCTGGCTGGTTATACGATGTACCGTCAGGATAGAACAGCTGGCTGGTTATACGATGTACCGTCAGGATAGAACAGCTGGCTGGTTATGCGATGTACCGGCAGGATAGAACAGCTGGCTGGTTATACGATGTACCTGCAGGATAGAACAGCTGGCTGGTTATACGATGTACCAGCAGGATAGAACAGCTGGCTGGTTATACGATGTACCAGCAGGATAGAACAGCGGCATCGGGTAAGACAAGGGTCTAAGTATTTTTATAAACAGCAGCTGGTGAACGATATCTAAGGAAGTCGCGAGCTATTGCTCGCCTGAGGTAGAGTTTCTCATGATGAGCTGCAGACCACATTACCTTCCGAGAGAGTTTTCATATATATTCTTTGTAGATGTTTATATACCACCACTGTCAGAGGCTGGCACTAAGATAGCATTGAAGGAGCTGGATTCCACCATAAGCAAACAAGAAAACACTCACAGAGAGGCGGCGCTCCTAGTAGCCGGGGACTTTAATGCAGGGAAACTTAAGTCAGTTTTACCAAATTTATATCGGAATTTTAAATGTGCAACCAGAGGGAAAAGAACTCTGGACCACCTATACTCCACACACAAGAGATGCATACAAAGCTCTCCCTCGCCCTCCATTTGGCAAATCTGACCATAATTCTATCAACCTGATTCCTGCTTACAAGTTAAAATTAAATTAGGAAACACCAGTGACTAGATCAATTAAAAAAGTGGTCAGGTGAAGCAGATGCTAAGCTACAGGACTGTTTTGCTAGCACAGACTGGAATATGTTCCGGGATTCTTCCAATGGCATTGAGGAGTACACCACATTTGTCATTGGCTTCATCAATAAGTGCATTGATGACGTCGTCCCAACAGTGACTGTATCTCCATACCCCAACCAGAAACCATGGATTACAGGCAGCATTCGCACTGAGCTAAAGGCTAGAGTTGCCGCTTTCAAGAAGCGGGACTCGAACCCGGAAGCTTATAAGAAATCCTGCAATGCCCTCTGATGAACCATCAAACAGGCAAAATGTCAATACAGGTCGAGTCGCACTACACTGGCTCTGATGCTCATCAAATGTGGCAGGACCTACAAACCATTACAGACTACAAAGGGAAGCACAGCCGAGAGCTGCCCAGTGACACGAGCCTACCGGATGAGCTAAACTACTTCTATGCTCGCTTCGAGGCAAATAACACTGAAACATGCATGAGAGCACCAGCTGTACTGGAAGACTGTGTGATCACGCTCTCCGCAGCCAATGTGAGTAAGACCTTGAGACAGGTCAACATTCATAAGGCCGCAGGGCCAGATGGATTACCAGGACATGTACCAAGTGCATGCTCTGACCAACTAGCAAGTGTCTTCACTGACATTTTTAACCTCTTCCTGTCCGAGTCTGTAATACCAACATGTTTTAAGCAGACCACCATTGTGCCTGTGCCCGAGAACACTAAGGTAGCCTGCCTAAATGACTACCGACCCGTAGAGCTCACGTCTGCAGCCATGAAGTGCTTTGAAAGGCTGGTAATGGCTCACAACACCAACATCTCAGAAACCTTAGACCCAATCCAATGTGCATACCGCCCCAACAGATCCACAGATGATGCGGTCTCTATTGCATTTCACACTGCCCTTTCCCACCAGGACAAAAGGAACACCTATGTGAGAATGGTATTAATTGACTACAGCTCAGCGTTCAACACCATAATGCCCTCAAATCTCATCAATAAGCTCAGGACCCTGGGACTAAACACCTCCCTCTGCAACTGGATCCTGGACTTCCTGATGGGCCCGCACCCAGGTGGTAAGGGTAGGTAACAACACATCCACCAAACTGATCCTCAACACAGGGACCCCTCAGGGGTGTGTTCTCGGCCCCCTGCTGTACTCCCTGTTTACTCATGACTGCGCTGCCAGGCACAACTCCAACACCATCATTACATTTTCAGATGACACAACAGTGGTAGGCCTGATCACCGACAACAACGGGACAGCCTATAGGGAGAAGGTCAGAGACATTGGCCATGTGGTGCCAGGACAACAACCTCTCATTCAACGTGATCAAGACAAAGGAGATGATTGTGGACTACAGAAAAATTGGACTGAGCACGCCCCCATTCTCATCGGCGGGGCTGCAGTGGAGCAGGTTGAGAGCTTCAAGTTCCTTGGTGTCCACATCACCAACAAATTTACATGGTCCAAGCACAGAATGACAGTCGTGAAAAGGGCACGACAAAACCTATTCCCCCTCAGGAGACTGAAAAGATTTGGCATGGGTCCTCAGATCATCAAAAGGTTCTACAGCTGCACCATCGAGAGCATCTGGTTGCATCACTGCCTGGTATGGCAACTGCTCGGCCTCCGACCGCAAGACACTACAGAGAGTAGTACATCACTGGGGCAAAGCTTCCTGCCATCCAGGACCTCTATACCAGGCGGTGTCAGAGGGAGGCCCTAAAAATTGTCAAAGACTCCAGTCACCCTAGTCATACACTGTTCTCTCTCCTACCACACGGCAAGCGGTATCGGAGCGCCAAGTCTAGGTGCTAGAGGCTTCTAAACAGCTTCTACCCCCAAGCCATAAGACTCCTGAACATCTACTCCTGAACAAATGGCTACCCAGACTATTCATATTGACTCCCCCCCCCCCCCCCTCCACACCACTGCCACTCTCTGTTGTAATCTATGCATAGTCACTTTAATTCACTCTACCTACAGTGCCTTGCGAAAGTATTCGGCCCCCTTGAACGTTGCGACCTTTTGCCACATTTCAGGCTTCAAACATAAAGATATAAAACTGTATTTTTTTGTGAAGAATCAACAACAAGTGGGACACAATCATGAAGTGGAACGACATTTATTGGATATTTCAAACCTTTTTAACAAATCAAAAACTGAAAAATTGGGCGTGCAAAATTATTCAGCCCCTTTACTTTCAGTGCAGCAAACTCTCTCCAGAAGTTCAGTGAGGATCTCTGAATGATCCAATGTTGACCTAAATGACTAATGATGATAAATACAATCCACCTGTGTGTAATCAAGTCTCCGTATAAATGCACCTGCACTGTGATAGTCTCAGAGGTCCATTAAACTTTCGCAAGGCACTGTACATGTACATAAACTCAGCAAAAAAGGAAAAGTCCCTTTTTCAGGACCCTGTCTTTCAAAGATAATTCGTAAAAATTCAAATAACTTCACATATCTTCATTGTATAGGGTTTAAACACTGTTTCCAATGCATGTTCAATGAACCATAAACAATTAATGAACATGAACCTGTGGAAGGCTCGTTAGACACTCAAATCAAATCAAATCAAATCAAACACTAACAGCTTACAGACGGTAGGCAATTAAGGTCACAGTTATAAAAACTTAGGACACTAAAGAGTCCTTTCTACTGACTCTGAAAAACACCAAAAGAAAAATGCCCAGCGTCCCTGCTCATCTGCCTGAACGTGCCTTGAGCATGCTACAAGGAGGCATGAGGACTGCAGATGTCACCAGGGCAATAAAATGCAATGTTCGTACTGTGAGGGACGATGGTCGGATTCGCATTTATCGTAGAAGGAATGAGCGTTAAACTGAGGCCTGTACTCTGGAGCGGGATCGATTTGGAGGTGGAGGGTCCGTCATGGTCTGGGGCGGTGTGTCACAGCATCATCAGACTGAGTTTGTTGTCATTGCAGGCAATAACGCTGTGCGTTACAGGGAAGACATCCTCCTCCCTCATGTGGTACCCTTCCTGTAGGCTCATCCTAACATGACCCTCCAGCAAGACAATGCCACCAGCCATACTGCTTGTTCTGTGCGTGATTTCCTGCAAGACAGGAATGTCAGTGTTCTGCCATGGCCAGCAGAGTGCCCGGATGGGACCTGTTGGATCGGAGGGTGAGGGCTAGCGCCATTCCCCCCAGAACTGTCCGGAAACTTGCAAGTGCCTTGGTCGAAGAGTGGGGTAACATCTCACAGCAAGAACTGGCGAATCTGGTGCAGTCCATGAGGAGGAGATGCACTCCATTACTTAATGCAGCTGGTGGCCACACCAGATACTGACTGTTACTTTTGATTTTGACTTTTGTTCAGGGACACATTATGCCATTTCTGTTAGTCACATGTCTGTGGAACTTGTTCAGTTTATGTCTCAGTTGTTGAATCTTGTTCTGTTTTTTCAAATATTTACACGTTAAGTTTGCTGAAAATAAGTGCAGTTGACAGTGAGAGTTGAGTTTACTACCTCAACTAACCGGTGCCCCCAAACATTGACTCTGTACCGGCACCCCCCTGTATATACACTGCTCAAAAAAATAAAGGGAACACTAAAATAACACATCCCAGATCTGAATGAATGAAATATTCTTATTAAATACTTTTTTCTTTACATAGTTGAATGTGCTGACAACAAAATCACACAAAAATTATCAATGGAAATCAAATGTATCAACCCATGGAGGTCTGGATTTGGAGTCACACTCAAAATTAAAGTGGAAAACCACACTACAGGCCGATCCAACTTTGATGTAATGTCCTTAAACAAGACAAAATGAGGCTCAGTATTGTGTGTGGCCTCCACGTGCCTGTATGACCACCCTACAACGCCTGGGCATGCTCCTGATGAGGTGGCAGATGGTCTCCTGAGGGATCTCCTCCCAGACCTGGACTGAAGCATTTGCCAACTCCTGGACAGTCTGTGGTGCAACGTGGCGTTGGTGGATGGAGCGAGACATGATGTCCCAGATGTGCTCAATTGGATTCAGGTCTGGGGAACGGGCGGGCCAGTCCATAGCATCAATGCCTTCCTCTTGCAGGAACTGCTGACACACTTCAGCCACATGAGGTCTAGGATTGTCTTGCATTAGGAGGAACCCAGGGCCAACCGCACCAGCAATTGGTCTCACAAGGGGTCTGAGGATCTCATCTCGGTACCTAATGGCAGTCAGGCTACCTCTGGCGAGCACATGGAGGGCTGTGCTGCTCCCCAAAGAAATGCCACCCCACACCATGACTGACCCACCGCCAAACCGGTCATGCTGGAGGATGTTGCAGGCGGCAGAACGTTGTCCAAGGCGTCTCCAGACTCTGTCACGTCTGTCACATGTGCTCAGTGTGAACCTGCTTTCATCTGTGAAGAGCACAGGGCGCCAGTGGCGAATTTGCCAATCTTGGTGTTCTCAAATGCCAAACGTCCTGCACGGTGTTGGGCTGTAAGCACAAGCCCCACCTGTGGACGTCGGGCCCTCATACCACCCTCATGGAGTCTGTTTCTGACCGTTTGAGCAGACACATGCACATTTGTGGCCTGCTGGAGGTCATTTTGCAGGGCTCTGGCAGTGCTCCTCCTGCTCCTCCTTGCACAAAGGCGGAGGTAGCGGTCCTGCTGCTGGATTGTTGCCCTCCTACGGCCTCCTCCTCGTCTCCTCCTCGTCTCCCGATGTACTGGCCTGTCTCCTGGTAGCGCCTCCATGCTCTGGACACTACGCTGATAGACACAGCAAACCTTCTTGCCACAGCTCGCATTGATGTGCCATCCTGGATGAACTATACTACCTGAGCCACTTATGTGGGTTGTAGACTCCGTCTCATGCTTCCACTAGAGTGAAGGCACCGCCAGCATTCAAAAGTGACCAAAACATCAGCCAGGATGCATAGGAACTGAGAAGTGGTCTGTGGTCACCACCTGCAGAACCACTCCTTTATTGGGGGTGTCTTGCTAATTGCCTATAATTTCCACCTGTTGTCTATTCCATTTGCACAACAGCATGTGAAATGTATTGTCAATCAGTGTTGCTTCCTAAGTGGACAGTTTGATTTCACAGAAGTGTGATTGACTTGGAGTTACATTGTGTTGTTTAAGTGTTCCCTTTATTTTTTTGAGCAGTGTATATATATTGTTTTCTGCCCCTCTTTAATTACTTGTTACTTTTATCTCTTATTCTGTCATTTTTGAAACTGCACTGTCGATTAGGGGCTCGTAAGTAAGATTTTCACTAAGGTCTACACCTGTTGTATTCGGCGCATGTGACTAATAAAATTTGATTTGATTTTGACATGCACTGAATACAACAAATGTAGACTTTACCGTGTACTGGGCCGTACACACCACCCTCTGTAGCACCTTGCGGTCGTATGTCAAGCAGTTGTCATACCTTGCCATATTCTTGCTACACACAGGAAACTGTTGAGCGTGAAAAACCCAGCAGCATTGGAGTTCTTGACACAAACCGTTGCCATACCCTCTTCAAAGGCTCTTAAATATTTGTCTTGCCCTTTTACCTTTTGAATGGCACACAAACTATGTCTCAATTGTCTCAAGGCTTAAAAGTCCTTATTTAATGTCTCCTCCCCTTTATCTACACTGATTGAAGTGGATGTAACAAGTGACATCAATAAGGAATCATAGCTTTCACCTAGATTCACCTAGTAACAATGCAATAATCAATAACAATGTATTACTAGGGAAAACATGAAAAATAAGAATAAGAAATATGAAATTCACAATAAAGTATTTACAGAAAGTAAGCATACTATATACAGCAAATATTGAAAAAGTCAGTTCCAAAACCATATGTACATGTGCAGGGATACTGGAGTGATGAAGGTAGATATGTATAGGGGTAAGGTGACTAGGCAACAGGATATATGATAAACAGAGTAGCAGCAGCTTGTATGTGAGTGGGTGTGTGGGTGTGTAGAGTCAGTGTAAATGTATGTGCATATTATGTGTGAGTGAGCAATTTATGGAGTGAGTGTTTGTGTGTTGGAGTGACAGTGTGTGTGTGTGAGTGTGCATAGAGGCAGTGCAAATACTGAAATAAAATATCAATAAAGATGCAAGGTCAACTCAGTCCATGTAGCAATGTCATGGAAAGAGCAGGTGTTCTTAATGTTTTGTAAACTCAGTGTACATGTTGGTTTACAGAGAGAACTATTCTAGGTGTCAAAGTAAAAGTGGGGTTGGGATTACTCACTACGGTCTGGTGTTATTTCATTACAGCCTATATAGTAATGATTTAACAACAATATAATGGAATAAAATAGAATAAATTAGGGAAGGGAGCTGGTCACAGAGGTCTGGTGTTGGTGGAGGGATTTGTAAAGGGTGGTCCTAGTGCTATGGTAGGAGTTGTCTGTGGTGATAGAGTTAACTGGGGTGTTGACCTACTAATAAATGCATAGAACACAATCATTTGACCGCTGATCAATAAAAAATAATGCTGCTGAATAACCAAATCTGAAACATAAATTGGATGGGAGTGGCAGCAATGTTGGGGATAATCATGCTATTTTAATGACAATACATTCCGTTATGCAGCATAATGAACATTTTTATTTTCAATTTTGGGAGGAAGTTGACAAAACTCTGCAATGGCCAGTTGGAAAACCCATTGTCACTAAACATAGTGTTCAAAATCTTTGGAATATGAAGGACAAGAATAGAGATAACATTCAAAGTCTTGTTAATCAGCTTGAGGAACAGGTTGGGTTGACCAGCCCCTAACCCATGTGCAATGGGATAGGAGATTGAGATGAGAGCACAAACTTAAATCAGTGCATCCCAGTCAATAAACAAATATAAACCAATTCACCAATCAAAGACAGAGTGGGTAGAGGAAACGCAGTGAAACATAAATGGTGAGGAATGGGTCACACAACCCAAGAAACGCGAAACACTGTTTTATTTCTGTAAATTACCAAATAACATTGAACAAGCAATGCTAGCATGTGATATCTGTGCAAAATGTTATCACTTTGATTGTGTTGGCTTATCTCCAGATAGTCAAAAGGATGTAGAATATGCTACGTTTTTATGCAACGCAGAATTATGTTGAGTTCAAGTGCAGACATTGAAAAACTGATTTAGCCTTAAAGGGGACTTTGACACATTGATGCAGTACATTCTACTGCTAGTGACAACATAGTTAAATTAAACAAAATGGTACAAACAGAGAATGTAAATGAGGCTCAGGTACAAAACCTATTGCCTGTGGAGTGTTTAAATGAGGGAATGTCAACTGCTCAGAGAAGACCTTCAGACTGCCAACTTAATTTGATAAACATACACATACAACAACACAGAGTTACACATGGGATAAAGAAACATACAGTCAATAATACAATAGGGGGGGAAAGTATTTATACAATGTGTGCAAATGAGGTCGGATTAGGGAGGTAAGGCCATAGTGTTGAAATAATTACAAATATAGCAATTAAACACTGGAGTGATAGATGTGCAGAAGATGAGTGTGCAAGTAGAGATACTGGGGTGCAAAGGAGCAAAATAAATCAAATAAATAACAGTATGGGGATGAGGTAGTTGGATGGGCTATTTACAGATGGGCTATGTACAGGTGCAGTGATCTGTGAGCTGCTCTGACAGCTGGTGCTTATAGCTAGTGAGGGTGATATGAGTCTCCAGCTTCAGTATTTTTTGCAGTTCGTTCCAGTCATTGGCAGCAGAGAACTGGAAGGAAAGGCGGCCAAAGGAGGAATTGGCTTTGGCGGTGACCAGTGAAAAATACCTACTGGAGCGTGTGCTACGGGTGGGTGCTGCTATGGTGACCAGTGAGCTGAGATAAATCCAATCAAATGTATTTATATAGCCCTTCGTACATCAGCTGATATCTCAAAGTGCTGTACAGAAACCCAGCCTAAAACCCCAAACAGCAAGCAATGCAGATGTAGAAGCACGGTGGCTAGGAAAAACTCCCTAGAAAGAGCAAAACCTAGGAAGAAACCTAGAGAGGGGTGGCCATAAAGCGAGGCTTTACCTAGCAAAGAATTACAGATGACTTGGTGGGTTTGGTGACGAATATGAAGCGAGGGCCAACCAACGAGAGCTTCAGGTCGCAGTGGTGGATAGTATATGTTTTTTTTGTGACAAAACGGGTGGCACTGTGATAGACTGCATCCAATTTGCTGAGTAGAGTGTTGGAGGCTATTTTGTAAATTACATCGCCAAAGTCAAGGATCGGCAGGATAGTCCGTTTTACGAGGGTATGTTTGGCAGCATGAGTGAAGGATGCTTTGTTGCGAAATAGGAAGCCAATTCTAGATTTAATTTAGGATTGGATATATTTAATGTGAGTCTTGAAGGAGAGTTTACAGTCTAACCAGACACCTAGGTATTTGTAGTTGTCC
Organism: Oncorhynchus kisutch; assembly: GCF_002021735.2. Taxonomy (NCBI): domain Eukaryota; kingdom Metazoa; phylum Chordata; class Actinopteri; order Salmoniformes; family Salmonidae; genus Oncorhynchus; species Oncorhynchus kisutch. Next base: position 2,890,120 of record NC_034202.2, read on the forward strand.
ACATATTCTAAGTCAGAACCATCCAGAGTTGTGATGCTGGACGAGCGGGCAGGTGCGGGCAGCGATTGGTTGAAGAGCATGCATTTAGTTTTACTTGCATTTAAGAGCAGTTGGAGGCCACGGAAGGAAAGTTGTATGGCATTGAAGCTCGTCTGGAGGTTAGTTAACACAGTGTCCAAAGAAGGGCCAGAAGTATACAGAATGTTGTCGTCTGCATAGAGGTGGATCAGAGAATCACCAGCAGCAAGAGCGACATCATTGATGGGTACAGAGAAAAGAGTCGGCCCGAGAATTGACCCCTGTGGCACCCCCATAGAGACTGCCAGAGGTCCAGACAACCGGCCCTCCGATTTGACACACTGAACTCTGAGAAGAAGTCAGTGAACCAGGCGAGGCAGTCATTTGAGAAACCAAGGCTGTTGAGTCTGCCAATAAGAATGTTGTGATTGACAGAGTCGAAAGCCTTGGCCAGGTCGATGATTACAGCTGCACAGTACTGTCTCTTATCGATGGCGGTTATGATATTGTTTAGGACCTTGAGAGTGGCTGAGGTGCACCCATGACCAGCTTGGAAACCAGATTGCATAGCGGAGAAGGTACGGTGGGATTCTAAAAGGTCGGTGATGTGTTTTTTAAAACTTAGCTTTCAAAGACCTTAGAAAGGCATGGTAGGATAGATATAGGTCTGTAGCAGTTTGGGTCTAGAGTGTCTCCCCCTTTGAAGAGGGGGATGACCGCAGCAGCTTTCCAATCTTTGGGGATCTCAGACAATATGAAAGAGAGGTTGAACAGGCTAGTAATAGGGGTTGCAACAATTTTGGTGGATAATTTTAGAAAGAGAGGGTCCAAATTGTCTAGCCCAGGTGATTTGTAGGGGTCCAGATTTTGCAGCTCTTTCAGAACACCAGCTATCTGGATTTGGGTGAAGCAGAAATGGGGGAGGCTTGGGCAAGTTTCTGTGGGGGGTGCAGGGCTGTTGACCGGGGTAGGTGTAGCCAGGTGGAAAGCATGGCCAGCCGTAGAAAACTGCTTCTTGAAATTCTCAATTATTGCGGATTTATCGGTGGTGACAGTGTTTCCTAGCCTCAGTGCAGTGGGCAGCTGGGAGTAGGTGTTCTTATTCTCCATGGACTTTACAGTGTCCCAGAACTTTTTGGAGTTTGTGCTACAGGATGCAAATTTCTGTTGAAAAAGCTAGCCATTGCTTTCCTAACTGTCTGTGTATATTGGTTCCTAACTTCCCTGAAAAGTTGCATATCGCGGGGGTTATTCGATGCTAATGCAGTACGCCACAGGATGTTTTTGTGCTGGTCAAGGGCAGTCAGTACTGGAGTGAACCAAGGGCTATATCTGTTACTGGTTCTACATTTTTTGAATGGGGCGTGCTTATTTAAGATTGTGAGGAAAGCACTTTTAAAGAATAAACAGGCATCCTCTACTGAATGAGGCCAATATCCTTCCAGGATACCCCGGCCAGGTCAATTAGAAAGGCCTGCTTGCTGAAGTATTTTAGGGAGCGTTTGACAGTAATGAGGGGTGGTCGTTTGACCGTAGACCCATTACGGATGCAGGCAATGAGGCAGTGATCGCTGAGATCCTGGTTGAAGACAGCAGAGGTGTATTTGGAGGGCAGGTTGATTAGGATGATGCCTATGAGGGTGCGAGTGTTTACGGATTTGGGGTTGTACTTGGTAGGTTCATTGATGATTTGTGTGAGATTGAGGGCATCAAGCTTAGATTGTTGGATGGCTGGGGTGTTAAGCATGTCCCAGTTTAGGTCACCTAGCAGCACAAGCACTGAAAATAGACGGGGGCAATCAATTCACATATGCTGTCCAGGGCACAGATGGGGGCAGAAGGTGGTCTATAGCAAGAGGTAACGGTGTTAGACTTGTTTCTGGAAAGGTGGATTTTAAAAGTAGAAGCTCAAATTGTTTGGGCACAGACCTGAATAGTAAGACAGAACTCTGAAGGTTATCTCTGCAGTAGATTGCAACTTCGCCCCCTTTGGCAGTTCTATGTTGTCGGACAATTTTATAGTTAGGGGTGGAGATTTCAGGGTTTTTGATGGTCTTCCTAAGCCAGGATTCAGACACAGCTAGGACATCCGGATTGGTAGAGTGTGCTAAGGCAGTGAATAAAACAAACTTGGGGAGGAGAATTCTAATGTTAACATGCATGAAACCAAGGCTTTAACGGTTACAGAAGTCAACAAATGAGAGTGCTTGGGGAATGGGAGTGGAGCTAGGCACTGCAGGGCCTGGATTAACCTCTACATCACCAGAGGAACAGAGGAGGAGTAGGATTATGTTTGAACCGACCCGGCTGTAATTCTGGGAAGATAAGATAGGACAGGGAGAGCCCCTCCAGGTTTCTGGTATCTGGGGGAGACTGGAACTGTCAGCTGAGTGGTAATAAACTGTGGTGAGATTTCATGAGAAAATCCTGATGTTGGTGTGTATGTATGTGTGTAGGTTAATTAAGAGAAAGATATAAAGGGAACATCTTTGTATATGCGTAAATAAACATGCTGACTATTGTAAACTGGTCTCTGTCTGTTTAATTTCAATAACAACCTTACAAATTCTTAGTAACAGACAGAGTAGTTTAAGTGAAGTTCAGTTTATGAACATTGAGAACAAAATGTTCATAACAATGGGTCGGTGGGGGGTCCAGGCCAATTGGCAAAATAGCTCCAGGCTAATTGGTTCTTGCTTCGGCACAGAGACGTTAGCCAGGAATGGCCACTCGGTTAGCAGCTAGCTAGGTGCAATGATCCAGGTGAAAAGGATCAGAAGTTGCGGTAGGAATCCAGAGATATGGAGAAAAATCAGGCCGATTTGCTCTGGTTTGAGTCACGCTGTGCAGACTGGCGAGAGTTGTCCGGGCTAAAGGTAGCTGATGACCGCTAGCAGCGGCTAGCTGACTACTAGCTAGTAGATAGTTAGCTGGCTAGCTTCTGTTGGGGGTTCCGGTTCAAAGTAAATACAATAGCAGATCCATACCACATTAGGTGTGCTGAATTTCAGGAGAGTATGTTGAACTTGAGGTTAAGAAAAATATTTAAAAAATATACGCAAAGAAAAAATATATATACACGATTTATACACGGGAGACGACAAGACGAGGACAAAAAGCGTCTGACTGCTACGCCATCTTGGATCTAATGTGAGGGAAATGGCAATACGCTTTTTCACAATGGCATGCAAGGCTATGTTTTACATGAGTTATCAAAGAGGAAATTACTCAGTTAAAAGAAGTTAAGGTTTTAAGCTTCAATGATACAGCAGATTGATGAAATTAGGCTATATGCTTAATAATTTAATTATATTTAAACACAGCGCCAGTCAAAAGTTTGGACACACCAACTGATTCAGGGGGTTTTCTTTCTTTTTACTATTTTCTACATTGTAGAATTATAGTGAAGACATCAACACTATGAAATAACACATATGGAATCATGTAGTAACCAAAAAAGTGTTAAACAAATAAAAATATATTTTAGATTTTAGATTCTTCAAAGTAGCCACCCTTTGCCTTGATGACAACTTTGCACACTCTTGGCATTATCTCAACCAGCTGATACTCAACCATGCTGAGCACATGTTGGCTGCTTTTCCTTCACTCTGCAATCCAACTCATCCCAAACCATCTCAATTGAGTTGACGTCAGGTGATTGGGAAGGCCAGGTCATCTGATGCAACACTCCATTCCTTCTCCTTGGTAAAATAGCCCTTACACAGCCTGGAGGTGTGTGTGGGTCATTGTCCTGTTGAAAAACAAATGATAATCCCACTAAGCGCAAACCAAATGGGATGGCATATCGCTGCAGAATGCTGTGGTTGCCATGCTGGTTAAGTGTGCCTTGAATTCTAAATAACTCACCAACAGTGTCACCAGCAAAGCACCCCCACACCATCACACATACTCCTCCATGCTTCACGGTGGGAACCACACATGCGGAGATCATCCGTTCACCTACTCTGTGTCTCACAAAGACACAGTGGTTTGAACCAAAAATCTCAAATTTGGACCACTACTAAAGTACAGATTTCCACTGGTCTAATGTCCATTGCTTGTGTTTCTTGGCCCAAGCCAGTCTCTTCTTCTTATTGGTGTCCTTTAGTAGTGGTTTCTTTGCAGCAATTCGACCAGGCCTGATTCACGCAGTCTCCTCTTAACAGTTGATGTTGAAATGTGTCTGTTACTGAACTCTGTGAAACATTTATTTGGGCTGCAATTTCTGAGGCTGGTAACTGTAATGAACTTATCCTCTGCAGCAGAGGTAACTCTGAGTCTTACTTTCCGTTGGTGGTCCTCATGAGAGCCAATTTCATCATAGTGCTTGATGGTTTTTGGGACTCACTTGAAGAAACTTTTAAAGTTCTTGACACTTTCCATTTTCATGACCTTCATGTCTTAAAGCAGTGGTCGCCAACCAGTCGATCACGATCGTCGTCCTAGTCGATCACCACATTTTTCTGTAGAAAAGCCAACGACCGATAAAGGTTTGCGCTCCTTTTTAAAAATCGTTTTGAGGTGTTGCCGGTAGGTGCACTTAATTAAACAGTCCTGCGCACCAGGTAAGCAAAGTGTTCCCATGAGACAAACTCCGCCTACCCGGCAGACCGGCAAATCTGTGACTAAATCGAGAGCACCTACTGCGCTGCCCAATCGGATAGCTCAAATCACCGTGGCTACAGAGCTTCAATGACCCTGGCCACAGAGCTTCAGTGACCCTGGCCACAGAGCTTCAATGACCCTGGCCACAGAGCTTCAATGACCCTGGCCACAGCCAAGTTTAATAGGCTACTAGCCTACGTAAGATTGAATTACTTTTAAAACCATGACCACAGAGAGACTGTTAACGAATACAGCGAATACGTGCAGTTTTTATGAGTACGGTCACTGTTTTTATTCAACACTATTACAAAACGTGCTTCTTCGTACTTCCGCTCGGGCTGCAGCTGCAATGAATGAGTAGCCAAGTATCGATAGCCCTGCGTTTTATTATTATTAGCAGCTCGTCTCATTTTAATATTAAGGAATATTTAACTTTCTCTGGTCATTGGAACAACATGAAATTGTGCATGAGGTAGATGCGGTGTGACTCGAGTTTCGCCGTCAGGTGGAAAACGGTGTCCCCTCTCTCTGGTCAGTCTCACCGGAGGAAAGGAAGGAGAGAGCAGGGACCGTGAGAGGCGGTTAGGAAAAATAGTTTTGAACAGTCATCCAACTCGGAATTCCAACTCGGAAACTGGCATCTTTCTAGAGCTCCAACTTTTCGACCTGAAGATCACTGACATCGTGATTTGACCTCGTTGACCATCAGATGCAGGTACCATCAGTCCAGTAAAATAAAAATGCTAATTATTTCAATTCATTCTCCACAGTGTCGCACAAGTGCTAAACCAACTGATTTATTTTGTTATCAAAGCTTGAGTTTTGAAATATAATATGGTCTGATGAACAATGTTGGCAGGCCAATCATATAGCCAATATGCTGTGATAATGTACTGCCCAAACCTCATTCCTACAAAACTGTTTGTGTGAGGTTAATTAATGTAAAAAAAATGTTATCTGAGCAATAGATCTCAGCTTGCTTTTTGACTATGAAAGTGATCTTGACTCAGAAAAGGTTGGTGACCACTGTCTTAAAGTAATGATGGATTGTCTTTTGTTTTTTTGAGCTGTTCTTGCTATAATATGGACTTGGTATTTTACCAAATAGGGCTATCTTCTGTATACCACCCCTACCTTGTTACAACACAACTGATTAGCTCAAATGCATTAAGAAGGAAAGAAATTCCATAAATTCATTTTAGCAAGGCACACCTGTTAATTGAAATGCATTCCAAGTAACTTGTGTTGAAATTAGATGCAGAACTTTTTGCTTTATTTTGATCTCTTGCAGGAACTGCATGAACAGGCTAGAATGCCTATCCTGAAAATAACTGTTTGTGAATCTCAGAACAATGCTATGCCAGGCCATGGTGACACTGCTCTTGTTGGCCAACCTATTGCCCCCATCAGCATTCGCCTATGAGATGCCGGCAAAAATGGAAAAACAGCTTTCTTAGGCAGTTGGCAACGATAACACAGAAACGTGACAAGTACAAGAACAAGAAAAGACAAAGCTACGGCATTGGCCGGTGTTATATAAATCATCTAATATCAAGCATTACTAGCAGGCCAACGCTCTGGTTAAACCGGATGTCCTCAGATAACTCTGGGCCCAGTGTCCTCAGTCAAGTTTAGAGCCTACGTGCAATAACATGATTATCCGAAGGACACATGGCTGCCACCACTCAAATATACTCCCCTGTAAACTACAAAGAACATCCTGCAACACTAACGAGCTTAGAGTGCCAAACTATGTCACTGACATTGACCCTTGCATGCACTCCTGCAAAGACAGGAAACACCTGAGCCTAAAGCAGACATTGCCAGTCCCCATATCTCACGCTTCCTGGACACACAAACATTTCATGAGCACTGCACACTCACACTCCACCCCCCTCTACTGGTCAGGTGCCAAGAGCAGAGGACCCTGCTGTGCACCAATGGGGCCCCTGCTCTGGCTAGAGCAGGCCCGCCTCCAACTCTTCCAGACCAGTCAGAAGACCAACACGACGAGACTCCACCTACATTATTCTGTGTATACATTCTGCTGTAAACTCTGGCTGAGCAGCCTAATTATTCTGACTCGACACAGAGCCAAATGCTTAGGTCCGTGCACGCTGTAGGACAAGATATCTTTGACTCAATAAACTGCCTTTTTGCTACACCTGATTCCACTCTGTCCAGCGTCCATGATTTGGTCTCCTGTATTTGAACATCAACACCGTGCAACATTTAGAGTGATACTGCCTCTGTAGAAGGCAGGGCATTTATACTACTTGCGCTTCACCGAGCAACGCAGAGCTGTTAAGGAAGTTGTCAAGGAAGTGAGTTTGTGTTTATACATGACCTCCCGCCCCCACCTACCGTCAACCAATCATGTCAATGCGGAGCCTAACCGAGTCCTCCGCATTGTGACAAAATTTGAGAGGCGCTCGTCGATGCTGTACGGAGCTTGAATTGGCCTCTGCATGCCCCCATAGGCTCCGCATTTGCATCACACCTTCCGTACGTAGCCTCAGATCACATTTTCAGATCAAGCATAAATTATCTTTAAGAGACATCGAGTTACCGTAATCTCGACAACCCAGAAGAACCAAATGCTGTGTGACCTCAGGCCAGCTACTAGATTTGGGTCTGAAACTGGAGGATGTGATGTTGGGACTAGTATGTGGCAAGAAAAGGGTAGTTATTTTATGCAAGGTGATTTGTAGTTGACTGCTATGCAGTCGATGTTGAACAGGTCCACAGTTTTATGAGGCTATAACCAGAAAGAAAGAAATCATCTTGATGAAATTGCTTTATTGCAACTCAATACAACTTTATACATGTTCAAGGTATATAAAATGGCCATTACAAATATATATCTCCTATTTCATAATTAAAGCAGAAATATTTAAATTATTGACAAGAGCACAACTCCTTCACTGTTGATTCCTCTCATGGGTATCACATTTTAGACAAATACTGACACAAACAGCAAACAAACCAAACGAAATAATTGGTTTCATTGATATGGCTCTGTTTAGCAGATAGCACCATCATTAGCCTGGGTACCAGTCTGTTTGTGTCATCATGCCACTCCTTGTCATTCCAAACAGGAGTTGACACGATAGCACAAACAGATCTGGGTCTAGGCTAACCAATCATAGCACCATTGGAACAATTCCATAATATGATAAGATGAAAAATAGACAAGATATATAACTCTACTATGACAAGTCCCAGATCTGTTGGACAGCTATGTTTTGGTACATTACATCTGTTAGGTGGGTGGTTACATGCTGTTGTATAGTAAGGTACAGAATGATACAGTATGCAGAGACATCATTAACAGTAGAACGGAAAACATCATGAAGTCAGAAGGACGTGAACAACTGTAATTAATGCAGACAAGCTGGAAGTAAAGGCTGTGTAAACTTGATGTCTTATATTGTAACATTATTGATATATTGTATAATTGGAACCATATTGATATAATGTATAATTGGAACATATACACCCACAAAATCAACATTGAATATATTTGAAAAGAGCTCTGAGTATAGACCTGGATAATGATGTGTGTGTGTGTGTGTGTGTGATCCGAGAGAATCTTTGGGGAAGAGTTCCCTCAAATGGGGTGTGTGTATTTGTGTGTGCGTGCATAGTGTAGGTGTGTGTTTTCTGAGAGAATCTTTGGGGAGAGTCCCCTCAGATGGGAGAATGGGCCCGCAGAGTGCTGGTGAGGGCCGAGTCTCCGAACACGTTGGCATAAGAGGCTTTGAGGAACTGGACGTAGTTCTGCAGACTCCTGTTGGTGCTGTCCGACTGCTCCAGACGATCCTTCACATCCTGAAGACGGGATTGGTACCGCCGCTCTGCCTGAGGGTGGCGGAGGTGCACACACGCAGACAGACACACACCGCAGCAATTCTATTATTAGAATGAAATATTATTTGATTTCTAAAGTGTGTGTGCCAAGATGTGTATTGTTATGAGTCACTATGTCTTTGACCGCAATAGTTTTAGAGATTATAATCAGAGTTGACGCTAGAGATGTGTATTTCTAAAACACTCTCCCTCACCTCCTCTTTGCTGCGACGGAGGGTGGTGAGTTCTGTGGTGGTCCTGCTTAGCTGGGTCTCCAGGTCCACCACCTTGGACTGGGTGGAGTGCTCTTTGGTGATCGCACGTTCCCGGGTCTGTGACACCTAATATAATAATATATGCCATTTAGCAGACACTTTTATCCAAAGTGAATTACAGTCATGCGTGCATACATTTTATGTATGGGTGGTCCAGGGAATTGATCCCACGATCCAGGAGTTGCAAGCACAATGATCTACCAACAGAGCTACAGAGGACCACCTATACACCAGGACCATCATACTCCATCAGACAGAGCAACTGACTTGTTACAACAAGCATAAAACAAAATGGCTGTGCACCCCAATACTTGCATCTCAATTTTACAATGTCCATGCAAAAAGCAGTAATAATTTTTACGACTTTTAAATGACCAGGGATTGGTTCGGATTTCTAAACTTTAAATATGTTTAATAATCAGTTATACTAGAGACATGAAGAGTGCCATAGTCTGGTTTCTACACCAGGAGTTAATGGGTATCTGTAGGAGGAATGTCTATGGTGGAGGCCTTTAAGCTTGGAATGTACTGAGAGAAGGAAAGACGATCACATCTTGGCAGGCACTGATAAGGGTGGAGAGAATTGGTTTAGTGAGGAAGGTGGCCGAGGTCAGGTCAGGTTAAGGAACAGTTTATTGCCCGCGTAACTTAATTTCCTGCCTAGCAACAGAGATGTAATGTTTAGAGAGAAGGAGGAGATTCCACCCCAAATTGGGGTGTATATACTACCACTTGTGGAACAATGTATTTGTCTTATGCAGCTGTATGACCCAATGGGGGAATATACTTGGTTTAAGCTTTACTAATCGTCCGTGAGTTTTAATAGGTTCATTTAGAACCTAACAGCAGTGAACATAATCTGATGCACATATTGATCTCAAGCTGCAATGCTCCCTTCCACCCAGTTATTCCCCAAGTAGCCAATCCCCAGCCCCCCTCTCCCCATACCCGGGTGCCCCAGACAGACCTGGCGTCGGGCATCATCCAAGGCCTCCTCCAGCTGGCGGGTCAGGTGCGTGCACTCGTGGGACTTCTCCTCCAGCCGGAGCTGATTGCCATGGATGGTCTCCTCCCGCTTGGCGATCACCCCCACCAGGTCTCTGTTCTGACAAGTGGCCTCCTCTAGCTTCCTGTAAGGGAGAGATGGGATGGGCTCTCAAGCCCAGGTATGTTCACACATACACACACGGTATACATAAACACACACAGGGGGTCACATGTTTCTGCCAGGTCACAAACTAACAACGTATGAGATCACTGTACTGTAAGTTGGATAAAAGCGTCGGTATATATTATGTATCATACTACGCACACACACACACACACTCTGTTCAGCGCGTTATGATATTGGCTCTGGAATGGCCATGACAGTCTGACCTCTCCAGACTCTCCACACGGTGCTGCAGCTGTTTGTTCTCCTCCAACAGGACAGACTTTTTCTGTCTCAGCAGCTCCACCTGGCTGCCTTGCTGCTCCACCTAGACACAAAACATAAACCATTATACTATTATTACCATATTATGAAATTGATAAAGCCAGTTTGGAAGATGTGCATACCATCACATTGTGTACAGCACACATACACCCCCCCCGACCCCCACACCTTTATGCGCAGGTCAGCCAGGACAATACTCAGCTCGGTGCTACGTCTCTCCTGGGCATGTTCTCTGTCCTGAGCTTCTTCCAGTAGGACCTCAGAGCGCCGCAGTGCCTCAGGAAGAGGCTCCAGCTCCGTCAGCCGGCCCAGCAGCTCCCTGCGCACCGCCTCCACTTCGCTCTCCAGCTGGTCCCGGACCTCCCGCGCCTCTCGCTCTGCTTGTCCCAGCCTGGCACAGTACTCGTCCGCCTCCGCCCGTGTCTTCACCACCTGGGTGGTGGGTGATGGGTAGCATTACACAGAAGCACAGAAAACACATGAGGCACGCACGAACAATATACACACACATTGTAATTTATGGACTATAATTCTCCTTTTCATTTAGCCTATTATTGCATGTTTGCTTTCAGCACATTAAGAGTCTGTATGTGGGTACAACGTGTGTGCAAACCTGTGTGTGTGTCTATTTACCTGGGTCTTGTAGTTGTCCACTAGGCTCTCGTATTGCTTCACAGAGGCTTTGACGTGTTGTACCTCTGACTGGGACAGAGTCAGCTTCTCCTCCACTGCAGACAACATGGCCTGAAAGAGGGGAACATATGCCTGTCAGCCTACAGTACAGCACTGTGTATGTGTCCATGTTATGATGCAATCCAATATCTGGTCGGCTAAATCTATGCATATTGAATTACTTTCAAATCTTTGTAATTTACTAGAACCAGAACCAACACCTACTATTTGGTACCGGGTACAGATGTAATTCTTGCAAATGACAAAGGACCACATAATTTGATTATTTCCCAGGCACAGATTAAGCCTAATGCATGATTTAAAAAGTATGATCAATGAAGAATATCCACTGAAAGTGATTTTTTGTCCCACCAAAATGAATCTGTGTCTGTTAAAACTGGCCTAATAATTACAAGAGTTAATTATAATTCCATTGTCATCACTGACCTTGAGGCTCTGGTTCTCTAGCTTGGCGTGGGTGCCCTCTGTGGTGAGGCTGTGCAGGCGGTCCAGGAGCCCCTCTCTCTCGGCCCGGGCCTTGTCCTCTGTCCCATGGAGTTGCTCTGTCAGGTCTGACACTCGGCTGCACGCATAGGGTATGGTCAGGATTATAAAGGTTTTCATGTTAGACCATAAATGTACAATTTGACCATATTCATGATTGCTCATGATGCTGTGTTCCCTATTATTTTCTGAGAAAAACTGAAGCAACTCTCTTTCTCTCACCTGTTGAGGACTGAGACCTCCATATCTAGCTGAGTCTTGTCCTTCATTTCCTGGGTGTGGCGACCACGCCAATTCTCTGCTGCTGATAGGGCCTCTACCATCTGGTTCTCCTGTGTAGGTAGCAACATCATCCAATAGATGTGAAAGGTATTTAAACCTGGTCCTGGTGAGCTACATGGTACATCTGGCTATTGTTCTAGCCCAATACTATCAAATGTAATTTGACTAATCATCAAGAAGTTCTTCATTGGAACATCTTGTTCCTACAGTGCCATGCGAAAGTATTCGGCCCCCTTGAACTTTGCGACCTTTTGCCACATTTCAGGCTTCAAACATAAAGATATAAAACTGTATTTTTTTGTGAAGAATCAACAACAAGTGGGACACAATCATGAAGTGGAACGACATTTATTGGATATTTCAAACTTTTTTAACAAATCAAAAACGTGCAAAATTATTCACTGCAAATTTATTGAATATTATATGAATCCTACACAGTAAATTGCCAATTTGGATGCAATCAATTATCTTAATTTCTCAGAGATAAATTATATTTCAACAAAATAATGTTGCAAGAATGCTAATCTTATCTGTTTCTAACAACAGAAATGATTTCAAAATAATCTGAGATGCTATGTGTCAAAATTATCTTTCTTGTCCTTTTTGAGTTGAAACAAGGATTAGACCAAACTGGTCTCAGATCTGTTCTAAGAGGTAGGTCACCATCTCCCTTCTTCCACCTACCATGTCCAGTAGCTGAGCTCTGAGCTGACCGGCGGTGTCTTCACTGCGCTCCGCCCGGTGTTTCTGGGCCCGCGTAGCCCTCTTCAGGGCTTCTTTGTTGGACTCCGCCTGAAGTTTCAGACCCCGCAGCTGCTCCAGCAGGTGATCCATCTCTCCCTGCTGCTGGTTGGCCGCACGCTCCAAGTTCTGGACCAATCAGAAAGGAGTGGATAAAAAACAGGAAGACATTTTGTTTGCAGAGTCTAAAAGTAACAATACATTTTGTATGCAAAGAGAAAAAACAAGTGAGCCTCCACCCCCAATCTCCTGCCCCATTCCCCCAACCCCATGTCTCCCTACAACCACCCACCTCCTGCCCCATTCCCCCAACCCCATGTCTCCCTACAACCACCCACCTCCTGCCCCATTCCCCCAACGCCATGTCTCCCTACAACCACCCACCTCCTGCCCCATTCCCCCAACCCCATGTCTCCCTACAACCACCCACCTCCTGCCCCATTCCCCCAACCCCATGTCTCCCTACAACCACCCACCTCCTGCCCCATTCCCCCAACCCCATGTCTCCCTACAACCACCCACCTCCTGCCCCATTCCCCCAACCCCATGTCTCCATACAACCACCCACCTCCTGCCCCATTCCCCCAACCCCATGTCTCCCTACAACCACCCACCTCCTGCCCCATTCCCCCAACCCCATGTCTCCCTACAACCACCCACCTCCTGCCCCATTCCCCCAACCCCATGTCTCCCTACAACCACCCACCTCCTGCCCCATTCCCCCAACCCCATGTCTCCCTACAACCACCCACCTCCTGCCCCATTCCCCCAACCCCATGTCTCCCTACAACCACCCACCTCCTGCCCCATTCCCCCAACCCCATGTCTCCCTACAACCACCCACCTCCTGCCCCATTCCCCCAACCCCATGTCTCCCTACAACCACCCACCTCCTGCCCCATTCCCCCAACCCCATGTCTCCCTACAACCACCCACCTCCTGCCCCATTCCCCCAACCCCATGTCTCCCTACAACCACCCACCTCCTGCCCCATTCCCCCAACCCCATGTCTCCCTACAACCACCCACCTCCTGCCCCATTCCCCCAACCCCATGTCTCCCTACAACCACCCACCTCCTGCCCCATTCCCCCAACCCCATGTCTCCCTACAACCACCCACCTCCTGCCCCATTCCCCCAACCCCATGTCTCCCTACAACCACCCACCTCCTGCCCCATTCCCCCAACCCCATGTCTCCCTACAACCACCCACCTCCTGCCCCATTCCCCCAACCCCATGTCTCCCTACAACCACCCACCTCCTGCCCCATTCCCCCAACCCCATGTCTCCCTACAACCACCCACCTCCTGCCCCCCTCCTGGAAGCCATGTTTAACTCCTTCCCATCCCCCCAGTACCCCTTACCCTTGGGCCTGAAAGCAAAAATATATATATATAATAATGAAAATAGTGTACTTTTTCAGGCCTCAATAAAAAAAAAATACATTCATTCTCGCTGTCGATAATTCTAAAGTTATAACTTCCAATAGTAACTGTATTCACTGGCGAACTGGGAGAGAGTGAGATGATTGCCATCTAAGAGCCAACATCTTTTTTTTTCTTCTTGTGTATGACGCTACAAGCTTGGCACACCTGTACTTGGGGAGTTTCTCCCATTCATCTCTGCAGATCCTCTCAAGCTCTGCCAGGTTGGATGGGGAGCGTCACTGCACAGCTATTTTCAGATCTCTATTTTCAAGTTTCTCCAGAGATGTTCCATTAGGTTCAAGTCTGGACTCTGGCTTTGCCACTCAAGGACATTTGTCTTGGCTGTGTATGTAGTTTTTTTTGTCCTATTGGATGATGAACCTTTGCCCCAGTCTGAGGTTCTTCGTTTTTCTCTTTATTTAACAATCTTACAGTGGGGCAAAAAACTATTTAGTCAGCCACCAATTGTGCATGTTCTCCCACTTAAAAAGATGAGAGAGGCCTGTAATTTTCATCATAGGTACACTTCAACTATGACAGACAAAATTAGAAGGAAAGAAATCCAGAAAATCACATTGTAGGATTTTTTATGAATTTATTTGCAAATTATGGTGGAAAATAAGTATTTGGTCAATAACAAAAGTTTATCTCAATACTTTGTTATATACCCTTTGTTGGCAATGACAGAGGTCAAACGTTTTCTGTAAGTCTTCACAAGGTTTTCACACACTGTTGCTGGTATATTGACCCATTCCTCCATGCAGATCTCCTCTAGAGCAGTGATGTTTTGGGGCTGTTGCTGGGCAACATGGACTTTCAACTCCCTCCAAAGATTTTCTATGGGGTTGAGATCTGGAGACCGGCTAGGCCACTCCAGGACCTTGAAATGCTTCTTACAAAGCCACTCCTTTGTTGCCCGGGCAGTGTGTTTGGGATCATTGTCATGCTGAAAGACCCAGCCACGTTTCATCTTCAATGCCCTTGCTGATGGAAGGAGGTTTTCACTCAAAATCTCACGATACATGGCCCCATTCATTCTTTCCTTTACACGGATCAGTCGTCCTGGTCCCTTTGCAGAAAAACAGCCCCAAAGCATGAGGTTTCCACCACCATGCTTCACAGTAGGTATGGTGTTCTTTGGATGCAACTCAGCATTCTTTGTCCTCCAAACACGACGAGTTGAGTTTTTACCAAAAAGTTATATTTTGGTTTCATCTGACCATATGACATTCTCCCAAACTTCAGACGGGCCTGGACATGTACTGGCTTAAGCAAGGGGACACGTCTGGCACTGCAGGATTTGAGTCCCTGGCGGCGTAGTGTGTTACTGATGGTAGGCTTTGTTACTTTGGTCCCAGCTCTCTGCAGGTCATTCACTAGGTCCCCCCCATGTGGTTCTGGGATTTTTGCTTTTTGGTTCTTGTGATCATTTTGACGCCACGGGGTGAGATCTTGCGTGGAGCCCCAGATCGAGGGAGATTATCAGTGGTCTTGTATGTCTTCCATTTCCTAATAATTGCTCCCACAGTTGATTTCTTCAAACCAAGCTGCTTACCTATTGCAGATTCAGCCTTCCCAGCCTGGTGCAGGTCTACAATTTTGTTTCTGGTGTCCTTTGTCAGCTTTTTGGTCTTGGCCATAGTGGAGTTTGAGGTTGTGGACAGGTGTCTTTTATACTGATAACAAGTTCAAACAGGTGCCATTAATACAGGTAACGAGTAGAGGACAGAGGAGCCTCTTAAAGAAGAAGTTACAGGTCTGTGAGAGCCAGAAATCTTGCTTGTTTGTTATTGACAAAATACTTATTTTCCACCATAATTTGCAAATAAATTCATTAAAAATCATATAATGTGATTTAATGGATTTTCCCCCTCATTTTGTCTGTCATAGTTGAAGTGTACCTATGATGAAAATTACAGGCCTCTCTCATCTTTTTAAGTGGGAGAACTTGCACAATTGGTGGCTGACTAAATACTTTCTTGCCCCACTCTACATATGAAACCTTATTTGTTCATCGAAAACTGTGAATAACTCACCACAGATGAATGAGAAGGGTATGCTTGAAAGGATGCACATAAGGCACAGGCAAAGTACATCAGTATAGCGAAATTAAGCTGCAAGTTGAATTGTGTCCAAATGGAAGCCATATTAATGTCACTTTACCTTGATTTGCACAGCAAGACGGTTGTTGTCGGCCTCTTTGCTGCGTAACTGGCTCTGCAAATGGGCCCGAGTAGACTCCAGTACTTTAGACAGCTCGCCTGTGGTCTTAGCATTCTCCTGGAACAACAACAGAAAGCAAATAAATTATTCAAATCATTCAAATAATGAAACATTTGTTGAACACGCTGTTAGTGTGTGGGATGTAAAATACAGCAACTATAGTTCACCTTCTCAGTGTCCATAAGTGTAGTCAGTTGATTAACCTCCCTCTCTTTCTCTTGAAGTTTCAAAACAAGATGCTGTGTGAGGAATGACACAGAAATGTAATTCAGTACAACCTTCTATCCATCAGCCGTCCAATAAGCAAAAACCATTTTGAAGAGGACATTTTGGGGATTCATGATTCACTGAATATTTTGTTGACTGACAGTGGCATATTTAAAGAAACACACCGAGTTTTCTGCCTCTGTGTTCGTCAGCCTCTTCAGAAGTACATCTTTCTGCTCTGAAATCCTCATGGATTCCATCTGTTCAAAAATAAATAAATAACTGCCACCACTACAACAGGTAAAAGTGTAGCTATAAGAGGCCCGTATTTCAGGCCACAACATGATTAGATTCTAATTGGCTTGCTGCCTCATCCTAGTTCCGAACGTCCACGGTTACGGTTATTCATCATGTCAACATTTTCACCATCCTGGAAGTTTTTTGAAACTTATGGGTTCAAGTAGGGTTAGGTTTCAAGATAAGGAAATTCGCTTACTTCGCTAATCATGTTGTGGCCCCAAATCAAGGCCGGTGTTATGGATTAAAGTGAGTTGCTCTACTCTTAGTCTGCCCTCTACTGGCATGGAGGGTGTACCGGTACCTCACGTCCATGCTGTTCCCTCAGTAGGTGGCGGAGAGTGAGGTTGGTGGACTCAAATGTTTCCAGTTTTTGGAGCAGCAACTCCTTCTGACGCGCCAGGAATGAAGACTCAGACCCCGACATTCTCTTTTCCAATCAAAATAAAGCATTTCAGATATCAATAGCTACTGTATATCCTTAAGGTTAGACCGACCGTATTTTGAAAGCCTATATGGGATCTTTGCATGGTTGGGGTCAATTCCAGTTCAATACAGTCAACTCTGGAAGTCAATTGATAAATGGTCTGTGCATTGGCATTTTAATCCATCCCCTGAATAGAAATGGTATTGACCGCCAACCATGTCTCTGCTGACACTCACACTGGCGCTGGAGCTCCTCATCTTGGTGACGGTCTCTCTCAGGGCTGACACCTGCCTGGCAGCAGCCATCCCGTCCATCTCTGCCTCCATCAGCTTCCTGAGCAGGGTGTCCTTCTCCAGCTGAATCGACTCCATAGACCTCTCCACTCTGTACGTACAGGGGGGTTATGGCAGACACAACAGGAGAGAGGCAAAGGGATGGAAGATTTTGAATAAGGGGTACAGGAAAGATGTTTTATAGTTTCACGTTTATTTAGCACCTCTGTATATTATTAAGTAGGACAATTATATTATTTTGCGTGAGTCACTGGGGGCTGTTGACAACTTGTATTTTGCAACTTCTGACAATCAGATTTGTAGCCTGCTAGGACTGTTGTTGGGTTAAAGGCATCTGAGAATCAAGGCTTATTACAGTCATGAGAAGTTTTACTGGAGTCTGGTCTAGTGATAGCGCTGCAGACTCCTGACAACACTTACCTGCTGGCGACGGGGTTATGAATCCCACCAGGGCCCTTCCCTTCTGCCTGCCACTCTGTATCGGTCGCCCTCTCTACTTTCTGACTAAGACAATTAAATACAATTTGAATGAACTATGGCTATGGCTTCAAGTGTGTCTGTCTGGGCCATACCTGCTGGTGCAGTCCGTCTCCTCCAACATCTTCTCCATGGAGTGGCGCAGGCGGGAGTTTTCCCTCTCCGTGACCTCAAGCTCCTTGGACACCTCGGCTAGTTCCTCCTCCTGTTCCTCGATGACCCGCTGGGAGGCGTTCAGCTTCTCCGACTGGCGCTCCAACAGCTGCTCCTTCCTCCGCAGCTCCACCTGCACACATACACAGGCATGTACATACACACACGCACAAAAGCACACACTTAGAAGATGAATAAATGTATCAATGGGTGAGGGACTAGGGCAACATGTGGAACCGGTTCTAAGGAGAATTAAATGGGAGGGACAGACCTCACTCTTCAACGAGCTGACCTCAGTCATCAGGCTGTCAATCTTCCTCTCGTACTGGTTGATTCGTCCATGCAGCACTTCCTCCTCCTCTGACGACAGGTCGGCCAATCGCAGGGGAGAGTGGGAGGTCTCGGGCTCAGGTAATGGTGTGATCTCCAGGCGATGAGTCGGCCCCTAAGACATGGACAGGTCCAATGACCACAGACTATTTGGCTTCTTCTGATCCATTTTATACCATATTAATGAAAGTGCTGATAGGAAAGTGTTGATATGAGTGCTTTCATAAGATATTGCTTCAATAGGTGCAGTATGAATACATTGCATTAGTGGAGATGAGATAAAAGGAATGAAAAGCATGTCAGACCTCCCATTTGTAAGAGGCATCCCGCATTGAGGCCTTCCCAGGCGGTATCCATGGCACCCGTGTCTTCACCTTTGCAGTAGGTCGCAGGATCCCTCCATCACCCTTGGTCTTACCCTGCAAAGCAGCATAAGAAAAATGAATATACATTCAGAGACCTTTGGAAGGTATTCTCCGCTCTGTTTGTATCAGTTCAGCACCTTAGACCCTGAATCGGAACTGCACTGATATGAAATTAGGACATTTAATTAACTGTTTCAAATGTGTTTCCCTGAAAAGGGTTTTCCAACCTGTGGTGTCCTGGAAGGGCTCCTGCTCTTCTTCACATGCACGTGCACAGGCGTAGTCTCATTCACATGCACATGTAGGGGCGGTGAGATTGACCGGGTCCTCATTGCTTTTTTCTGTAAAAGAGCAGTGAGTCAACTAGGCAAAATCCACAATATAGGCCCCCTTTTCTCCCGTATCATATTAGCCTTTATACTGTTGTTATACAAGTCAGTCCTTGTTTACAGTGTAGACAACACATGGATGGTGTATCATTTTACCTGGGTGATGTACAATTACTAGATCAAGAGTGGACTGGCTGGTTAAATTTTTGCCTAATGGGCCTGTATAACTTATTAATTTTGCGCAAAGTTGGGCTGGTGTGTTAGAAATACCAGAGATGATTTCTGGTCCCAGTCTGCCCCTGACTAGGATCATATGTCAGAGCAGTAGCAAAAAAGGTATACTTTTAGCGAATGAAGGCACGGCAGGAGCATACCTTCTGAAGTTAAGAAGGGTTGGTCCTGGTCGGTTCCTGGATAGGAGACCAGATGTTACTGGAAGTGGTGTTGGGGGGGGGGGGGCAGTAGGGGACAATCTTTCCTCTGGTCAAAGAAAAAAATATCCTAATGCTCCAGTGCAGTGATTGGGAACATTGCCCTGTGAAGGGTGCAATCTTTCGGATTGGATATTAAGACGGGTGTCCTGACTCACGGTGGTCACTAAAGATCCCATGGCACTTATCGTAGGGGTGTTAACCCCGGTGTCCTGGCTAAATTCCCAATCTGGGCCTCATATCATCCCCAGCTTCCAATTGGCTCATTCCTCACCCCTGTAACTATTCCCCAGGTCGTTGCTGTAAATGAGAACATGTTCTTCTAAGTCAACTTACCTGGTAAAATGAGTGTGGTGAACGGAGAGTGGCGAGGTAGGAGAAGAACAGAGGGAGGACGTGTGTTGAGGAAGAATGGCGCCAAGTACAACCCGTACTCTGATGGCTCAGAAATTGAACTTGACGAGAGTGAATTGCGTGTGGTGAAGACCTCTGAACCATGCCCCATGATCATGCAAAGGATGATTCTGGCACAGTGGGAGTGACATTTTTATAGAAAGTGGATCCCTGACTTTTGGCTGACCCATATAATTTGGGTACTGTTAAATCGGTGAAGGTAGCTCGAAGTGGAATTGTGATTTTCTGTTATCTTCCGCCCAGAGGGAGTTGACACTTCGCGTCACGCGCCTCGGGACAAGACCTGTGACTTGCTTTGCTCTCCGGAGCAGAGTGCCTTTGAAAAGAGAGATTACTGGGGTGGCGTTAAGTGTTGAGGTGGAGCAACTGAAATGTAAGATTCCCTGTGTCTGTGACACCCGCTGATCCAGTGGCGAGCGTGGTGAAACTGAGAAGACACCGTCTGCCCTTTTGAGTTTTGAAGCAAAGTCTTTATCTGACAAAGTCATGGTAGGATGTGTCATTTATCCCATGAGAGCTTTTGTGCCGATCCAACTAAGGTGTTTTAGATGCCAAGCATATGGTCATGTTGCAGCAGTGTGTGGGAGGGAAATTCCGAGATGTGAGAAGTGTGCAGGAGGGCATGGAAAAAAGGAATGTGTAGTATCGGTGGAAAAAAACGGTGTGTTTCAATTGTGGGGGTGCCCATGTTACTGGGGATCAGAAGTGCCAGTGCAAGAGATAGGTTGAGGTTGCAAAGGTCAGAGTAGAACAGAAGGTCACAAAATGGCGTCATAATATATGCACAAACTCAACAAAACTGTTTCGGCTGGGAAGCATGCCTTAACACCATCACTAAGTTTGCCGACGACATGACGATGGTAGGCCTGATCACCGATGAAGATGAGACAGCCTATAGGGAGGAGGTCAGAGACCTGGAAGTGTGGTGCAAGAACAACAACCTCTCCCTCAACGTCAGCATGACAAAGGAGCTGATTGTGGACGACAGAAAATGTAGAGGTCGAGCACACAACCCACTCACATAGATGAGGCTGTAGTGGAGCCGGTCGAGAGCTTCAAGTTCATTGGTGGACATCACAAAGGATCAATCATGGTCCACACACACCAACAGTCTTGAAGAGGGCACGACAACACCTCTAACCCCTCAGAAGGCTGAAAGTGTTTGGCATGGGCCCTTAAAACCTCGAAAACGTATTCGATAGCTGCATCAGTTTGGTATGGAAACTGCTTGGCATCCAAACGCTACAGAGGGTAGTTTGTACGGCCCATTACATCACTGGAACCGAGCTCCCTGCCAACCAGGACCTCTATTCTGAGGTCGGATGTCTTAGCCGTGTCTGAATCCTGGCTTAGGAAAACCAACAAAAACCCTGAAGTTTCCATCCCTAACTATAACATTTTCCGCCAAGATAGAACTGCCAAAGGGGGAGGTGTTGCAATCTACTGCAGAGATAGCCTTCAGAGTTCTATCTTACTATCCAGGTCTGTACCAAAACAATTTGTGCGTCTACTCTTAAAAATTCACCATTCCAGAAACAAGTCTCTCACTGTTGCCGCTTGCTTTTGACCACCCTCTGCCCCCAGGACACCATATGTGAATTGATTGCTCCCCATTTATCTTCTGAGATCGTGCTGCTAGGTGACCTAAACTGAGACATGCTTACCATCCCGGGCATCCTACAATCTAAGCTTGATGCCCTCAATCTCACACAAATTACCAGGTACAACCCCAAATCCGTAAACACGGGCACCCTCATAGATATCATCCTAACTAACTCGCCCTCCAAATACACCTCTGCTGTCTTCAACCAAGATCTCAGTGATCACTGCCTCATTGCCTGCATCCGTAATGGGTCTGCGGTCCTCATCACTGTCAAACGCTCCCTAAAATACTTCTGCGAACAGGCCTTTCTAATTGACCTGGCCGGGGTATCCTGGAATGACATTGACCTCATCCCGTCAGTAGAGGATGCCTGGTTATTCTTTAAAAGTGCCTTCCTCACCATCTTAAATCAGCAAGCCCCATTAAAAATTGTAGAAGTAGGAACAGATATAGCCCTTGGTTCACTCCAGACCTGTCTGCCCTTGACCAGTACAAAAACATCCTGTGGCGTTCTGCATTAGCATCGAATAGCCCCCATGATATGCAACTTTTTCGGGAATTTAGGAACCAATATACACAGGCAGTTAGGAAAGCTAAGGCTAGCTTTTTCAAACAGAAATATGCATCCTGTAGTACAAGCTCAAAAAAGTTCTGGAACACTGTAAAGTCCATGGAGAATAAGAGCACCTCCTCCCAGCTGCCCACTGTACTGTGGCTAGGAGACACTGTCACTACCGATAAATTTACAATAGCTGAGAATTTCAATAAGCATTTTTCTATGGCCGGCCATGCTTTCCACCTGGCTACCTCTACCCCGGTCAACAGCCCTGCGCTCCCCACAGCAACTCGCCCAAACCTCCCCCATTTCTCCTTCACCCAAATAGCTGATGTTCTGAAAGAGCTGCAAAATCTGGACTCCTACAAATCAGCCGGGCTAGACAATCTGGACCCTCTCGTTCTAAAAGTACCAGCCGAAATTATTGCAACCCCTATCACTAGCCTGCTCAAACTCTCTTTCGTATCGTCTGAGATTCCCATAGATTGGAAAGCTGCCACAGTCATCCCCCTCTTCAAGGGGGGGCGACACTCTAGACCCAAACTGCTACAGGCCTATATCTATTCTACCCTGAATTTCTAAGGTCTTTGAAAGCCAAGTTAACAAAGATTATTGACCATTTCGAATCTCACCGTACCTTCTCCGCTATGCAATCTGGTTTCAGAGCTGGTTATGGGTGCACCTCAGCCACGCTCAAGGTCCTAAACGATATCATAACCGTCATCGATAAGATACATTACTGTGCAGCAGTATTCATCGACCTGGCCAAGGCTTCGACTCCTTCAAACACAACATTCTTATTGGCAGACTCAACAGCCTTGGTTTCTCAAATGTTTGCCTCGCTTGGTTCACCAACGACTTCTCCGATAGAGTTCAGTATGTCAAATCTGAGAGCCTGTTGTCTGGACCTCTGGCAGTCACTATTGGGGAGTTCAATTCTCAGGCCAACTCTCTTCTCTGTATACATCAATGATGTCGCTCTCGCTGCTGGTGAGTCTCTGATCCACCTCTACGCAGACGACACCATTCTGTATACTTCTGGCCCTTCTTTGGACACTGTGTTAACAACCCTCCAGGCAAGCTTCAATGCCATACAACTCTCCTTCCGTGGCCTCCAATTGCTCTTAAATACAAGTAAAACTAAATGCATGCTCTTCAACCGATCGCTACCTGCACCTGCCTGTCCAACATCACTACTCTGGACGGCTCTGACTTAGAATATGTGGACAACTACAAATACCTAGGTGTCTGGTTAGACTGTAAACTCTTCTTCCAGACTCACATTAAACATCTCCAATCCAGAATTAAATCTGGAATCGGCTTCCTATTTCGCAACAAAGCATCCCTCACTCATGCTGCCAAACATACCCTCGTAAAACTGACCATCCAACAGATCCTCGACGATGTCATTTACAAAATAGCCTCCAACACTCCACTCAACAAATTGGATGCAGTCTATCACAGTATCATCCATTTTGTCACCAAATCCCCATATACTACCCACCACTGCATGCTCTCGTGGTCTGGCCCTTGCTTCACATTCGTAGCCAAACACACTGGCTCCAGGTCCTCTACAAGTCTCTGCTAGGTAAAGTCCAGACTTAGCTCACTCGTCACCATAGCAGCACCAACCCGTAGCAGGCACTCCAGCAAGGAATTCTCACTGGTCACCCCCAACGCCTTTTCTTCCTTTGGCCTCCTCTCCTTACAGTTCTCTGCTGCCAATGACTGGAACGAATTGCAGAAATCAGAGCAGCTGGAGACAAATATCTCCCTCACTAACTTTAAGCACCAGCTGTCAGAGCAGCTCATAGATAACTGAACCTGTACATATCCCATCTGTAATTAGCCCATCCAACTACCTCATCCCCATACTGTATATATGTATCTTGCTCCTTTGCACCCCAGTATCTCTACATGAACATTCATCTTTTGCACATCTATCACTCCAGTGTTTAATTGCTAAATTGTCATTATTTCGCCTATTTATTGTCTACCTCCCTTATCTTACCTCATTTGCACACACTGTATATACTTTTTCTCTGTTGTGTTATTGACTGTATGTTTGTTTATTCCATGTGTAACTCTGTGTTGTTGTTTGTGTCGCACTGCTTTGCTTTATCTTAGCCAGGTCGCAGTTGTAAATGAGAACTTGTTCTCAACTATCTGGTTAAATAAAGGTGAAATAAAGTAAATAAATAAAAAAGAATGACCATCGTTATGTTTGGAGGAAAAAGGGAACAACAGCAAAAGACCTTGTGAAGATGCTGGAGGAAACAGGTACAAAAGTATCAATATCCAGAGTAAAAAGAGTCCTATATCAACATAACCTGAAAGGCCACTCAGCAAGGAAGAAGCCATGGCTCCAAAACCGCCATAAAAAGCCAGACTACGGTTTGCAACTGCACATGGGGACAAAGATTGTACTTTTTGGAGAAATGTCCTTGTTCGCAAAAGGGTCTTCCAAATGGAGAATGACCCCAAGCATACTTCCAAAGTTGTGGCAAAATGGCTTAAGGACAACAAATTCAAGGTATTGGAGTGGCCATCACAAAGCCCTGACCTCAATCCCATAGGAAATTTGTGGGCAGAACTGAAAAAGCGCGTGCGAGCAAGGAGGCCTACAAACCTGACTCAGTTACACCAGCTCTGTCAGAGGAATGGGCCAAAATTCACCCAGGTTATTGTGGGAAGCTTATGGAAGGCAACCCGAAACATTTGACCCAAGTTAGACAATTTAAAGGCAATGCTATTAAATAGAGGTCGACCGACTATGATTTTTCAATGCCGATACCGATTATTGGAGGACCAAAAAAAGCCGATACCGATTAATCAGACGATTTTTAATAATGACAATTACAACAATACTGAATGAACACTTATTTTAACTTAATATAATACATCAATAAAAATCCATTTAGCCTCAAATAAATAATGAAACATGTTCAATTTGGTTTAAATAATGCAAAAACAAAGTGTTGGAGAAGTAAAAGTGCAATATGTGCCATGTAAAAAAGCGAACGTTTGAGTTCCTTGCTCAGAACATATGAAAGTAAGTGGTTCTTTTTAACATGAGACTTCAATATTCCAAGGTAAGAGGTTTTAGGTTGTAGTTAATATAGTATTTATAGGACTATTTCTCTCTATACCATTTAGCTTCCGTCCCTCTCCTCGCCCCTACCTGAGCTCGAACCAAGGAACACATCGACAACAGCCACACTCGAAGCAGCGTTACCCATCGCTCCACAAAAGCTGTGTCCCTTGCAAAGCAAGGGGAATAACTACTACAAGTCTCAGAGCGAGTGAAGTTTGAAACGCTATTAGTGCGCACCCCGCTAACTAACTAGCCATTTCACATCGGTTACACCAGCCATTAGGCTGATAGGCTTGAAGTCATAAACAGCGCTGTGCTTGCGAAGAGCTGCTGGCAAAACGCACAAAAGTGCTGTTTGAATGACTGCTTACGAGCCTGCTGCTGCCTACCATCGCTCAGTTAGACTGCTCTATCAAATCATAGATGTAATTATAACATAACACACAGAAATACGAGCCTTTAGTCAATAATCTGGTCGAATCCGGAAACTATCATTTCGAAAACAAAACGTTTATTATTTCAAAATAATTATTATGAAATACGGAACCGTTCGGTATTTTATCTAACGGGTGGCACCCCTAAGTCTAAATTCTTACTACATTGCACAACCTTCAAATACGGAACCGTTCGGTATTTTATCAAACGGGTGGCATCCCTAAGTCTAAATATTCTTGCTACATTGCACAACCTTCAATGTTGCATATACCCTGACTCTGCGTGCAACGAACACAAGAGAAGTGACACAATTTCACCTGGTTAATATTGCCTGCTAACCTGGATCCCCCAGTGTTGCATCGATTATATGCAACGCAGGACACGCTAGATAAACTAGTAATATCATCAACCATGTGTAGTTATAACTAGTGATTATGATTGATTGATTGTTTTTTATAAGATAAGTTTAATGCTAGCTAGCAACTTACCTTGGCTTCTACTGCATTTGCCTAACAGGCAGTCTCCTTGTGGAGTGCAACAAGAGGTAGGTGGTTATTGTGTTGGACTAGTTAACTGTAAGGTTGCAAGATTGGATCCCTCGAGCTGACGTTCTGTTGGCTGTGTGCTTAGGATCGTTGTCCTGTTGGAAGGTGAACCTTTGCCCCAGTCTGAGGTGCTGAGTACTCTGGAGCAGATTTTCATCAAGCATCTCTCTGTACTCTTTGCCTCGATCCTGATTAGCCTCCCAGTCCCTGCCGCTGAGAAACTTCCCCACAGCATGATGGTGCCAGGTTTCCTCCAGACGTGATGCTTGGCATTCAGGCCAAATAGTTCATTATTGGGTTCATCAGACCAGAGAAACTTGTTTCTCATGGTCTGAGTCTTTATGTGTCTTTTGGCAAACTCCAAGTGGGCTGTCATATGCCTTTTACTGAGGAGTGGCTTCTGTCTTGCCACTCTACCGTAAAGGCCGGATTGGTGGAGTGCTACAGATATGGTTGTCCTTCTGGAAGCTTCTCCCATCTCCACAGAGGAACTCTGGAGCTCTGTCAGAGTGATCATCGGGGTCTTGGTCATCTCCCTGACCAAGACCCTTCTCCCCCGATTGCTCAGTCTGGCCACATGGCCAGCTCCAGGAAGAGTCTTGGTGGTTCCAAACTTCTTCCATTTAAGAATGATTGAGGCCACTGTGTTTATGGGGACCTTCAACGCTGCAGAAATGTTTGGTACCCTTCCCCAGATCTGTGTCTCAACACAATCCTGTCTCAGAGCTCTACGGACAATCCCTTCGACCTCATGGCTTGGGTTTTGCTCGGACATACATGGTCAACAATGGGAACTTATATAGACAGTTGTGTAACTTTCCGAATCATCCCGGAGTCGCCTCTTCACTGTTGACGTTGAGACTAAAGGTTGACCAATTAATCGCCATGGCTGATTAATTATGGCCTTTTTCAAGTTTTCATAACAAATCTACCCTTATGGCCGATTACATTGCAATTCACGAGGAGACTGTGTGGCAGGCTGACCACCTGTGACGCGAGTCCAGCATCAAAAGGACCTTGTGGTTGTAAGGAGACATGGTACGTTGCTAGCTAGCATTAAACTTATCTTATAAAAAACAATCAATCTTCACATAATCACTAGTTAACTACACATGGTTGATGATATTACGAGGTTAACTAGCTTGTCCTGCGTTGCATATGATCAAAGCAGTGCCTGTTAATTTGCCATCAAATCACAGCCTACTTCAACCTCGCCAAACGGGTGGTGATTTAACAAAAGCACATTTGCGAAAAAAGCACAATCGTTGCACAAATATACCTAACCATGAACATCGATGCCTTTCTTAAAATTAATACACAGAAGTATATTTTTTAAACCTGCACATTTTGTTAAAATAAATGCATGTTAGCAGGCAATATTAACTACGGAAATTGTGTCACTTCTCTTGCGTTCAGTGCAAGCAGAGTCAGGGTATGTGCAGAAGTTTGGGCCGCCTGGCTCGTTGCGAACTGTATGAAGACCATTTCCTAACAAAGACCATAATTAATTTGCCAGAATTTTACATAATTATGACATAACATTGAAGGCTGTGCAATGTAACAGCAATATTTAGACATAGGGTTGCCACCCATTCGATAAAAAAGGGAACGGTTCCGTATTTCACTGAAAGAATAAACGCTGTGCTTTCAAAATGAAGGTTTCCGGATTTGACCATATTAATGACCTAAGGCTCGTATTTCTGTGTATTTATTATATTATAATTAAGTCTATGATTTGATAGAGCAGTCTGACTGAGCGGTGGTAGGCAGAGGCAGGCTCGTAAGCATTCATTCAAACAGCCCTTTACTGTGTTTGCGAGCAGCTCTTAGCAATGCTTGAGGCACAGCGCTGTTTATGACTTCCAACCTATCAACTCCCGAGATTAGTCTGGCAATACTAAAGTGCCTATAAGAACAACCAATAGTCAAAGGTATATGAAAAACAAATGGTAAAGAGAGAAATAGTTGACACGTCATAATTCCTATAATAACTACAACCTAAAACTTCTTAACTGGGAATATTGAAGACTCATGTTAAAAGGAACCACATGTTTTAAGTTCCTTGCTCAGAACATGAAAAGTTAGCTTTTTAACCTGGTACATATTGCACTTTTACTTTCTTCTCCAACACTGTTTTTTTGCATTATTTCAACCAAATTGAACATGTTTCATTATTTATTTGAGACTAAATAGATTTTTATTTATGTATTATGTTAAAATAAAAGTGTTCATTCAGTATTGTAATTGTCATTATCACACATACACATATATATGAAAATCGTCCGATTAATCAGCATCAGCTTTTTTTTTTGGTCCTCCAATAATCGGTATCGGCGTTGAAAAATGATAATCAGTCGACCTCTAGAGTCTAGTACTGAAAGCATAAGCTACAGCTAGCTAGCACAGTGCATAAAATGTGGTGAGTAGTTGACTCAAAGAGACAGAAAGACAATAGTTGAACAGTTTTGAACACATTCACCTCTTCCAAAATGAAGAGAGATTGTCTTTTTTTAAACTTTCAGTTTAAATTATTTAGCTAGTAAATGCAGCGAGCTAGTTTTGCCTACTCAGACAGAGGGATGCTTTGTTAACTAGCTGGTTATGACTATCCAACACAACACTGGAACTATTCCAAGTCAAGGTAACCTTTTGGTTTGACTAATTTATTGCCACCGGGGCCCACTGGTGTAAGTGCTAAACTGCTTACTGACTGTACACTGTAACACTACTGCATTATTATAGCGGTTTACTAACCTGTTAGTTCTATTAACTATGTTGATTGATGTTACTTTAGCTAATATGGTGACAACAATGTAGGCTGTCTGTAGCAGTTATGATATGGCTTGGAAAGTTGTTTTTGCATGGTCTCATGCAGCTGATGTGTTGTGCATTGAAGTCCAGAAGTGAATGGAAAAGGTGAGAGGAAGAGCGCATAGATGCGAGAAGGAACACAATGTGGCTGCTATGAAAGTGCACTGTGTTTACGTTACCAGGGGAGTATTCATTCCTCCGATTCTGTTGAAAAACGTTTCTTAAACGAATGCAAACGGAACGAAACTGAGATAAACATACCTGAATTTGTCCAATGGAAACTCTTGTTTGCAACTGTTAGACTAATGATTACACTCTAGATCAGCTAGATGCAGGCAAGAGTGTGCAAGGCAGTATTGAATGTGTCACCGTCTGTCAACTCAAATGTTTCTCTTGACCTTTGTTTACCTACGCTGTAAACTTTCATTCATAGGCTAGGTTGTAGCAACCTCGATGGGTACAGGGATCATTTCAGTATCATGTAGTAGCCTAAACCTTTTACATTGAACTGAGTGAATGGGATATGAATGACAGTCATCCAATATGCTGTAATATAAATAAGGCCATGCTCATAAAATTGGTTTTGTTCTCCCTCATCTTAAACGCCCCTGACCGCCACTGTACCTGTCTCCTGTTATGATGACTCAGTTTATAGCAGTTTATAAAGAACGTAGATAGTCTTGTTCTTTCTACATAACAGTATTCTCTCTTGAACGGAGTTCCTCGAGTTTCCCTGCCCTAGCCTGTCTAGGCCATATGCCTGTGCTCAATATCGACATAGGCACACATTTATTGCTTTAAAATATATATTATTGGCACTGGCAGCAAAACTTATCAACACTAAATAGACACTTCTTAAATATACATGTCACAATTCCAGACATAACAATGCACAATATATATTTTCTGACCATGTATGCGCTCACTTTGCCTGCGTT
This sequence comes from Oncorhynchus kisutch, assembly GCF_002021735.2. Lineage (NCBI taxonomy): Eukaryota > Metazoa > Chordata > Actinopteri > Salmoniformes > Salmonidae > Oncorhynchus > Oncorhynchus kisutch. The sequence continues at coordinate 2,919,856 of NC_034202.2, forward strand.
GCTTTACGTTGACGCGAGAGAAATATACTTTCTAATTTCAAGTAACGTTATACATGGCGGCGTTGACGCTCGCGGTCCGTCTGTTCTCTATCATTCAGTTCGGTGCATTCTAATTCCAGCGTGTACACGCTCGTAAAAAAAACACTTTTCGTTTTTATTTTGTCTTCAGAGTAAACTGAAGCCAGTGTACTAACGTTACTGTAGTTCCACCTCTTCCTTCCCAATACAATCCAATTTGTCAGGCTGAAGCTGCAACTTGTTGAGCAGGAGCTTGTAACTGCCAACCAACATATAAGTAGTTAGTAAGATAGCCACTATCTAGTAAGCTAGATAGATATAAATAGCTAAAGAAATGCAGTAATGTATTGTAGCTAGCTAACGTTAGATAGCAAGATAAACCACGGGCTTTGGCTAAACAGAATTTATGCTAAGGAGACTGCGATGTGTTCAAATTGATTAGCTAAAATAACCAATTGTTTAAGTACCCTTTTAAGAACACCAGAAGTAACTCACCATGTGAGAATCCAAATATTCGTCGAAATTGTGGTTTATGGATATTGTGACATATAGTTTACGTAGCTAGCTACCATTTCATTCAAAAGGCAAAGCAAAGACAGTGGGCAAAGCGTCCTCCAAAACACCATTCTTCCGGTAGCAGCGTTCCGGTAGGTGATTGGCTCATTCAAAACTTTGCTGATCTGTGAATGGAGCAAAGAGCTGACCTTTGGTGGAGTTATGTTCCACGTTGTCCGTAGCAACGGGTCCCTACAAATCAAATCACATTTTATTTTTCAAACGCGCCGAATACCGCAGGTGTAGACCTTAAGGTGTAGACCATGAAATGCATACAACAATGCAGTTTTAATTAAGAATAATACGACTTAAAAAAATATTTACAAATAAAAAAATAAAAATAAGAGCAACAATAGCTATTTTTTTATGACCAGCACTGTAGGTGCGCGAGACAAGTTTACCAGCATCATAGCATAAGTATCATTGACATGTTCCTTGCCATTTTAAACAACATTACATTATACTAATTACCTGACCCAGCAGGTGCTGTTGCAAGGCAAACTTTTCAAGACGAACAATAAAGTATGGACAGAAAGCACACATCCTAAATGTTTATTTTTTGTTGTTGCCTTCAGTGGGCTGTATCACATGGAAAGATAGCTACATTTTTACATTGGTTTACAGTCCACTTTTCCTAAATATCTAGCTGTTCAATGTCACATTTTACCGCAACTTGTATTATTTTTAAAACCCTTCCCCTCTTTCTGTTGAGTGTAAAGAAATATTGACAAGACATTAAATCCAGTAAATAATTTAGTCATGCGGGACACAATAATTTAAGTACTTTCACTTCTAGTATGACTAATTGTACAGCAAAGCCTTCACAACATTTACTTGATACTCATATATTAAAAGGACTGAAATTGAAAGGAATACATTACATGTACATTTACTAAGCACAGTCCTTCACAAATACAGAGTGCATGTTAGTCCAATGCAACACTGTTATGTCTGTTATCTACACTGTTATCTACTTCTATACTCTTAACAAATGCATAGAATGGTGTTTCACAGCGGCCATTGACATTTACCTGAATTCCATTGCACAGTACGTACTTAAAGATTTACTGTTAATACTAGTCATTGTGGTTCTTACTAACAAAACATAGCAGAAAAAAAACCCATCTCAACCACATTATTAGATGGTTGAGATATGAAATGAATAGGTGAACTTACATAGTAATAGCTTTGAAAAAAGGTCAATTGGTTTACATTTCCTCTAATCAAACATGAATATATTCTTATATCATCTAGCTTGTCAAATGTGCGGTTCTGGTTTACTGTCGCAATATAAATGAATGAGTTTCCAGGGCATAGATTCATGGGGTCAAATACCATAGTGATAAAATCCAATACAGGTCTTTGTCATATGGTATGTCATGTCCAATTGAGTGGTGGAAACCCACTGCCGGGTTCTGGTAACTGTTGTGGAACAGATGTGTGAAGTCATTCTGGTGCAGAAAGTTCCTCCTACAGGTAACTCATAACAGTTCCTTTCTTTCCAACCTGATGTGGCTCCAGTACGTAGAACCTGATCATGACCCTGTGGAATACAAGTTCACCGACAATTAGATTCATGTATTGAAAACCATATACAGAAGATCATGTGGCTATAATTTAAATCTACTAAATGCAATATTCTATTTAATGCAATATAAAGTCAATACATACTTTGAATGCTATATGGTGTTGCAAGATCTCCTGTGCAACCCCTTACAAGCATAGGTAGTTAGGCTATAATCAATACCTCATGGTAGTAATAACCTAGACATATGTACTGTCCATAAATCCAGACACACCATGGCATAACAGATAACTACACATTTTCATCTGTTTCTTGAGTCAAAGTTGAGTTGGGCTTTAAAGAGTCTGCAGGCAGGCCGGGTACAGGAACTGACATACAGAGACACTCCATCTTTCAATCTGAGGTAAGGTATCATATGACATACTGCCCTTTATCCACACCAATGCAGAAATGCAAAATCCTCTTATCTTACGCATAAAACATATTTTTCTATCATTAGAACAGAGCCAAAACTCTGCAGTAGAGGATAGTACTAAGGTAAAATGAATGAATGATTTGTAGCATAGTCAGCTTCTAACCGGTTTTCAGTAAGTCCAAGTTCTCCTGTAAGGAAAGGGAAGATATTGGCACTGTGTTCCTTGTTCTTCTCAGCAGTGTCAGTGACACCGATGGCGGACACGGACAGTATCACGCAAGGAGCACAAGTTCCACCCATGAGCATTGGCAGTCCTGGTTTCACCACCAACATCATTCTCTGCATGGAAAACAGACAACATAAAATACACACAAGCACCATTTTTGAATAGAATTAGCTAGCTAAGCTATATCTAAGTATTTAAATATGGACACTGGAGTTAAAACCTTGATAGCCGCTAACTATAGTGCCTTCAGAAAGTATTCACACCCTTGACTTTTTCCACATTTTGTTGTGTTACACCCTGAAATTAAAATAGATTAAGTTGAGATTTTGTGCCACTGGCCTACACACAACACCCCCTGATGTCAAAGTGGAATTATGTTTTTAGACATTTTTACTAGTATTCAACCCCTTTGTTACGGCATGCCTAAATAAGTACAGGAGTAAAAATGTGTTTAACAAGTCATATAATAAGTTGAATGGACTCACTGTGTGCAGTAAGTGTTTAAAATTATTTTTGAATGACTACCTTATCTCTGTACCCCACAATTACCTCTAAGTTCCCTCATCTCTAGGAGCCAGAACACATCTCCTTCCTATATGATGGCTGTGTGGTCCCATGGTGTTTATATTTGCGCACTATTGTTTGTACAGGCATTTGGAAATTGCTCTCAAGGATGAACCAGACTTCTGGAGGTCTACAATGTTTTTCCTGAGGTCTTGGCTGATTTCTTTTGATTTTCCCATGCTGTCAAGCAAAGAGGCACTGAGTTTGAAGGTTGGCCTTGAAATACATTCACAGGTACACCTCCAATTTACTCAAATGATGTCAAGTAGCCTATCAGAAGCTTCTAAAGCCATGACATTTTCTAGAATTGTCCAAGCTGTTTTAAGGCACAGGCAACTTAGTGTCCGTAAACTTCTGACCCACTGGAATTGTGATACGGTGCATTATAAGTGAAATAATCTGTAAACAATTGTTGAAAAAATGACTAGTGGTTAGAGCGTTGGACTAGTGACCGGAAGGATGCAAGTTCAAATCCCAGAGCTGACAAGGTACAAATCTGTCGTTCTGCCCCTGAACAGGCAGTTAACCCACTGTTCCTAGCCAGTCATTGAAAATAAGAATTTGTTCTAAACTGACTTGCCTGGTTAAATAAAGGTTAAATAAAAAAATACATGTTTTTGTGTCATGCACAAAGTAGATGTCCTAACCGACATGCCAAAACTATTAAACTAACTATGCCAAGACTATTAAAATTGTCATTTTAATCCATAGAGCCGTGAAGGAGAAGCTCGTCGGATGTTGATCTCTTCTCGGCTGGGTCCTCAGTTAACAAGAAATTTGTGGAGTGGTTGAACAATTAGTTTTAATGACTCCAACCTAAATGTATGTAAACTTCCGACTTCAACTGTGTGTGTGTGTATATATATATATATATACACTGCTCAAAAAAATAAAGGGAACACTAAAATAACACATCCTAGATCTGAATGAATGAAATATTCTTATTGAATACTTTTTTCAATGGAAATTATCAATGGAAATCAAATTTATCAACCCATGGAGGTCTGGATTTGGAGTCACACTCAAAATTAAAGTGGAAAACCACACTACAGGCTGATCCAACTTTGATGTAATGTCCTTAAAACAAGTCAAAATGAGGCTCAGTAGTGTGTGTGGCCTCCACGTGCCTGTATGACCTCCCTACAATGCCTGGGCATGCTCCTGATGAGGTGGCGTGAGGGATCTCCACCCAGACCTGGACCAAAGCATTCGCCAACTCCTGGACAGTCTGTGGTTCAACGTGGCGTTGGTGGATGGAGCGAGACATGATGCCCCAGATGTGCTCAATTGGATTCAGTTCTGGGGAACGGGCGGGCCAGTCCATAGCATCAATGCCTTCCTCTTGCAGGAACTGCTGACACACTCCAGCCACATGAGGTCTAGCATTGTCTTGCATTTGGAGGAAACCAGGGCCAACCGCACCAGCATATGGTCTCACAAGGGGTCTGAGGATCTCATCTCGGTACCTAATGGCAGTCAGGCTACCTCTGGCGAGCACATGGAGGGCTGTGCGGCTCCCCAAAGAAATGCCACCCCACACCATGACTGACCCACCGCCAAACCAGTCATGCTGGAGGATGTTGCAGGCAGCAGAACGTTCTACACGGCGTCTCCAGACTCTGTCACGTCTGTCATGTGCTCAGTGTGAACCTGCTTTCATCTGTGAAGAGCACAGGGTGCCAGTGGCAAATTTGCCAATCTTGGTGTTCTCTGTCAGATATCGACTAGCGACAAATCTAGCATTATTGGAGACTTTTGGAGACTCTGACGTGAAAGCACGTATCGTTCTTACTCTTCTCAACGAGCAGCGGGTGCTGCAGTGGGCCCCACCACAGCACCCCACCCCATAGCACTCGCAGGCGGCCCAGTCCTCACGCAGCAGTCCCTCCCAGCTGCAGTCATAGCAGGAGATGTTCACCCCGCGTCCAGACTGCAAATGAATTGCGCATGTGGGAAGTCGCCGCTGGCTTACATTCAGGGCGGGATGTAAATGTAAAAAATTTCTTTGTCTAAAATAAATCACTGCACAAAAATAAATCACTGCATTTGACTAACATAGCCTCAGTAACTTACTCACCTTGTCCACCGTGTGTGTGCCTCTCTGTGACATGAGCTAAACATCTAGCTGGCTAGCTTATCATGTCTCAGTCTAAACTATACACTCAAAAATACAGAAAGGAGTGGGAATCAAACCCTGAATTCAAAGGCTGGTTGAAGCCGTTTATTAGAGATGATACACGGGCATACTGCCTGTATTGTAAGGCTGATTTCTACGCCAAACAGTGATGTAAAAAAAAACACATGACAACTCAAAAACATACTCAAAAGGCAAAGCCTTGTAACAGTTCCACCCAAAACAAGCTGCCATTTCTGGTTTAAAAACATTTACTCTGCAAAAAAGGCTGAGGCCACCAAGGCATTAGCTATCTCTGAACACTGTTCCATGCTGGTATGTGATCACATTGGAGCATGTAGAGCTGCTTTCTCAGACTCCACTGCTGCTACCCACTTCAAAATGCACAGGACAAAGTGCACAGAAATGATTAATGGTGTTCTAGCACCAACATACTTTATGAAAAAGTTGGTTGCAGATGTGGGTGAGCAGAGTTTCAGCCTCCTCCTCGATGAGTCCACGGATGTGGGTGACCAGCGTTTCAGCCTCCTCCTCGATGAGTCCACAGATGTAAGTGTTTCTAAGTACCTGGGAGTTGTGATAAGGTACTTTAGTGACACCAAGCAGACAATTCTATCAACATTTCTGGAGCTTGTTGAGTTGGAGGGAGGAGATGCCAAATCTATATCCCTGTGCGGTTGTGGCTTTCCTCGAGAAGTGTAGTCTTAAAAAAGAGAAACTCCTGGGGATAGGGACTGACAATGCCTCTTATGACGGGGGATTGACAATGGGGTCCATAAAGTGCTGAAGGAGGAGTATGGCCTCAAATATCTGGTTCTTATTCGCTGTGTGTGCCACTCTACAGCTTGCTGTAAGTCATGCTTCCAATGACATCATCCCCGTAGTGTGGAGTACTTGGTATGAGAGACTTATAACTGGTTGTCAGTGTCTCCAAAGTGCAGGGAGGCCTACAAGGCCAAATATGAGACCATCAACTGTGGGGAGAAACCTTTTTGGCAATCAGCTGCTTACTCATTATAGTCAGCTCCGTCAGTTGCTGAACCTGCCATAGAGAGCCTGGACCAAAATGACGATGATCCACTCTTTCTGTGAGGGGGGTCTGGGGAAAAAAAAGACAATTAACCTGAATTAGGGCAGACTAGTTACCATCTTTTTCTCACATTGCCATTGACAGTTTTTTCTATTGTCTCTCGTTGGTCCATTTAGATGGTATACAACAAATATAAAAAATGTTATGGTTAAAAATGTTCATGTTTTACTGTGACTTGTTGTAGGCTCCTAAGTGGACCAAATGGTTAAAAAACAAACCAAATTAAGAAAACTAAACAAAAAAACGGAATAAAAAACAAAGTAACTCCCCCAGTGTCTCTTTTGGGTCACTTTTGTCGGTCCCAAGCCCGGATAAAGGAGGAGGGTTGGAATTGTGACATAAAAAAACAAGAATCGACAGAAGAAACTTCATTTGTAGTTCTAAACATATTTAGGGTGTTTTTGACTCACTTTTTGTCTCTCCCACGATGTTATTTCTCTCTCCTACAGGCCCATCACAATTACATGCACATGGCCAATTATGCAAATTAGGCAATGACGTCCTTTAGCGACTTCTAGGACAGCCAATAGCTACTGTCCTTACTGAGGAGTTGGCAACATTGCAAACGCTCAGTATGAAAGTTAACACGCATTGCTTGCGATACGATTTTGGCAATATAAGGAACATATCGGCGAGAAATAACTTTCTAAAAACAAAAAAGGTTAAATGCACACCTTTATAGAGTTAGTGTTCGCACACGGACATTATTTTGCAGCGCTTGTTGACGGAAGACCGACAAGACAGAGGCGTCCACTTGCGCTAATAAGCGATCTTGCATGATCGAACAGCTGTGTGTAAGTGTAACTATGGAGGAAGTGTAGCAGAAGCCTTGTTCATCAGCTCGATGCACACAGCCGTATGGATATGTGCAAACCATGCTAAAGAGTAAGTGTTTTTTTTTAAAGATTTCTCGCTTATATGAAAGACAAGTTCCATGTTTCGTGAAAAGTATTGCACGCAATTATTATTTACGTTTCCAAATGTTAACAGAGCGTTGGGATTGTAATTCACACTGGTCCCACTGGTAAGCGATGATTATAGCTGAGAACCCTTTGGATAAGGCCTTGAGTTCTCGTGAGCAAGGCTACAGCTAGCCCATTCAATACTGTAGACTGCAATGCTTGAGTTCGACAACTAGGCTACAGCTAGCTGACAGTAATCTCAACAATGCAATGTATCAAAGGCAGACATATGGAGTGAGGCAACTTAACTTCACTCAGTAACATTCTTGACGCAGTAGCCTACTCACCTCTTCGGGTTTCCCTAGAACATCGGCTGTTTTGGAGCACAGCTTTTTCAAGAAATCCTCAGAAAACGTACTCTCAGGTAAATTACTTTCTAAATCAATGAACGGCATGATGATTTTGTAAAGAGGTCGTTCTTTCAGATGAGAAGGCTAGGGAGGTCAATTTGCAGAAAATTTGACTTTGCTCCGGAAAGTACGTCTCTTCATTGGGGGGAAAAAGTACTTCCGTGTCACGGAATTTCGGAAATGTTCAAAATAAAAGTCCCCCACCAATAGCAAAACGTCTCAGTAACTTGAATGTATTCATGATATAGGAAAAATTGTCTAAACCTTAACAATGATTCATACTTTTTCATATTTAGGTGACATTTGCATTACATTTGAATTTTAAAATATGTTCTAAGGTCAAATATGGTAAGTGGAAACGCCTCCAATATGAATCACTGTATATTAGGCATAAGGTTAGCGGTGTGGTTAAGGGTAGTGGTACTATATGATTGTGATATAACCAATTAGATCCCAGGAACCTTCTACTGCATTTTTCAGAATGTCTGATTAGTCAGGAGACAATACAAACAACAAATCAAATTATTATTATTTTTATTTTGTATATATATTTTAAAGTCAGTGTTCAATCAGGGCCTCTGCCCAGCCTTGCCCTGCCGTGGCTTCGTCTCTGTTAACATGATTCAGTTTCCAGTACAGTAGCCTACTGTTACACTTTATTGTTGTTGATATGTTCAACTCATATTTCTGATTTGGAAGTTTATAATAAACAGCATTGGAGCTATTTTTGATAGTACATGAATGCTGCACGACTTTCCCAGTCAGTGTTCTGAACTTCTGAGAGCACATGAACACAGCAAAAATATATGTACACAATGATGTCATACATTACATATACCACGTGAATGCAATGACCAATAGAATGAGCGTATCCAAAGGAACGCCAGCAACCCTGGACAATAATATTGCAGCCCTTCAGAGACGCTCTGATCATATTTATTAGAGCGGAAATGATTGAATGCTATTTTGGTGATTAGGAATACATGTAGCTAGCACACTAGTTTTAAGGTTGTATGTGTCTAACCAGCAAGCCTGGCATGTTAATTTCGGAATTTAGTTAATGTTAGACCATTCCAGTCGCCATTTGGAGAGAAACCTCGAGCTGTTGGGTTAGTTGGCAAGATAACTGGATACAGTAACGCTGACCGCTAGCTACGGTTATGTGGGAGGATGGTGATAAAGGCTAGTTAGCTAAATGCATAACTAGCTAACTATAGTAGGCCAGTTCTCGTAACCTGATGCATACCGGTACCAGTCTATTGCTACGTGTTGAAAAATGCTAGGATGTTCAAAAATGTGTTCGGGTCAGGATTTATTGTAAGAACCGCGCACGTTATCCTGACATGGGTAATAACACTGATACTCTTCCTACATGATACAGGTAAGTGCACTGAAATTAAATTCATTTTCAGATGCCAGTATCCGTTGCACGGCTGTAATGCATAGATGGCATATGCATTATTACACTGTAATGCATACCATCAAACCACACGTCCACTTATCACCAAATATGGTGTTGTGGGGAAGTCCAGTGCCATTGCGTGGAGGAAAGTGGGAGAATGGAGCTAGATGAAACTTGGCTGACAATCTGCTGTAATTTCTCATCAATAAAATTTGATATCAGTACAGTTTCCCAAAACTAGAATCTGTTAAATAAAGAATCTGTTAAATAAAATAAAATGAAGTGTTGAGTAAAAAATACATAAATAAGAAATAAATGTAACAAATAATTAAAGGTACCGGTAGAGTCAATCAATGTGCGGGGGTACCAGTTAGTCGAGGTAATATGTACATGTAGGTAGATTTAAAGTGACTATGCATGGGGGGGGGGGGTAGTCTGGGTAGCCATTTGATGAGAGGGAGGTGTTTAGTCCCAGGGTCCTTAGCTTAGTGATGAGCTTTGAACTCTGAGCTGTATTCAATGAACAGCATCACATAGGTGTTCCTTTTGTCCACGTGGGAAAGGGCTGTTACGAACAGAGTGCGTGCTAAGTTTTGTAGACTTAACCCTTTGCCAAATTTGCTTTGTGTGGAAGGAGTGCGACAGCGAAATTAGTTATTGCACAGGCGCACTTTTCAGAGTATCTGTGCCCTAAGTACATGCTAAAATGCGGCAATTGGATCTTTATAGCTTGTGCGTGGCTCTGCCCAACTCCTTGCTTGTTTTGCCCGCTGTGCTTTATTTGCTCCCTTTGGAAACAATGATTTTATCACAGTGCCACCAACATGATCAACAAAGCAGCCAATTAGGTAGCTGATAAAAGTAGCTAAGGTCTTTAGTCCAACTGTCTTGACCAATAATCTCATAAGCCACAGTCTAAGATAAGACTATACTCCAATTAAGGAAATGTACTCATTTTTTATTTTTTTTACCTTTTATTTAATTAGGTAAGTCTGTTAAGAAGAAATTCTTATTTTCAATAACTGGTCTAGGAACAGTGGGTTAACTGCCTTGTTCAGGGGCCGAACGACAGATTTTTACCTTGTCTGCTCGGGGATTCGATCTTGCGACCTTTCGGTTATAAATACAACTACCTTACATTTATCGTATCTTAGGACCAATTACTCTCTGCTGGCATAGACCTAGTAAGCCTTTGCCTGATCCTGTATAGCTTGGTATGTCATTCCTAGAGCACTTCATGCAGTGTCACAGAAAGCAATTGCTATTTGCAAGTGAAAATGTCATTGGATGCATAGGCTCCATTATTAACCTTTTGGTGGCCATTTATTTGATCGTATTTCATTATCCAACATTTTAGTAGTAGCTACTAGTTAGTAAACATTGCTAAGTTATTCTTGTTTTGCAGACCTGAGGAAGCAAGAGGAGAGGGGAGAGCTCATCCAACCTGTGCTCTTTGTCTTGCTGGTCCTTGTGTCTGTGTTGCTGTACTTTGCTGTCTCACTCATGGATCCTGGCTTTGTCCTATCTGACGGTAGTGACTTACAGGTGCGTCAAACCACGTTTTGCTTACTTCACAACACACGAACACAGTAATGCATATCAATGCTCAGGAAAGGCATTACAGCTATATAAACCGATGCACTTGTACTGCATTTTTAGTTCACCCTTGGCATCGCTGAGGAGACGCAGGATATGATTCCCCCAACAACCAAGTCTCTGCGACAGCGGCGCTGTGGTCATTGTCTGCTCCAGGTATGGAGTGGGCTACTGTAGTATTTATTTATGTTCAGATTTATTTGCTGTCTTTAACCTTTATTTATCCAGTGTAAACCCATTGAGACCAGCGTCTCATTTACAAGGGTGCCCTGGGAACAATACATTAACATGATCAGTCTCAATACAATACTATACATTTTCAATTACACATTACAAGTCAAATTCAAAAGCGACAGATAACATGTATATGCGCTAGGGGCACAATAACTAAAAGCTTCCTGGACTCTGGAGACCCGCGGAACCTCTAAAAACTTGAGAGGCGAGTCTGATGGTGGGTTGCTTTCCAATTAAAAAGTGAGGTGAAGTGGTATGAGAGTTTCTGGAGAACTGCTTTATATACAAATAGTAGCTGATGTTGGGCCCTTCTGGTAGTCACAAAGCCAAGCTGATGACATTACATAAAAGGCAATGATGTGTACTAAAATTGTCTCCAGTGATAAGATAGAGGCTGAATCTAAAGGTTTTTAAAACAGAGGCTGCTGCATGCATGTAGATTACATCACCATAGTCAAGTACTGGCAGGAGTGATGCTTGAACAGTTTTCCTCCTGTTTTCAAAAGTACGGCAGCATTTTTTTTCTATAAAGGAAACTGATTGTAATTCTCAGCTTCTTTGTTAGTTTTTCAATGTGTGTTGTTTTGGAATTGTTAGCTAGATTACTTGTTGGTTATTACTGCATTGTCGGAACTAGAAGCACAAGCATTTCGCTACACTCGCACTAACATCTGCTAACCATGTGTATGTGACAAATAACATTTGATTTGATTTAAAAGACAGCTTATCATCAATGAGGGACTTGTTCAATTTGGCGTCCCTTCAAGGTGCAGTTACGCAGATGTTCTCCAACATTTAGCACTTATTTAATATTGGTGAGCGATTGTTGAATTTAATCAAAGCCCAAGCTGACGGTTGTTAATGGCCTGCTGCACTGAGGGGGCACAGGAATAAATAGCTGTCATCTGCATAGATATGTAGGCCCCAGTTATTATTATTATTCAGAGACAAACCAACATTATTCATGTAAATAGTGAATAGTAAAGGGCCTAGTATTGAGCCTTGTACACCTGTTTACATGTATATTTAGTGCGTATGTATTCCTGAGGTGACATTAGGAGGGATAATGTAATCCTAGTATGCTGACAGACACACCATCTGCTCTTACTCTGTTAAGAGATTCTCTCACTCAATTATGGTCATGGCAAGATAAGCTGCTGGCATATGATATGAGTACAGGTCAGTGGACTAGTTTATGACCAGAAAGAGCTTTCTGTAACTCCTCCTTCCCCCCTTTCCCATTCATGTGCCCAAACAGCAGCCAATGAGATCCAAGCACTGTCAGACCTGTCAGCACTGTGTGCGTCGCTACGACCACCACTGCCCCTGGATCGAGAACTGCGTGGGTGAGAGGAACCACCGCTGGTTCGTGCTCTACCTGGCTGTCCAGCTGTTGGTGCTGCTGTGGGGCCTCCACATGGCCTGGTAAGTGAAGATGGGTCTTCAGAGCCCATTCATACATAGTTGTGGTGACCCACAGGGTATGCAAGGCAGGGTTTACAAAAACATTTGCACACCCCGTGGGTCACCACAACCAGGATCGAAGATCTTGATGATTTTTGCTTGAATATATCATATGATGCACTGTTGTTTCAGAAGTGTGGCCAATCTCACTTGTTCTGTGACGCAGGTCGGGCTTCACCACGGCACCCACCTGGCAGCTGTGGCTGCGCGGCAATGGCGTGCTGCTTGGTACAGTGGCGGTGGTGGCGGTGCTCTCTCTCACCGTGCTCCTACTCCTGGGCTCCCACCTCTACCTAGTCTCCCTCAACACCACCACCTGGGAGTTCATGTCGCGCCACCGCATCTCCTACCTCAAGCACTGCGGCGTTGACGAGAACCCGTTTGACCGTGGTGCGCTGCGCAACCTCTGGGGCTTCTTCTGCAACTGGGGCGCCATAGTGTGGGAGCAGGTGTACTTCAGAGAGGGCAACGACCCCATCTGATTAGCAAACAAGCTAACTAACTCGTCTACTCAAGTTCTTCATTCCTTCCCTAGAATTGAGTTTACATCCTCCGTTCTAGAAGTATCTTTATATGAGACAGACATCCAAATGAACTATGAACTCCTCTCATTACTTCAGTTGAACTTGCAAAGTTCAGTTTAGTATGTAAGTGGATTTCAATGGAATTGAGCGCAATCCTGGTATTTATTTCAGTTGACTAGTGACATGATAAAAAAAACATTTGTCAGGAAGACAGGAAAAGTTTTACTGAAACAAATAGGTCAGATATTCAGTCTTGGTAAGAAAGGTAATTGCAGTGAGCCTGTGAATAGTAGCGCGAGTCTTAGTGTTGCTCTGTTGATTTCCTATCCTTCCAATTTACCATTGCCTTTGACAACCACTACACTCCCACCCACTCCAATACCTTCTTCTGTCCAAAGAATAATATCTAAGAGTGAAGAGTAAAAAATATCACTGAAGTATTAGGAATTTGAGCTAAGGAAGGGAACACATTTACAGAATAGATCAATAGATCACATAATTCCTTGACAGTTAGATTAACAGAAAGGCAATTCACGTGTGGCCTGTTTTTCTATTCCCTGAGTTTACTAAGCTATAACACGCTATAAGCTAACTGTTGTTATATACAGGATAAAGGTACTTTCATATACTGTTGTTGATGTAAAACTGTCTATACTTGAGAGCATGATTTGATTCCTTGTTGGTGTATTTTCCCCAATATTGACTCGGCATTGACAGAGGCTCTGTAGCGACCAAGTGGCTGATTGACTCAGTCAATCAAGTCTTTAGGCTGTGTTTAAACATGCAGTCTAATTCTGATCTTTTGCCCAATTATGGGCCAAAGATATGATCTGATTGGTCAGAAGACCAATTATTGGCAAAATATCAGAATTGGGTTACCTGTGTTTACACAGTCTTATATTTCCAGAAGCACATTCCTCTTAACCATTTGAGTATTTTTGCATATTGAAATATTGTTACGAATATCACATTTTCAATGCCTGGTTTACTGTAATAGTTTATTTGAATCTGTACAAAAAGGAATGTCAGGTTTTAAGGCTGCACTACAGCTCAAAGCTTCCTGGCAACAGGGTTAATATGAAGGCAAAGGTCAGCCATGTGTTGGCAAATTAATAAGTAACTAAAATGGTAATTCAGTTATCAATATATTTTTGGTAGTACCATGATCCATTGACAAATTATTGCACCTCTTATAAAATGGTAGTGAGGCATTTATTTGCAATTGTATTATCTATTACTGTATAGTAAAGGTGAAAAGCACACAATTTGCACCATCACCAGAGGTGGTTTGAAAAATGATCTGATCTTGGTTGAAACTCCAAACATGTTTAATCGTTCACTTAAATAATTTATTCTCACTTTTTCAATTGTCATACTATTTTTGTAAACAGGTTTATCGCTCTTGATGCAAATCAACCTTTTTGGAAAATAAAGAGTTTGCATGAGATTTTTACATCTAGTTTTTTGTAACTTTAGGAATAATCGTAGAGAACTTATTTGAAGGAGTGCAATGTTGTGTGTGTGTTCCCTAACTTAATCGTTAGCTTATTCTCTGTGCAATAGGAGAGCACAGAAAAACATGACAGAAATGAGCAATAATGGTAATATTGTCATCTTTTTATAGTATCAGAAAATCTTTCTGGCTCTTCCAGTAGAATTGAAAGATAAGTGATGTGATTTTATATACATTTGTTTGGTCTTGTAAGTGCTGATTTCAGTGTGAACTGTTTATGAACAAAGTAATTTATGCAATATTTTATTTTTAAGAAATTGTTTGAAATGCAGTAGACCTATCAATAAATTGAAATGTTTATTTCAGAAAAATGCTTCATAAGTCCAGTAGATATATTTATTAATTTACATTTCCTTCATGTTGTGTCAAGAAAAACATGCATGTCTCATCACCTCATCTCACCTCATCACCTCTCTTTCGTGTCGTCTGAGATTCCCAAAGATTGGAAAGCAGCTGCAGTCATCCCCCTCTTCAAAGGGGGGGACACTCTTGACCCAAATTGCTACAGACCTATATCTATCCTACCGTGCCTTTCTAAGGTCTTCGAAAGCCAAGTCAACAAACAGATTACCGACCATTTCGAATCTCACCATACCTTCTCTGCTATGCAATCCGGTTTCAGAGCTGGTCATGGGTGCACCTCAGCCACGCTCAAGGTCCTAAACGATATCTTAACCGCCATCGATAAGAAACATTACTGTGCAGCCGTATTCATTGATCTGGCCAAGGCTTTCGACTCTGTCAATCACCATATCCTCATCGGCAGACTCGACAGCCTTGGTTTCTCAAATGATTGCCTCGCCTGGTTCACCAACTACTTCTCTGATAGAGTTCAGTGTGTCAAATCGGAGGGTCTGCTGTCCAGACCTCTGGCAGTCTCTATGGGGGTGCCACAGGGTTCAATTCTTGGACCGACTCTCTTCTCTGTATACATCAATGAGGTCGCTCTTGCTGCTGGTGAATCCCTGATCCACCTCTACGCAGACGACACCATTCTGTATACTTCCGGCCCTTCTTTGGACACTGTGTTAACAACCCTCCAGGCAAGCTTCAATGCCATACAACTCTCCTTCCGTGGCCTCCAATTGCTCTTAAATACAAGTAAAACTAAATGCATGCTCTTCAACCGATCGCTACCTGCACCTACCCGCCTGTCCAACATCACTACTCTGGACGGCTCTGACTTAGAATACGTGGACAACTACAAATACTTAGGTGTCTGGTTAGACTGTAAACTCTCCTTCCAGACCCATATCAAACATCTCCAATCCAAAGTTAAATCTAGAATTGGCTTCCTATTTCGCAACAAAGCATCCTTCACTCATGCTGCCAAACATACCCTTGTAAAACTGACCATCCTACCAATCCTCGACTTTGGCGATGTCATTTACAAAATAGCCTCCAATACCCTACTCAACAAATTGGATGCAGTCTATCACAGTGCAATCCGTTTTATCACCAAAGCCCCATATACTACCCACCATTGCGACCTGTACGCTCTCGTTGGCTGGCCCTCGCTTCATACTCGTCGCCAAACCCACTGGCTCCATGTCATCTACAAGACCCTGCTAGGTAAAGTCCCCCCTTATCTCAGCTCGCTGGTCACCATAGCATCTCCCACCTGTAGCACACGCTCCAGCAGGTATATCTCTCTAGTCACCCCCAAAACCAATTCTTTCTTTGGCCGCCTCTCCTTCCAGTTCTCTGCTGCCAATGACTGGAACGAACTACAAAAATCTCTGAAACTGGAAACACTTATCTCCCTCACTAGCTTTAAGCACCAACTGTCAGAGCAGCTCACAGATTACTGCACCTGTACATAGCCCACCTATAATTTAGCCCAAACAACTACCTCTTTCCCAACTGTATTTAATTTTAATTTATTTATTTATTTTGCTCCTTTGCACCCCATTATTTTTTATTTCTACTTTGCACATTCTTCCATTGCAAAACTACCATTCCAGTATTTTACTTGCTATATTGTATTTGCTCACATTGTATATAGACTTGTTTATACTGCATTATTGACTGTATGTTTGTTTTTACTCCATGTGTAACTCTGTGTCGTTTTATCTGTCGAACTGCTTTGCTTTATCTTGGCCAGGTCGCAATTGTAAATGAGAACTTGTTCTCAACTTGCCTACCTGGTTAAATAAAGGTTAAATAAATAAATAAATCTCTAGACACAATAGTATTTTTTCCCCATTGTATTGCACAGCATATTTATTTTAGTAGCAAAGCATTCATATTCATGACTGGAATGGAATGAAAATGACTCCCTAGGAATACTTAAACTGTATAATTCTTAACTTACAATTTTTTGTCTTTTAGAAAAGGTGTTTCAATGGCCCAAAGCAGCCCAAGATGGACCCATGGAATACGTTGATTACACAGCAGCACAATGCACATCAAAGGGTTTTAAATCTTCAGGGACTGTTTCCTCCATGAAGATGACATTCCTGTATTCCTAGGCCAGTGTACAGCGATTCAATTTGGATTCCCAGGCTAAATATACAGACATCAGAAGCTA
This sequence comes from Oncorhynchus kisutch, assembly GCF_002021735.2. Lineage (NCBI taxonomy): Eukaryota > Metazoa > Chordata > Actinopteri > Salmoniformes > Salmonidae > Oncorhynchus > Oncorhynchus kisutch. The sequence continues at coordinate 2,936,958 of NC_034202.2, forward strand.
TAATCTGTGTTAGTAATTGGATAGAGCCAAGACCGTAATAGGGTTACAATACATGTAAAAACATCATTTACAGTAAAGGTTCTTATGATTGGAAGTGTAGTGTTATGAAGCGCTGGTCTGTCCAATATCCTTTGGATTAGAACTCATTTAAAAGCTCATTATTGCACTGGTGCCAATGTTTGAAACAAATCAAATTTATTTATATAGCCCTTCGTACATCAGCTGATATCTCAAAGTGCTGTACAGAAACCCAGCCTAAAACCCCAAACAGCAAGCAATGCAGGTGTAGAAGCACGGTGGCTAGGAAAAACTCCCTAGAAAGGCCAATACCTAGGAAGAAACCTAGAGAGGAACCAGGCTATGTGGGGTGGCCAGTCCTCTTCTGGCTGTGCCGGGTGGAGATTATAACAGAACATGGCCAAGATGTTCAAATGTTCATAAATGACCAGCATGGTCGAATAATAATAAGGCAGAACAGTTGAAACTGGAGCAGCAGCACAGTCAGGTGGAAGTTGAAACTGGAGCAGCAGCATGGCCAGGTGGACTGGGGACAGCAAGGAGTCATCATGTCAGGTAGTCCTGGGGCATGGTCCTAGGGCTCAGGTCCTCCGCGAGAGAGAAAGAAAGAGAGAAGGAGAGAATTAGAGAACGCACACTTAGATTCACACAGGACACCGAATAGGACAGGAGAAGTACTCCAGATATAACAAACTGACCCCAGCCCCCCGACACAAACTACTGCAGCATAAATACTGGAGGCTGAGACAGGAGGGGTCAGGAGACACTGTGGCCCCATCCGAGGACACCCCCGGACAGGGCCAAACAGGAAGGATATAACCCCACCCACTTTGCCAAAGCACAGCCCCCACACCACAAAGCACTCTTAGTTTCACAAATGAATAAGAAAGTGCAGCAAATGACAATTCGTGTTGTCACAGTAACAAAACAGTGGCATGTCGGCAATATAGAGTTGACAAAAACAAGGCAAAACTAGATTAGTCAATATTGACCACCAACATTCAAATATAGACACTGACAAATAGATCTGAACAAGGCAGAGAGAAACAGAAGACCGTTTTCAGAGTGGCTGACACTCCCATGGATGAGGAGTCCCCTCTCTACAGCTCAGTGTAACTGACTGGGGTCTCATCGGCAGGCCGAGTTCTGATAGGCTGTAGAGGTTCAGGTGGAGTGCTCATCATCACCCACAGAACATTAATGGCCCTGAGGAGAGATGACAAGCCCAAGAGAACACAGTGGCCTATCTGGTCAGTACTTATTCAGCCACAGGTAGCTGTTTGCCACAGTGAAGTAAAGGAACCAGCTTCAGTGGAGCAGCAACCATTTTGGATTTTAGTCCTGGCCGTCATTGTATACATGTGTATGTTTAAGGTCAGGGCAGCGAGGAGAAGTCAGTCGACAGAGATCTCCTGTTGGTCGGCAGTGAGGAAGGAGGGTGTCTGTGGGGGTGGGGGGGAGAGTTACTGATCTGTGGGAAGAACGGGGGAACGGGGGAACCACTTTTTTTGTGAAGCAAAGCCTTCCAGTCTCTGGGATGAACAAAAGTATACATCAAATTATTATACATTTCATTGGATGATTGCCTTCGTTTCAACATTGTAGGAAAGTTGGCAAAGGCGCTACAACAACAATCTTGGTGCTGCTCAACTGAAATGAAAATGACCCACAGGCCACAAATGAGGCCAGTTTTTACCTGGAAGTACCTGTGTTTCTTGACCTCGTTGGGCACGGCTCTCCTGATCCCAGCCTCCTTTCTGGGTTTTTCAGTAGTAGCTGCAGCACAATACGAAAGTCTGGCTCAGTATTCATCCCACTATACATCTTTGTATATGATTTCCACACAGTTTTCATTTTCTGTATTTGCAATGCAGCTTGTTGTTGATTCAGACTGTGTAAGGAGGCAGTATTCTGTACAAGGCAGTATACCGAGAGGATGGCCCACATACCTTTTGGATGATGGAGACTCTGGGGAGAGGAACCTCGGATAGCGCACTTCATCATTTACTATGCTGTCAAACACCTCATCGTCACCAGGGAAGGGAGACTGCCACAGATGAGAAGAGAGAGAGACGCCATTGCAATGAAAGTCCAAACAACCTCATTCCTATCATGATACCAGACGAAAACATCTTCATTCATACAAGACCAAAAATCCTTATTCAACCAAGAACAAACATCAGAATAAAACTTAATGGGTTCATCATATGAGTGGATATTGTGAGCCAACTGACCAGAAAGATCATTTATGTTTCTCGATTCATTTCTCTGGTCCAAACATCTAAATTCAACCGAGACCTACAACTCAAAATACTTGGTTGGTTCACCATAGGAGTGGACCTTGTGAGCCTACTAATTGGAGACATCCTCTAGGTATTTCTATTCTACTGACCTGCCAGCATCTCATAGAAGACGATACACCACAGAGCTAAACAGGACACATATGGCCCGCCACCACCAGTTTGATTTCTCTGCTATAGGTTATTTTATTAATCTCTCTGCTACCGACCTCTCCCACCAGCATCTCGTAGATGAGGACACCCAGGCCCCACCAGTCCACACAGCGGGTGTAGTAGTTGTCCGTCAGCACCTCCGGGGCCAGGAACTCTGGTGTGCCACAGAATGTGGCGGTGCGATCTCCGTAACCCATACCTGCAGATACACACAGGGAAAATGTTCTCATATTCAGCCGGACCGACCGCGCCCCCTGCCACGCCCATCACCTAAGACCTTACTTCGTGCAGCAAGCTTGACACTGTTGTCCCACTTTCAATAATGAGGTGTTCCTTAGTCCAGGGCTAAAAGCGAATAACTTTAAATTAAAGAGCAACATAAATCATTGATTAATAACACTGAATGTTCATTTAATAAACCAAGTGAGTGGGTGGGACAGTGGGTCTCAAAGGGAATGTCCCAGAAGCCATAACCATAATGTACCGTACCTTTCTTGCACAATCCAAAGTCTGCTATCCTCACATAGCCATCTGCTTCCATCAACAGGCTGTCTAGCTTCAGATCCCTGAGAGAGAGAAGAAGAGATCACTGGATGAAATTAGAAAAATAATGACTGACAGGCAGGTTATTAGGTGTGTGAAGGCAAAGGGCTGGAAAACAGCACTGAGATAGTTTACCGGTAAGTAAGGTATCTTGTTCTGGTGCAGAAACTCTAGTCCCAGCAGCACGCACGAGGCATAGAACCTAAACAGGGCACAAAATGGCACACATATAATGGTGAGTTTTGATGTATCACCAACTCTAAAGTTTGAAGGAGAATTAGACAAGCCTGCATTAACCATTTGTAGTCACTCACTGGTACATGTTTAAAGTGCCTGTAGATAGTATACACAACACTTGCAATATTTGCATATTTTGTTGCCTTACAGACTGGAATTGCAATGCTAGTAGGTCATGAGGTCTCCCCCGGGGGAGTACTCCATCACAAAGCACACATGCTGTCATAATGGGGCCTGTGTGTTGTTTAAGGCTTACTGAGCTCTGTCTCTCAGTGAAGATGTTGATGTGTATGTAGGTCATGAGGTCTCCCCCGGGGGAGTACTCCATCACAAAGCACACATGGTCCGCCGTCTGGAAGCAGCCATGCGTATTCACCAGGAAGGGATGGTGGGAGGAGTTGATCGTCTCAAACTAAAATCACAGAAATGCACACGAACAAACACACACGAAAGAGCAAACACATAATAATAGTATATTTCAGGTGGAATGCAACTGCTAGTGTCGTTCAAATCCAGTTCCCTCAACATGTGTTATGTCTAAATTCACTCACGGTTCGCTCTCACCTGTCCATTTCATCACGTCTCCTTTCTTCAAGGCCTTGATGGCATACCATTTCAAAATCAAATCAAATTTTATTAGTAAGATGCGCCAAATACAACCTTACAGTGAAACGCTTACTTACAAGCCCTTAACCAACAAGGTAGTTTTAAGAAAATATCAACAAAAAAGTAATAGATAAAAATAACTATTAAAGAGCAGTAGTAAAATAACAATAGCGGGGCTATATACAGGGTATTACGGTACAGAGTCAATGTGGAGGCTATATACAGGGTGTTACGGTACAGAGTCAATGTGGAGGCTATATACAGGGTATTACGGTACAGAGTCAATGTGGAGGCTATATACAGGGTATTACGGTACAGAGTCAATGTGGAGGCTATATACAGGGTATTACGGTACAGAGTCAATGTGGAGGCTATATACAGGTTAATACGGTACAGAGTCAATGTGGAGGCTATATACAGGGTATTACGGTACAGAGTCAATGTGGAGGCTATATACAGGGTATTACGGTACAGAGTCAATGTGGAGGCTATATACAGGGTATTACGGTACAGAGTCAATGTGGAGGCTATATACAGGGTATTACGGTACAGAGTCAATGTGGAGGTTATATACAGGGGGTACCGGTACAGAGTCAATGTGGAGGCTATATACAGGGTGTTACGGTACAGAGTCAATGTGGAGGTTATATACAGGGGGGACCAGTACAGAGTCAATGTGGAGGCTATATACAGGGTATTACGGTACAGAGTCAATGTGGAGGCTATATACAGGGTATTACGGTACAGAGTCAATGTGGAGGCTATATACAGGGTATTACGGTACAGAGTCAATGTGGAGGCTATATACAGGGTATTACGGTACAGAGTCAATGTGGAGGCTATATACAGGGTGTTACGGTACAGAGTCAATGTGGAGGCTATATACAGGGTATTACGGTACAGAGTCAATGTGGAGGCTATATACAGGGTATTACGGTACAGAGTCAATGTGGAGGCTATATACAGGGTATTACGGTACAGAGTCAATGTGGAGGCTATATACAGGGTATTACGGTACAGAGTCAATGTGGAGGCTATATACAGGGTATTACGGTACAGAGTCAATGTGGAGGCTATATACAGGAGGTACCGGTACAGAGTCAATGTGGAGGCTACATACAGGGGGGACCAGTACAGAGTCAATGTGGAGGCTATATACAGGGGGTACCGGTACAGAGTCAATGTGGAGGCTATGTACAGGGTATTACGGTACAGAGTCAATGTGGAGGCTATATACAGGGTGTTACGGTACAGAGTCAATGTGGAGGTTATATACAGGGGGGACCAGTACAGAGTCAATGTGGAGGCTATATACAGGGGGGACCAGTACAGAGTCAATGTGGAGGCTATATACAGGGGGTACCGGTACAGAATCAATGTGGAGGCTATGTACAGGGTATTACGGTACAGAGTCAATGTGGAGGCTATATACAGAGGGTACCAGTACAGAGTCAATGTGGAGGCTATATACAGGGTATTACGGTACAGAGTCAATGTGGAGGCTATATACAGGGGGGACCAGTACAGAGTCAATGTGGAGGCTATGTACAGGTTATTACGGTACAGAGTCAATGTGGAGGCTATATACAGGGGGGACCAGTACAGAGTCAACTTGGAGGCTATATACAGGGGGGACCAGTACAGAGTCAATGTGGAGGCTATATACAGGGGGGACCAGTACAGAGTCAATGTGGAGGCTATATACAGGGGGTACCGGTACAGAGTCAATGTGGAGGCTATATACAGGGGGGACCAGTACAGAGTCAGTGTGGAGGCTATATACAGGGGGTACCGGTACAGAGTCAATGTGGAGGCTATATACAGGGTATTACGGTACAGAGTCAATGTGGAGGCTAGATACAGGGGGTACCAGTACAGAGTCAATGTGGAGGCTATATACAGGGGGGACCAGTACAGAGTCAATGTGGAGGCTATATACAGGGGGTACCGGTACAGAGTCAATGTGGAGGCTATATACAGGGTATTACGGTACAGAGTCAATGTGGAGGCTATATACAGGGTATTACGGTACAGAGTCAATGTGGAGGCTATATACAGGGTGTTACGGTACAGAGTCAATGTGGAGGTTATATACAGGGTATTACGGTACAGAGTCAATGTGGAGGCTATATACAGGGTATTACGGTACAGAGTCAATGTGGAGGCTATATACAGGGTATTACGGTACAGAGTCAATGTGGAGGCTATATACAGGGTATTACGGTACAGAGTCAATGTGGAGGCTATATACAGGGTATTACGGTACAGAGTCAATGTGGAGGCTATATACAGGGGGTACCAGTACAGAGTCAATGTGGAGGCTATATACAGGGTATTACGGTACAGAGTCAATGTGGAGGCTATATACAGGGTATTACGGTACAGAGTCAATGTGGAGGCTATATCAAATCAAATCAAATTTATTTGTCACATACACATGGTTAGCAGATGTTAATGCGAGTGTAGCGAAATGCTTGTGCTTCTAGTTCCGACAATGCAGTAATAACGAACAAGTAATCTAACTAACAATTCCAAAAAAAACTACTGTCTTATACACAGTGTAAGGGGATAAAGAATATGTACATAAGGATATATGAATGAGTGATGGTACAGAGCAGCATAGGCAAGATACAGTAGATGATATCGAGTACAGTATATACATATGAGATGAGTATGTAAACCAAGTGGCATAGTTAAAGTGGCTAGTGATACATGTATTACATAAGGATGCAGTCGATGATATAGAGTACAGTATCTACGTATGCATATGAGATGAATAATGTAGGGTAAGTAACATTATATAAGGTAGCATTGTTTAAAGTGGCTAGTGATATATTTACATCATTTCCCATCAATTCCCATGATTAAAGTGGCTGGAGTAGAGTCAGTGGCATTGACAGTGTGTTGGCAGTAGCCACTCAATGTTAGTGGTGGCTGTTTAACAGTCTGATGGCCTTGAGATAGAAGCTGTTTTTCAGTCTCTCGGTCCCAGCTTTGATGCACCTGTACTGACCTCGCCTTCTGGATGACAGCGGGGTGAACAGGCAGTGGCTCGGGTGGTTGATGTCCTTGATGATATTTATGGCCTTCCTGTAGCATCGGGTGGTGTAGGTGTCCTGGAGGGCAGGTAGTTTGCCCCCGGTGATGCGTTGTGCAGACCTCACTACCCTCTGGAGAGCCTTACGGTTGAGGGCGGTGCAGTTGCCATACCAGGCGGTGATACAGCCCGCCAGGATGCTCTCGATTGTGCATCTGTAGAAGTTTGTGAGTGCTTTTGGTGACAAGCCGAATTTCTTCAGCCTCCTGAGGTTGAAGAGGCGCTGCTGCGCCTTCTTCACGATGCTGTCTGTGTGAGTGGACCAATTCAGTTTGTCTGTGATGTGTATGCCGAGGAACTTAAAACTTGCTACCCTCTCCACTACTGTTCCATCGATGTGGATGGGGGGGGTGTTCCCTCTGCTGTTTCCTGAAGTCCACAATCATCTCCTTAGTTTTGTTGACGTTGAGTGTGAGGTTATTTTCCTGACACCACACTCCGAGGGCCCTCACCCCCACCCTGTAGGCCGTCTCGTCGTTGTTGGTAATCAAGCCTACCACTGTTGTGTCGTCCGCAAACTTGATGATTGAGTTGGAGGCGTGCGTGGCCACGCAGTCGTGGGTGAACAGGGAGTACAGGAGAGGGCTCAGAACGCACCCTTGTGGGGCCCCAGTGTTGAGGATCAGCGGGGAGGAGATGTTGTTGCCTACCCTCACCACCTGGGGGCGGCTCGTCAGGAAGTCCAGTACCCAGTTGCACAGGGCGGGGTCGAGACCCAGGGTCTCGAGCTTGATGACGAGCTTGGAGGGTACTATGGTGTTGAATGCCGAGCTGTAGTCGATGAACAGCATTCTCACATAGGTATTCCTCTTGTCCAGATGGGTTAGGGCAGTGTGCAGTGTGGTTGAGATTGCATCGTCTGTGGACCTATTTGGGCGGTAAGCAAATTGGAGTGGGTCAAGGGTGTCAGGTAGGGTGGAGGTGATATGGTCCTTGACTAGTCTCTCAAAGCACTTCATGATGACGGATGTGAGTGCTACGGGGCGGTAGTCGTTTAGCTCAGTTACCTTAGCTTTCTTGGGAACAGGAACAATGGTGGCCCTCTTGAAGCATGTGGGAACAGCAGACTGGTATAGGGATTGGTTGAATATGTCCGTAAACACACCGGCCAGCTGGTCTGCGCATGCTCTGAGGGCGCGGCTGGGGATGCCGTCTGGGCCTGCAGCCTTGCGAGGGTTAACACGTTTAAATGTCTTACTCACTTCGGCTGCAGTGAAGGAGAGACCGCATGTTTTCGTTGCAGGCCGTGTCAGTGGCACTGTATTGTCCTCAAAGCGGGCAAAAAAGTTGTTTAGTCTGCCTGGGAGCAAGACATCCTGGTCCGTGACTGGGCTGGGTTTCTTCCTGTAGTCCGTGATTGACTGTAGACCCTGCCACATGCCTCTTGTGTCTGAGCCGTTGAATTGAGATTCTACTTTGTCTCTGTACTGGCGCTTAGCTTGTTTGATAGCCTTGCGGAGGGAATAGCTGCACTGTTTGTATTCAGTCATGTTACCAGACACATTGCCCTGATTAAAAGCAGTGGTTCGCGCCTTCAGTTCCACACGAATGCTGCCATCAATCCACGGTTTCTGGTTGGGGAATGTTTTAATCGTTGCTATGGGAACGACATCTTCAACGCACGTTCTAATGAACTCGCACACCGAATCAGCGTATTCGTCAATGTTGTTGGTTGACGCAATACGAAACATCTCCCAGTCCACGTGATGGAAGCAGTCTTGGAGTGTGGAGTCAGCTTGGTCGGACCAGCGTTGGACAGACCTCAGCGTGGGAGCTTCTTGTTTTAGTTTCTGTCTGTAGGCAGGGATCAACAAAATGGAGTCGTGGTCAGCTTTTCCGAAAGGGGGGCGGGGCAGGGCCTTATATGCGTCGCGGAAGTTAGAGTAACAATGATCCAGGGTCTTTCCACCCCTGGTTGCGCAATCGATATGCTGATAAAATTTAGGGAGTCTTGTTTTCAGATTAGCCTTGTTAAAATCCCCAGCTACAATGAATGCAGCCTCCGGATAAATCGTTTCCAGTTTGCAGAGAGTTAAATAAAGTTTGTTCAGAGCCATCGATGTGTCTGCTTGGGGGGGGATATATACGGCTGTGATTATAATCGAAGAGAATTCTCTTGGTAGATAATGCGGTCTACATTTGATTGTGAGGAATTCTAAATCAGGTGAACAGAAGGATACCCTATATACAGGGTATTACGGTACAGAGTCAATGTGGAGGCTATATACAGGGGGTACCAGTACAGAGTCAATGTGGAGGCTATATACAGGGTATTACGGTACAGAGTCAATGTGGAGGCTATATACAGGGGGTACCAGTACAGAGTCAATGTGGAGGCTATATACAGGGTATTACGGTACAGAGTCAATGTGGAGGCTATATACAGGGGGTACCAGTACAAAGTCAATGTGGAGGCTATATACAGGGTATTACGGTACAGAGTATATGTGGAGGCTATATACAGGGTATTACGGTACAGAGTCAATGTGGAGGCTATATACAGGGTATTACGGTACAGAGTCAATGTGGAGGCTATATACAGGGGGTACCAGTACAGAGTCAATGTGGAGGCTATATACAGGGTATTACGGTACAGAGTCAATGTGGAGGCTATATACAGGGGGTACCAGTACAGAGTCAATGTGGAGGCTATATACAGGGTATTACGGTACAGAGTCAATGTGGAGGCTATATACAGGGGGTACCAGTACAGAGTCAATGTGGAGGCTATATACAGGGTATTACGGTACAGAGTCAATGTGGAGGCTATATACAGGGGGGACCAGTACAGAGTCAATGTGGAGGCTATATACAGGGGGAACCAGTACAGAGTCAATGTGGAGGCTATATACAGGGGGGACCAGTACAGAGTCAATGTGGAGGCTATATACAGGGGGGACCAGTACAGAGTCAATGTGGAGGCTATATACAGGGTGTTACGGTACAGAGTCAATGTGGAGGCTATATACAGGGGGGACCAGTACAGAGTCAATGTGGAGGCTATATACAGGGGGGACCAGTACAGAGTCAATGTGGAGGCTATATACAGGGGGGACCAGTACAGAGTCAATGTGGAGACTATATACAGGGTGTTACGGTACAGAGTCAATGTGGAGGCTATATACAGGGGGGACCAGTACAGAGTCAATGTGGAGGCTATATACAGGGGGGACCAGTACAGAGTCAATGTGGAGGCTATATACAGGGGGGACCAGTACAGAGTCAATGTGGAGGCTATATACAGGGGGGACCAGTACAGAGTCAATGTGGAGGCTATATACAGGGGGGACCAGTACAGAGTCAATGTGGAGGCTATATACAGGGGGGACCAGTACAGAGTCAATGTGGATGCTATATACAGGGTATTACGGTACAGAGTCAATGTGGAGGCTATATACAGGGGGTACTGGTACAGAGTCAATGTGGAGGCTATATACAGGGTATTACGGTACAGAGTCAATGTGGAGGCTATATACAGGGGGTACTGGTACAGAGTCAATGTGGAGGTTATATACAGGGGGGACCAGTACAGAGTCAATGTGGAGGCTATATACAGGGTGTTACGGTACAGAGTCAATGTGGAGGCTATATACAGGGTATTACGGTACAGAGTCAACGTGGAGGCTATATACAGGGGGGACCAGTACAGAGTCAACGTGGAGGCTATATACAGGGGGGACCAGTACAGAGTCAATGTGGAGGCTATATACAGGGTATTACGGTACAGAGTCAATGTGGAGGCTATATACAGGGGGTACCGGTACAGAGTCAATGTGGAGGTTATATACAGGTGGTACCAGTACAGAGTCAATGTGGAGGCTATATACAGGGGGGACCAGTACAGAGTCAATGTGGAGGCTATATACAGGGGGGACCAGTACAGAGTCAATGTGGAGGCTATATACAGGGTATTACGGTACAGAGTCAATGTGGAGGCTATATACAGGGGGGACCAGTACAGAGTCAATGTGGAGGCTATATACAGGGGGGACCAGTACAGAGTCAATGTGGAGGCTATATACAGGGGGGACCAGTACTGAGTCAATGTGGAGGCTATATACAGGGGGTACCGGTACAGAGTCAATGTGGAGGCTATATACAGGGGGGACCAGTACAGAGTCAATGTGGAGGCTATATACAGGGGGGACCAGTACAGAGTCAATGTGGAGGCTATATACAGGGGGGACCAGTACAGAGTCAATGTGGAGGCTATATACAGGGGGGACCAGTACAGAGTCAATGTGGAGGCTATATACAGGGTATTACGGTACAGAGTCAATGTGGAGGCTATATACAGGGGGTACTGGTACAGAGTCAATGTGGAGGCTATATACAGGGTATTACGGTACAGAGTCAATGTGGAGGCTATATACAGGGGGTACTGGTACAGAGTCAATGTGGAGGTTATATACAGGGGGGACCAGTACAGAGTCAATGTGGAGGCTATATACAGGGTGTTACGGTACAGAGTCAATGTGGAGGCTATATACAGGGTATTACGGTACAGAGTCAACGTGGAGGCTATATACAGGGGGGACCAGTACAGAGTCAACGTGGAGGCTATATACAGGGGGGACCAGTACAGAGTCAATGTGGAGGCTATATACAGGGTATTACGGTACAGAGTCAATGTGGAGGCTATATACAGGGGGTACCGGTACAGAGTCAATGTGGAGGTTATATACAGGTGGTACCAGTACAGAGTCAATGTGGAGGCTATATACAGGGGGGACCAGTACAGAGTCAATGTGGAGGCTATATACAGGGGGGACCAGTACAGAGTCAATGTGGAGGCTATATACAGGGTATTACGGTACAGAGTCAATGTGGAGGCTATATACAGGGGGGACCAGTACAGAGTCAATGTGGAGGCTATATACAGGGTATTACGGTACAGAGTCAATGTGGAGGCTATATACAGGGTATTACGGTACAGAGTCAATGTGGAGGCTATATACAGGGGGTACTGGTACAGAGTCAATGTGGAGGTTATATACAGGGGGGACCAGTACAGAGTCAATGTGGAGGCTATATACAGGGTGTTACGGTACAGAGTCAATGTGGAGGCTATATACAGGGTATTACGGTACAGAGTCAACGTGGAGGCTATATACAGGGGGGACCAGTACAGAGTCAACGTGGAGGCTATATACAGGGGGGACCAGTACAGAGTCAATGTGGAGGCTATATACAGGGTATTACGGTACAGAGTCAATGTGGAGGCTATATACAGGGGGTACCGGTACAGAGTCAATGTGGAGGTTATATACAGGTGGTACCAGTACAGAGTCAATGTGGAGGCTATATACAGGGGGGACCAGTACAGAGTCAATGTGGAGGCTATATACAGGGGGGACCAGTACAGAGTCAATGTGGAGGCTATATACAGGGTATTACGGTACAGAGTCAATGTGGAGGCTATATACAGGGGGGACCAGTACAGAGTCAATGTGGAGGCTATATACAGGGGGGACCAGTACAGAGTCAATGTGGAGGCTATATACAGGGGGGACCAGTACTGAGTCAATGTGGAGGCTATATACAGGGGGTACCGGTACAGAGTCAATGTGGAGGCTATATACAGGGGTGACCAGTACAGAGTCAATGTGGAGGCTATATACAGGGGGGACCAGTACAGAGTCAATGTGGAGGCTATATACAGGGGGGACCAGTACAGAGTCAATGTGGAGGCTATATACAGGGGGGACCAGTACAGAGTCAATGTGGAGGCTATATACAGGGGGGACCAGTACAGAGTCAATGTGGAGGCTATATACAGGGTATTACGGTACAGAGTCAATGTGGAGGCTATATACAGGGGGTACTGGTACAGAGTCAATGTGGAGGCTATATACAGGGTATTACGGTACAGAGTCAATGTGGAGGCTATATACAGGGGGTACTGGTACAGAGTCAATGTGGAGGTTATATACAGGGGGGACCAGTACAGAGTCAATGTGGAGGCTATATACAGGGTGTTACGGTACAGAGTCAATGTGGAGGCTATATACAGGGTATTACGGTACAGAGTCAACGTGGAGGCTATATACAGGGGGGACCAGTACAGAGTCAACGTGGAGGCTATATACAGGGGGGACCAGTACAGAGTCAATGTGGAGGCTATATACAGGGTATTACGGTACAGAGTCAATGTGGAGGCTATATACAGGGGGTACCGGTACAGAGTCAATGTGGAGGTTATATACAGGTGGTACCAGTACAGAGTCAATGTGGAGGCTATATACAGGGGGGACCAGTACAGAGTCAATGTGGAGGCTATATACAGGGGGGACCAGTACAGAGTCAATGTGGAGGCTATATACAGGGTATTACGGTACAGAGTCAATGTGGAGGCTATATACAGGGGTGACCAGTACAGAGTCAATGTGGAGGCTATATACAGGGGGGACCAGTACAGAGTCAATGTGGAGGCTATATACAGGGTGTTACGGTACAGAGTCAATGTGGAGGCTATATACAGGGGGTACCAGTACAGAGTCAATGTGGAGGCTATATACAGGGGGTATTGGTACAGAGTCAATGTGGAGGCTATATACAGGGGGGACCAGTACAGAGTCAATGTGGAGGCTATATACAGGGGGGACCAGTACAGAGTCAATGTGGAGGCTATATACAGGGGGGACCAGTACAGAGTCAATGTGGAGGCTATATACAGGGGGTATTGGTACAGAGTCAATGTGGAGGCTATATACAGGGGGGACCGGTACAGAGTCAATGTGGAGGCTATATACAGGGGGGACCAGTACAGAGTCAATGTGGAGGCTATATACAGGGGGGACCAGTACAGAGTCAATGTGGAGGCTATATACAGGGGGTATTGGTACAGAGTCAATGTGGAGGCTATATACAGGGGGGACCAGTACAGAGTCAATGTGGAGGCTATATACAGGGGGGACCAGTACAGAGTCAATGTGGAGGCTATATACAGGGGGGACCAGTACAGAGTCAATGTGGAGGCTATATACAGGGGGGACCAGTACAGAGTCAATGTGGAGGCTATATACAGGGTGGACCAGTACAGAGTCAATGTGGAGGCTATATACAGGGGGGACCAGTACAAAGTCAATGTGGAGGCTATATACAGGGGGTACCAGTACAGAGTCAATGTGGAGGCTATATACAGGGTGGACCAGTACAGAGTCAATGTGGAGGCTATATACAGGGGGAACCAGTACAGAGTCAATGTGGAGGTTATATACAGGGGGTACCAGTACAGTACAATGTGGAGGCTATATACAGTGGGGACCAGTACAGAGTCAATGTGGAGGCTATATACAGGGGGGACCAGTACAGAGTCATTGTGGAGGCTATATACAGGGGGGACCAGTACAGAGTCAATGTGGAGGCTATATACAGGGGGGACCAGTACAGAGTCAATGTGGAGGCTATATACAGGGGGGACCAGTACAGAGTCAATGTGGAGGCTATATACAGGGGGGACCAGTACAGAGTCAATGTGGAGGCTATATACAGGGTGGACCAGTACAGAGTCAATGTGGAGGCTATATACAGGGGGGACCAGTACAGAGTCAATGTGGAGGCTATATACAGGGGGGACCAGTACAGAGTCAATGTGGAGGCTATATACAGGGTGGACCAGTACAGAGTCAATGTGGAGGCTATATACAGGGTGTTACGGTACAGAGTCAATGTGGAGGCTATATACAGGGGGTACCGGTACAGAGTCAATGTGGAGGCTATATACAGGGGGAACCAGTACAGAGTCAATGTGGAGGCTATATACAGGGGGGACCAGTACAGAGTCAATGTGGAGGTTATATACAGGGGGGACCAGTACAGAGTCAATGTGGAGGCTATATACAGGGGGGACCAGTACAGAGTCAATGTGGAGGTTATATACAGGGGGGACCAGTACAGAGTCAATGTGGAGGCTATATACAGGGGGAACCAGTACAGAGTCAATGTGGAGGTTATATACAGGGGGTACTGGTACAGAGTCAATGTGGAGGCTATATACAGGGGGAACCAGTACAGAGTCAATGTGGAGGTTATATACAGGGGGTACTGGTACAGAGTCAATGTGGAGGCTATATACAGGGGGAACCAGTACAGAGTCAATGTGGAGGTTATATACAGGGGGTACTGGTACAGAGTCAATGTGGAGGCTATATACAGTCCTGTATTGACACTTTGCCTGTTTGATGGTTCGTCAGACGGCATAGCGGGATTTCTTATAAGCTTCCAGGTTAGAGTCCCGCTCCTTGAAAGCGGCAGCTCTACCCTTTAGCTCAGTGAGGATGTTGCCTGTAATCCATGGATTCTGGTTGGGGTACAGTCACATTGGGACAACGTTTTCGATGCACTTATTGATTGTTCTCCTCAATGCCATCGGAAGAATCCCGGAACATATTCCAGTCTGTGATAGCAAAATAGTTCTGTAGTTTAGCATCCCCTCCATCTGACCACTTTTTTATAGACCGATTCACTGGTGCTTCCTGCTTGAATTTTTGCTCATAATCAGGAGAATAGAATTATGGTCAAATTTGCCTAATGGAGGGTGAAGGAGAGCTTTGTGCGTGTCTCTGTGTGTGGAGTAAAGGTGGTCTAGAGTTTTTTCCCTCTGGTTGCATTTGACTGACCTCTTGAGGGGTGTAGGGAAGGCTTTAGGTGCAACACAGTAAACAGGGTCGTGTTCATTAGGCACTGAACAGAAGAAAGCAGATGTTTGATTTTTTTAATTGCAAAACGTTTTTAATGATTACGACCCAGTGTAATGAAATGTCCTGTGGTATGAGGGCCTTAGGTCGGGAGTGTAACAGTACCTTTCCAAATTGCCCTCGTCCCAGAACAGGGATGTAATGTAATGAAATGTCCTGTGGTATGAGGGCCTTAGGTCGGGAGTGTGACAGTACCTTTCCAAATTACCCTCGTCCCAGAACAGGGATGTAATGTAATGAAATGTCCTGTGGTATGAGGGCCTTAGGTCGGGAGTGTGACAGTACCTTTCCAAATTGCCCTCATCCCAGAACAGGGATGTAGTTGAAATCTTCCATCAACATCCCACCATTTGCTTTCGTACTGATCAAAGAGCGAAGAAGGAGGGAATGTGAAAGACGAGGGAGCGGGAGGTTAGATTCCTAGGAAACAAACACCATTTCCAGTCCTGAGGGTGCTTAAATAATACAGTGCCGTGCGAAAGTATTCGGCCCCTTTGAACTTTGCGACCTTTTGCCACATTTCAGGCTTCAAACATGAAGATGTAAAACTGTATTTTTTTGTGAAGAATCAACAACA
The DNA here is from genome assembly GCF_002021735.2 of Oncorhynchus kisutch. Lineage (NCBI taxonomy): Eukaryota > Metazoa > Chordata > Actinopteri > Salmoniformes > Salmonidae > Oncorhynchus > Oncorhynchus kisutch. The sequence continues at coordinate 2,953,188 of NC_034202.2, forward strand.
AGTGGGACACAATCATGAAGTGGAACGACATTTATTGGATATTTAAAACTTTTTTAACAAATCAAAAACAGAAAAATTGGGCGTGCAAAATTATTCAGCCCCCTTAAGTTAATACTTTGTAGCGCCACCTTTTGCTGCGATTACAGCTGTAAGTCGCTTGGGGTATGTCTCTATCAGTTTTGCACATCGAGAGACTGACATTTTTTCCCATTCTTCCTTGCAAAACAGCTCGAGCTCAGTGAGGTTGGATGGAGAGCATTTGCGAACAGCAGTTTTCAGTTCTTTCCACAGATTCTCGATTGGATTCAGGTCTGGACTTTGACTTGGCCATTCTAACACCTGGATATGTTTATTTTTGAACCATTCCATTGTAGATTTTGCTTTATGTTTTGGATCATTGTCTTGTTGGAAGACAAATCTCCGTCCCAGTCTCAGGTCTTTTGCAGACTCCATCAGGTTTTCTTCCAGAATGGTCCTGTATTTGGCTCCATCCATCTTCCCATCAATTTTAACCTTCTTCCCTGTCCCTGCTGAAGAAAAGCAGGCCCAAACCATGATGCTGCCACCACCATGTTTGACAGTGGGGATGGTGTGTTCAGGGTGATGAGCTGTGTTGCTTTTACACCAAACATAACAAATAAAAAGTTCAATTTTGGTTTCATCTGACCAGAGCACCTTCTTCCACATGTTTGGTGTGTCTCCCAGATGGCTTGTGGCAAACTTTAAACAACACTTTTTATGGATATCTTTAAGAAATGGCTTTCTTCTTGCCACTCTTCCATAAAGGCCAGATTTGTGCAATATACGACTGATTGTTGTCCTATGGACAGAGTCTCCCACCTCAGCTGTAGATCTCTGCAGTTCATCCAGAGTGATCATGGGCCTCTTGGCTGCATCTCTGATCAGTCTTCTCCTTGTATGAGCTGAAAGTTTAGAGGGACGGCCAGGTCTTGGTAGATTTGCAGTGGTCTGATACTCCTTCCATTTCAATATTATCGCTTGCACAGTGCTCCTTGGGATGTTTAAAGCTTGGGAAATCTTTTCGTATCCAAATCCGGCTTTAAACTTCTTCACAACAGTATCTCGGACCTGCCTGGTGTATTCTCTGCGCTTTTAACGGACCTCTGAGACTATCACAGTGCAGGTGCATTTATACGGAGACTTGATTACACACAGGTGGATTGTATTTATCATCATTAGTCATTTAGGTCAACATTGGATCATTCAGAGATCCTCACTGAACTTCTGGAGAGAGTTTGCTGAAAGTAAAGGGGCTGAATAATTTTGCACGCCCAATTTTTCAGTTTTTGATTTGTTAAAAAAGTTTGAAATATCCAATAAATGTCGTTCCACTTCATGATTGTGTCCCACCTGTTGTTGATTCTTCACAAAAAAATACAGTTTTACATCTTCATGTTTGAAGCCTGAAATGTGGCAAAAGGTCGCAAAGTTCAAGGGGGCCGAATACTTTCGCAAGGCACTGTATGTTGTGGATTTCAGTTACTTCAGTTACTGTGTGTGTGTGTGTATATGTGTGTGTGTGTGTGTGCGTGCGTGAGGTGGTTATTGTGAGTAAGAGGGACATGCTTCGGAGTTGGCCTGGGTGTTGACCTGTTGTCCTCTGCTGAAGTTTGGTGGTCTGAGGGAAAGGAGAGAACAGAAATAACCATGAGCCCCTAAACATTCACTGGGAAAGTCTACAGAAATAAAATGGCTAGAACCAAATCCTATTTTTAGGAGTGAAACTATGAGCAGAGACTTTGTAATGAGTAGAAAAACAACAAGAACAATTTCGGACACTCATGAACCATAGTACAGTGTATTAGGAATGTATTCAGATCCTTTGACCTTTTCCACATTTCGTTACATTACAGCCTTATTCCAATATTAATCTACACACAATGCATCCTGTTTCCATTGATCATCCTTGAGATGTTTCTACAACTTGTTTGGAGTCCACCAGTGGTAAATTCAATTGATTGGACATGATTTGGAAAGACAAACACCTGTCTATATAAAGGTCCCACAGTTGACAGTGCATGTCAGAGCAAAAACCAAGCCACGAGGTCGAAAGAATTGCCCGTAGAGCTCCGAGACCAGATTGTGTGGAGGCACAGATTTGGGGAAGTGTACAAAAACACTTCTGCAGCATTGAAGGTCCCCAAGAACACAGTGGCCTCCATCGTTCTTAGATGGAAGAAGTTTGGAACCACCAAGACTCTTCCTGGAGCTGACCGCCCGGCCAAACTGAGCAACTGGGGGAGAAGGGCCTTGGTCAGGGAGGTGACTCCGATGGTCACTCTGACAGAGCTCAAGAGTTCCTCTGTGGAGATGGGAGAACTTTCCAGAAGGACAACCATCTCTGCAGCACTACACCAATCAGGCCGTTATGGTAGAGTGGCCAGACAGAAGCCACTCCTCAGTAAAAGGCACATGATAGCCCGCTTGGAGTTTTCCAAAAGGCACCTAAAAACTCTCAGACCATGAGAATCAAAATTCTCTGGTCTGATGAAACCAAGATTGAACCCTTTGGCCTGAATGCCAAGCATCACGTCTGGAGGAAACCTGGCATCATCCCTACGGTGAAGTATGGTGGGGGCAGCATCATGCTCTGGGGATGTTTTCCAGCGGCAGGGACTGGGAAACTAGTCAGGATCGAGGGAAAGATGAACAGAGCAAAGCACAGAGAGATCCTTGATGAAAACCTGCTCCAGAGCACTCAGGACCTCAGACTGGGGGGAAGGTTCACCTTCCAACAGGACAACGGCCCTAAGCACACAGCCAAGACAACGCAGTAGTGGCTTCGGGACAAGTCTCTAAATGTCCTTGAGTGGCCCAGCCAGAGCCCGGACTTGAAACCGATCGAACATCTCTGGAGAGACCTGAGAGGATCTGTAGAGAAGAATGGGAGAAATTCCCCAAATACAGGTGTGCCAAGCTTTTAGCGTCATACCAAGAAGACTCGAGGCTGTAATCGCTGCCAAAGGTGCATCAACAAAGTACTGAGTAAAGGGTCTGAATACTTATGTAAATGTGATATTTCAGTTTATATTTGTTCATACAAAAATGTAAAAAAAACTGTTTTGCTTTGTCATTATGTGGTATTGTTTGTATATTGATGAGGGGAAAAAACGATTTAATGCATTTTAGAATAAGGCTGTAATGTAAAAAAATGTGAGAAAAGTCAAGGGGTCTGAATAATTTCCGAAGGCACTTTATATAAAATGTTTAATGGTGCTTGTGAAATTAAGGGTGTTTGTGAAATAAGGGTGCTACTGAACTCAGCGAAGAGCATGCCCTGGGGCTCCAGATAGAGACATGCAGTGGCGCTGGTTGTCCTAATTATCCTCTAGACGCAGAAATTTGAATAAGCACAGAGCCCTCCAGTCCTGCCAGTACACCCCAATCTCCAGCTCCCTGGACTGGACACATACACACATGTTAGGGATTTTTAGAATGCCAGGGGAAGAAATTGAAAAAGATGGACCATCTTTAACAGATTGCAACACTGTCTTCCCTTATCTTCCCTTACAAGAACAGTTTCTCACTTCCCTTGAAATAGTATCAGCCAAAGGCTTTCAGCCCCACAACCCAAAAGAACAGTGCAGCATGACCTTTAAAGACCTAGGCTGAGAGCTTGGAACTGAAAGTAGTGTGTGCCCTCGCGCTAGGAGCAGCAGCTCAGCTGAAAGTAGTCTTGGAGTTCAATAATAGCCCCATGTTAGGCTTTTGGAGGCAAGGATTGAGATTAGTGGAAAATGTTAGGATTAGCAGTGGGATTACATCTGCAGAGTGGGAGTGGAGGCGTGAGAGAGGGGTGATTTCTCTCTGCTACCCAACAGCAGAGACTCTCTATGGCCACGATGAGAGTTTCTGTCTGAGCATGCTGGAGCTTGATGGTTGCAGCTGAAGGTCATTACTCGTCTATCTGGAGATTATCAAGGAGGAAAGCTGCTGGCACAAGATGGTCATGTCTGTAGCAGACACTTAAATCCTACCCCTCTTGAATATTTACTATCACTATGGGGTGAAAAATTGTCTTCCAACTGAAGATTTAGGTATTGATGAGACGGGGGGGGGTAAACATTTTGCATTTTTTTACACAATTTAACATTGTGTAAAAACAACTCCAGGATGTTATCTGAGAAAATAAAAATAATGCTTGAACTACTCCTACTGGTGCTAAATAGAACACTAACCCGTTCCAGCTCGATACTGAAGCTCTGGTCCCAGAACTCTCTAGTGTGTCCGGCCCACCATCCTGTTGTCCACTTTTAGCACTGCACTGATGTCCGCTGTGGGCAACATACAGTGGGACAGATAAATCAGTCAGTACACCTCCACATACACACACTGGCTGTCAGATCATATAGTGCATATGTAACCAATGTGAAATGGCTAGCTAGTTAGCGGTGGTGCGCGCTAATAGCGTTTCAATCGGTGACGTCACTTGCTCTGAGACCTTGAAGTAGTGGTTCCCTTTGCTCTGCAAGGGCCGCGGCTTTTGTGGAGCGATGGGTAACGATGCTTCGTGGGTGCCAGTAATTGATGTGTGCAGAGGGTCCCTGGTTCGAGCCCGGGTATGGGCGAGGGGACTGACTAAAATTATACTGTTACACATACAGTGCATTCGGAAAGTATTCAGACCCCTTGACTTTTTCCAAATTTTCTTATATTACAGCCTTATTCGAAAATTGATTGGATATGTTTTTCCCTCATCAATCTACACACATACACCCCATAATGACAAAGCATAAACAGTTTTTTAGAAATCATTGCAAATGTACAAAAAAAAAACGGAAATATTGTTGAAGCACCTTTGGAAGTGATAACAGCCTTGAGTCTTTTCGTGTATGATGCTACAAGCTTGGCACACCTGTACTTGGGGAGTTTCTCCCATTCTTCTCAGAAGATCCTCTCAACCTCTGTCAGGTTGGATGGGGAGCGTCACTGCAAAGCTATTTTCAGGTCTCTCCAGAGATGTTCGATCGGGTTCAAGTCCGGGCTCTGGCTTTGCCACTCAAGGACATTCAGAGACTTGTCCCGAAGCAACTCCTGCCTTTGTCTTGGCTGTGTGCTTAGGATTGTTGCCACAGTCTGAGATACTGAGCGCTCTAGAGCAGGTTTTCATCAATGTTCTCTTTGTACTTTGCTCCGTTCATCTTTCCCTCTATCCTGACTAGGCTCTCAGTCCCTGCCAGTGAAGAACATCCCCACAGCATGATGCTTCATCCCCATGCTTCACCGTAGGGAGGGTGGCAGATTTCCTCCAGACGTGACGCTTGGTATTCAGGCCAAAGAGGTTTATTTTGGTTTCATCAGACAATATAATCTTGTTTATCATAGTCTGTCCTTTACTGTAGGTGCCTGTTGGAAAACTCCAAGCGGACTGTCATGTGCCTTTTACTGAGGATGTAGCTTCCGTCTGGCTACTCTACCATAAAGCCCTGATTGGTGGAGTGCTGCAGAGATGGTTGTCCTTCTAGACTCTAGAAGGTTCTCCCATCTCCACAGAGGAACTCGGAAGCTTTGTCAGTGACCCCAGGCAGCTCGGTTAGACAGCGCTCCAGAGACAGACGCAGCAGGTCTAGCTTCTGGCATGACTCCTGCAGCCTTGGCCTGGAGAACACTCAGTCACACACACTTTTAGAGTGTCTCTGTGACCCACCAGGTATGCATAACGAATGTTTCCAGCCATAAAAACATTAACTAGGTGTCTTAACCTGCAACCCAAAAAGAATCAGACTTGCATTAACCAGATCCCCCAAGACCTCACTTATATCCTGGTGCCCACCTACCTCTGCCAGTGCCCGGCGGTCCTGCACCTTGTGCCTCCCCAGCTGCTTGCCCACTTTCCTGGCCACCCCTGACACGGCAGCCTCGATCTACAGGTGGTGCCGGAGCTCAACCACACGTAGATCCAGAGGACCGATCGTCTCAGAGGGTCGGCCTGCAGGGACCAATGAACAAACACAGAAATGGCACTGGGAAAAACACAGTCACACACAAAGGACACACACACACACACTCAGTGGCTTCCCGCTCCCCCTCTTTAGCCCGGGTGACTGACAATCTGCATGTGGAGCAGCTCAATCTTGGTGCGGCTGTCCTGAAGCATCTGCTGGGCTGTGGACAGCATCTTACGGTCCTAGGGAGGGTAGACCAGACCCGAGAGTTCTATGTCAATGATACGCATCTAGTGCACAAGTCAACCATGTCGTGTACTTCCCTCCTTTAGTCCATGATAGAGCAGCCCTTAACAGCATTGGACACTGCCATCAGTCTTAGTGCCCTTATTCATTGACATGCATGGTGCTAGCCTGCACCCATTACCACTAACACACCTTCCCTGGCCTGCATTCAGTCAAAGTCCAAGACAGCATGACGAATTGGGATCAAGCCCCCTTGAGAGCTCAGTTTTAGTTGACAGTGCGGCCAAGCCTTTACATTGCCTGGCTACCCAAACTCCTTGCTCTGGCCATTTGCTACGCCACGGACATAAGATTCTTCTCCGCAGTGATCCTGGATCTGAGTACCAACCCCAACGATTTCTAGAACGCAAACTCATACGAACTGTTCTGATTGGTCCCAGAAACTGATGGGTTGTGCCAGAGCCACAACACACGGTGGGTAAAGTGGCATTTTGAAAATGTGTCGTTGGCTTTGATACTCTTGATTGGTTAGAGATGATCCAAATCGCTGATGACTTTTATACAACAACCGTCATTTTGACGTCACCACAAACGACTTCAACGATGGCAGTCTTACTGAAGTATCAAATATAGAGCAGTGGGAGAAATCAGATTGAAATCGAATCAAGGTGGTGGAACCTATCCAATTCTTCCATGGTCATGAATGGGGAAAGGAAGTGGTGTAATAACTAGTGATGAAACAAATAAAAACATTGTTACATATCGTAATATTTTGGACGATTAGTATATTGATACTAAAATAAAATTGTTCTAGGTATAGTTAGCAAGCGCTAGTAGGCTGTACCTGCGCTAAAACTGTGCATTTTCATCCTCCATCTTCATTAGAACATAGTGAGCCAACATGTTTTCAGCACTTTCATTTCCATGACTGGAACTACATTTTTTATGCTCTCATATACAGAGCAATGTCTTTGGAACATCAAATCGCAATATCGAATCGTAATTTATATAGAATCACAATAGATATCGTATGGGCACCTAAGTATCGTGATAAGTGTTTTCCACTAGCTACTTTTAATTTCAAAGTTTCAATTGGCCGGTCCGTTGAGCCGTCTCCCGCTAGATATGCATCTGCTAGCGATCTATCGATAGGATAGGTGCCTGTCAGTCATAACGCGTGCGATGACAGGAAAAATCAGCAGAGGTGAAGTGAGAGGTTTCACTCTCACCAAAATCTGTCCAAAATAAGCACAATGCGCTTCTAAGGGCTTATTTTGGACCTAAGTTTGTCACCTGCCTTCCACCGTTGGGACAACGACTCCCATTGTTAAGAAGGAAACATGAGCATCTCGTCATTATAGTCCTACGGGACATGTAAATTCATGAGATCTACGTAATGTAAGTGGTAACGCTGAGTCTAATGATTGTTTTCTGACACATTCATTTATTTTCTTTTGTGTATTTCACAAAGCCAGCCACGCGGAGTCGTGACGCATAGACTATTTACTGTGTGTTGATTGACAACTGAACAGCAAGTAGTGTTGACTGGTTTATAAAAAGGTGTGCACAACTATTTCTCAAAAATGTTGTGCACATATGTTAACATCCCTGTTAGTGAGCATTTCTCCTTTGCCAAGATAATCCACCCACCTGACAGGTATGGCAAAAAAGAAACCGATTAAACAGCAGGATCATTACACAGGTGCACCTTGTGCTGAGGACAATAAAAGGCCACTAAAATGTGCAGTTTTGTCACACAACACAATGCCACAGATGTCTCAAGTTTTGAGGGAGTGTGCAATTGGCATGCTGGCTGCAGGAATGTCCACCAGAGCGGTCATAAGCTGCCTCCAACGTTGTTTTAGAGAATTTGGCAATACGTCCTACCTGCCTCACAACCACCTGTAAGGTGTTGTGTGGGCGAGCGGTTTTTGATGTCAACGTTGTGAACAGTGCCCCTCTGGCGATGAGGTTATGGGCAGGCATAAGCGACGGACAACGAACAATTACTCTTTATCCATGGAAATTTGCATGCACAGAGATACTGTGAAAAGATCCTGAGGCCCATTGTCGTACCAATCATTTGCCGCCATCCCCTCATGTTTCATCATGATAATGCATGGATGGTCCCATGTCGCAAAGTTCTGTACACAATTCCTGGAAGCTGAAAATGTCCCAGTTCTTCCATGGTCTGCATACTCACCAGATGTCTCCATGTTTGGAATGCTCTGGATCAAACAGTGTGTTCCAGTTCCCGACAATATCCAGCAACTATATTCGCACAGCCATTGAAGAGGAGTGGGACAACATTCCACAGGCCACAATCAACTCTATATGAAGAAGACACGCTGCATGAGGCAAATGGTGGTCACACGAAAATATAAACAACATGCAACAATTTCAAAGATTTTACTAAATTAGTTAATGGAAATTAATTAGGCCCTAATCTATGGATTTCACATGGCTGGGAGTACAAATATGCATATATTGGTCACAGATACCTTAAAAAAAGGTAGGGGCGCAGATCAGAACCAGTCAGTATCTGGTATTGAAATTGTTGCATGTTGTGTTTACATTTTTGTTCAGTGCATTTACATTTTTTCCCCTATGCAAAACACCTTTGGAGATTGTAATTTGTAGTCTACATTGCATTTTTCCTTAAAATGTTGTGTGAAGTTTGTGGGGGTTAATTTGGTAGCCTTTCACAGGCCAGATAGTATTGGTCAACCTGCCACCCATATGAGATTAGTACTACAGGGTGAAGGCTCACTCTTTTCATAGTTATACATGCTCTGCCGGTTGCTTTTGTCAACTGACATCCCAGTGCAACAGTGACAAAAGCAGAGTTAAAATATAGTTTGACAAATCTTCACTATGGTCTTCTTATTGTCCGAGACAAGTTTCATGTTCTTTACAATCTAACTCCCTCTCCAACTATGTCAATGAGGCCTGATTGGCAGAGGCTGGGACAGACATTGATCCACCATTTGCTATGAAATATTAGTATATAGTGCTCAAGATGTGGGCAATTCAAACCATGACTCAATACAAAAGTATAATATTGAGTTACTTTACTAACAGTTGTTCCCATATAAGCATAAATACATTTAGCTTTACATTCATTCAATAGATGCATTCTTCTACAAAGGACAACAATGGTTCATTTACATAGTTTTCAATACATTCAAGAATTTTCTAAATGCAGTGAGCTCAAAGTATCGGGACAGTGACAAATTGTTTTGTTGTTTTGGCTCTGTACTCCAGCACTTCGGTAAATAATGTATTGAGACTTGAGTCACTTATTGTAAATAAGAATATATCTACATGATTATGGATAGTCCTGAATGTATCGTAAATAATGATGAGTGAGAAAGTTACACAAATATCATACCCCTAAGACATGTTAACACCTCACCATTAAAATGAGGGGAGGTTAGTATTTTTTTGGGGGGGGGGGGGGGGGGTATGATGTTTGTGTAACTTTCTCACTCATTCAGGATGATCTGTAATCATGGTAGCATTAATGTAGAGGTGTTTAGAACATTCTATTCTTATTTACAATAAAAGCAACTCCAAAATGACCTAACACATTATTTACCATTCATTTCTATTGGGCACAAAATAATCTGAAACACAACAAAAACAGCCAATGCATCCAACAAGTTTGTAGAATCACAAGCTTGATGTAGTCATTGTGTGCCAGGAATATGGGACCATATACTGTACTAAACCTTTGACTCCCTAAAATGGAGGGATTATGTACAAGTGCTGTAATTTCTAAACGGTCACCCAATATGGACAAAGATACCCTCAAATTAAAGCGCAGTGTCTGCATTTTAACCCCATAGTATCATTAGGAATCCAAAGTGCTGGAGTACAGAACCAAAACAAACAAAAAAAATTCACTGTCCAAATACTTTTGTAGCTCACTGTAAATCAGGATTTATTCTGGATAGGTTTTGCAAAATATTTCAATACAGTGAATGGGCTGTTTTGATTCAAGAGACCACCTAAAGACTACTGAATATACCAAACATTAGGAACACCTTCCCAATATTGAGTTGGCTGGATGTCCTTTGGGTGGTGGACCATTCTTTATACACACAGGAAACTGTTGAGCATGAAAATCCCAGCAGCGTTGGGAGTTCTAAACACAAACTGGTGCACTTGAAACCTGCTAACAAACCCCGTTCATAGGCACTTAAATCTTTTGTCTTTCCAATTTACCCTCTGAATGTCACACAATCCATGACTCAATTGTCTCAAGGCTTAAAAATCCTTCTTTAACATGTCTCCTCCCTTTCATCTTCAACGACTGATGTGGATTTAACAAGTGACATCAATAAGGGATCATTTCACCCGGATTCACCTGGCCAGTCTACATCATGGAAAAAGAATGTGTTCTTAATGTTTTGTATAGTGTATAGATACACTATACATTAAAACCTTCAGCGATATAGGGGGACAAAATGAATTTCAAGTTTACAAAAGGGTAGTCTGATTTCCTGCTCGTCAATGCAGGAAATAAGGCGCTACACTTCAGGCAGTATGGAGTGGTATTCTTAGGTGGGGTACAATAATACAGACACAGCCTTTTCCACCCTCTTGCGGAGAGAATATATGGATTCGGGCTCCGGTATTTGCTCTAAAGCAAAAGTGCAAAAGATTAGTACTTATTTTTGTGGAGCTGCACCAACTAGAAAAAGCATTTAGCTAAATAGTGACAACCGACTAAACTCAAAACAAATAAGTCCCAAACTCAAGAAATACTAGCTGAAAGACTGTCAGATGTTGATAGAGTAATTTCATTTTACCGTCCAAAGAAAATCTATGCAATCTATTCCGGCTTTATACTCATATCCCCGTGGACTGGATTGTACAGAAAACATTCTCCATTCAGGCTGCAAAGGCGTCGATTCCTTCCTTAACTCGATTTAATGGAGAGAAGACCGAAAAAAACAGGGAAAATGTCTGCGCTTTCTTTATGAAACACCATTTTCCACCACCATGATACAGTGAATAATGCTGGTTGTTGTGTATCGGGTTGCAGCAGTCTGTCTTTTCACCCCTGAGCTGCGTTCGAATACTGATACTAACCGCACTAACTGTACTATTTGTGACATGAATTGAGTATATAGTATGTTTATTGGTCATAATATGCCAAAAGTTCACCAAAATACCAAGTATACATGCAGTGGATGCTTTTAGGGCCCATAATGCAATTCAGAAAATGTGCGTGGCTTCAACTTTTCAGATTTAAAGAAAATGGCATAAAATATGTAACCGAAGTACGACGAGAGCAGATACAAATGAATTGCTTTAACTAATTTTGACAAATGTTGAGCAATGTAATGACTTTTCTAATAACGAACCATATAGCATTACAGCAGTATGTACAGGTATGTTAACTAGTTACTAAAACATCAAACTTGCCAGACAGCATATTAGCTATCTAACTAACTACCCAACGTTTAGTGACATGATTATTTACATCATTCTACATCTACGATTCTACCGAAATCGTAAAATGTTTAGCTAGTCATTTGTTATGCTAACAAGCTAGCAAAAGGTTCCATAGCAACAGCATCAACTTCCGGTAGACAGGCGATGTTCTAGTACGCTCAACTGAAACGATACAGTTTGTTTCCCGTATAAATTAACTAAGGGTATAGTATGTTAGTATGGGCATTCAAAAACCGCTAGAGTTTCAAAATGCTACTGTGGACCGGGGCTAGAATTAGCCACTGTAGCATGATGGTGGAAAATGGTCTTTCAAAATGAAACGACTCAATATCGCCATCTTCCTGTCTGAAATGTTACACAGGAACTGACAGCGTAACGTCTCAAACCTTGATCAGTAGGTATCATTATGTGTTGCATTGTATCTTGGAAAACAATATATTAACAGTTTCTGAATGTTATAGTATCGTAACTAAACATCTGCTAACAGTATCTATTCTTTGAGCGTTGCCGGTCTTGGACCATATTTATTTAAATATCTGGTTACAATACAAAAAATGTTTTAGCATCAAGACATACACACTTCTTACCAGCGGTTTTAAGACTAAGTGGACAATAATACACTATGGGCATCCAATCTGCATCGCCCTTTCTGTTCAAATCAGTTGTTTATCATTCTCATCAAGCTATACAATGAGAAAACGGAAAAATATGGAATTAACCAGATTAATCAAAAATGTGAGTTGAGGTTTTGCTCCCTCCAGACAAATAACAGCTAATGCCCTAATAGTTGCATGTTAATGAATGCTGCATTAAGGCGGATACATATTACATAGGACAACTTTAGATGACAATTAGAAAAGTAGTCTTTCACAAGCCAGATAGGTTGACTAATACTGCCACCTATAGGATAGTACTATTGAGTGAACATAACAGTAAATACATTTCCGTTAGTTGGAGAATACTGGAGTTCCAGTGAAGAGTTTGCTTTTCAGTTAACCTGGGTCTTCAATTTGATAATAAAAAGCCAACAGTGGACTCATGGTGTTGTGCCTCTGGATTGATAACAAAATAACTCCTTACATAATGATACTTTAAGGTTACAGCTACGTGAGAGGATCTCCATCCCCACCTCCCTTCCAGTCATAGTGTCCGTTCCCATCTCTCCATCGTTTTTTTTGTCCTTAGTGTTGTAATATCTCTCCCCATCTGTCTTCATAACATTTACAGAATGAGATTGTCTCCAACAACCCCAGCTCTGTCTGCTGAGATTCCTCCCTTTTTTCCGAGTCACTTGGCAAAGCTTGGCAAAGCAAAAATGAACAATTTGGCCTTCAGGGGAGGTGATACCTCCCTCTCCCCCCAGGCCTCAACGTGACACCACCCCCAGACTCATCTTGAGGTTCTCGTAGACCACGTAGCTGATGCTGACCGCTGGAATGACCTTCATGAAGTTTGGGGCCAGGCCTCGGTAAAGTCCGAATGCACCCTCAGTCTTCACAATGTGTTTGAACAGCCCCGACATGGTCATCTGGGGACCGCCCTCGATGGTGGCTGAGGGGAAAAAACATGAGAAGATGACCGACATGAAATACACATCAACAATAGGGATGCAACACTCTAGAAACTGGGTTAATTTCGATATTATTAGCCATGCTGGTCAATGCTGATGTGGCAACTATATACAGTGCATTCGGAAACTATTCAGACCCCTTGACTTTTTCCACAATTTGTTTCGTTACAGCCTTATTCTAAAATGTATTACAATAGAGTTTTCCCCCCTCATCAGTTCCCCCCTCATCAATACCCCATAATCACAAAGCAAAAATAAACTGGAAAATCACATTTACATAAGTATTCAGACCCTTTACTCAGTACTTTGTTGAAGCACCTTTGGCAGCGATTACAGCCTTGAGTCTTCTTGGGTATGACGCTACAAGCTTGGCATACCTTTATTTGGGGAGATTCTCCCATTCTTCACCACCCTCAAGCTCTGTCAGGTTGGATGGGGAGCGTCACGACATAGCTATTTTCAGGTCTCTCCAGAGATGTTCGATCGGGTTCAAGTCCGGGCTCTGGCTGGGCCACTCAAGGACATTTCAGAGACTTGTCCCGAAACCACTCCTGCATTGTCTTTGTTATGTGCCTAGGTCCTTGTCCACTCCTGCATTGTCTTTGCTATGTGCCTAGGTCCTTGTCCACTCCTGCATTGTCTTTGCTGTGTGCCTAGGTCCTTGTCCACTCCTGCATTGTCTTTGCTATGTGCCTAGGTCCTTGTCCACTCCTGCATTGTCTTTGCTGTGTGCCTAGGTCCTTGTCCACTCCTGCATTGTCTTTGCTGTGTGCCTAGGTCCTTGTCCACTCCTGCATTGTCTTTGCTGTGTGCCTAGGTCCTTGTCCACTCCTGCATTGTCTTTGCTGTGTGCCTAGGTCCTTGTCCACTCCTGCATTGTCTTTGTTTTGTGCCTAGGTCCTTATCCACTCCTCAAGCTCTGTCAGGTCTCTCCAGAGATGTTCGATCGGGTTCAAGTCCGGGCTCTGGCTGGGCCACTCACTCTTTGCTGTGTGCCTAGGTCCTTGTCCAGTTCAAGGATCTCTGTACTTTGTGGAATTTATTTTCTCCTTAATGGATTTGAGCCAATCAGTTGTGTTGTGACAAGGTAGGGGTGGTATACAGAAGAAAGACCTATTTGGGAAAAAAGTCCATATGATTGAGTGCTGCACCAGATGACCCGGGATCCACAATCATACGACCTTATCCCAATTGAGTTGGATTAGGATGAGTTGGACCGCAGAGTGAAGGAAAAACAGCCAACAAGTGCTCAGCATGTGGGAACTCCTTCAACATTGTTGGAAATGCATTACAGGTGAAGCTGGTTGAGAGAATACTAAGAGTGTGCAAAGCTGTCAAGGCAAAGGGTGGTTACTTTGAAGAATCTCAAATATAAAATATATTTTGATTTAGAAAATAGAACTGTTTGGCCATAGTTATGTTTGGAGGAAAAGGGGGAGGCTTGCAAGCCGAAGAACACCATCTCAAACGTGAAGCACGGGGGTGGCAGCAGCATGTTGTGGAGGTGCTTTGCTGCAGGAGGGACTGGTGCACTCCACAAAATAGATGGCATCATGAGGGAGTAAAGTTTTTGAAGCAACATCTGAAGACATCAGTCAGGAAGTTATTGAAGCAACATCTCAAGATATCAGTCAGGAAGTTAAAGCTTGGTCGCAAATGGGTCTTCCAAATGGACAATGACCCCAAGCATACTTCCAAAGTTGTGGCAAAATGGCTTAAGGACAACAGAGTCTAGGTATTAGAGTGGCCATCACCGAAACATTTGACCCAAGTTAAACAATTTAAAGGCAATGCAACCAAATACTAATTGAGTGTATGTGAACTTCTGACCCACTGGGAATGTGATGAAAGAAATAAAACCTGAAATAAATCTCTATTATTCTGACATTTCACACTCTTAAAATAAATTGGTGATCCTAACTGACCTAAAACAGGTAATTGTTTTGGATTAAATGTCAGGAATAGTGGAAAAGCTGAGTTTAAAATTTGGCTAAGATGTATGTAAACTTCCGACTTCAACTGCATGTTGATTTGTTTTTTGGTTACTACATGATTTCATGTGTGTTATTTCATAGTTTCGACATCTTCTGGACAAAAGGAACACTTATGTGAGAATGCTATTCATTGACTACAGCTCAGCGTTCAACACCATAGTATCACTAAGCTAAGGATCCCGGGACAAACACCTCCCTCTGCAACTGGATCCTGGGCTTCCTGGCGGGCCGCCCCCAGGTGGTGAGGGTAGGCAGCAACACATCTGCCACGCTGATCCTCAACACTGGAGCCCCCCAGGGGTGCATGCTCAGTGCCCTCCTGTACTCCCTGTTCACCCACGACTCCATGGCCAGGCACGACTCCATCATTACATTTGCAGACAACACAACAGTGGTAGGCCTGATCAACAACAATGACGAGACAGCCTATAGGGAGGTCAGAGACCTGACCGGGTGGTGACCGAATAACAACCTATCCCTCAAGGTAACCAAGACTAAGGAGATGATTGTGAACTACAGGAAAAAGGAGGACAGAGTATGCCCCTATTCTCATCGACGGGGCTGTAGTGGAACAGGTTGAGAGCTTACTTGGTGTCCACATCACCAACAAACTATAATGGTCCAAACACACCAAGACAGTTGTGAAGAGGGCACGACAAAGCATATTCCCCCTCAGGAAACTACAAAGATTTGGCATGGGTCCCGAGAGCCTCCAAAGTTTCTATAGCTGCAACATCGAGACTGGTTGCATCACTGCCTGGTACGGCAATTGCTTGGCCTCCGGCCGCAAGGACTACAGAGGGTAGTGAGTACAGCCCAGTACATCACTGGAGCTAAACTGCCTGCCATCCAGGACCTCTACACCAGGCGGTGTCAGAGGAAAGCTCTAAAAATTGTCAAAAGACCCCAGCCATAGACTGTTCCAGCTACTACCTCATGGCAAGCGGTACCGGAGTGCCAAGTCTAGGACAAAAAGGCTTCTCAACAGTTTACCCGGGCCTCCCGGGTGGCGCAGTGGTTAAGGGCGCTGTACTGCAGCGCCAGCAGAGACCCTGGGTTTGCGCCCAGGCTCTGTCGTAACCGGCCGCGACCGGGAGGTCCGTGGGGTGACGCACAATTGGCCTAGTGTCGCCCGGGTTAGGGAGGGTTTGGCCAGTAGGAAAATCCTTGTCTTATCGCACACCAGCGACTCCTGTGGTAGGCTGGGCGCAGTGCACGTTCACCGTGCACCTGGCAACCTTGTTTTTTTCTCCGACACATTGGTGTGGCTGGCTTCCGGGTTGGATGCACGCTGTGTTAAGAAGCAGTGCGGCTTGGTTGGGTTGTGTATCGGAGGACGCATGACTTTCAACCTTCGTCTCTTCCGAGCCCGTACGGGAGTTGTAGCGATGAGACAAGATATGTACATACTACCTCAATTGGCCCAACCAACCAGTGCTCCCGCACATTGGTTTACTGGGCAATCTGCTGTATGTCCCGCCACCCAACAACCCCTCTTTACGCTACTGCTCTGTTCATCATATATGCATAGTCACTTTAACCATATCTACATGTACATACTACCTCAAATCAGCCCAACTAACCGGTCATGACGTTGGCTTGAGGGGGAGGTTTAGGACCCCCATAAATACCTTCCCCCCCTTTTTCCTCTCTCTACTCTACCGATGTGACTATTGAAAATCCTTTTGTTAACATTGAGAGAGTCTGGTGACATCAAAAGATGGGAAAACGGAACCATATTTCAGTAATCCAACCAGTTGAAAATATGCGTACTTAATGAATATGACAGATCAGTTGGCATCGGAGACATTATTACTGATGATAGGACAACAAACTGTATCTTGGAAAGTCTACACATTCTAGTTATCAGATTCACATGGAATTGTTGTGCAATTTAAATGTTGAAATAAACTATGAAAATATGAAATGTAATTTTAGCTTCTTAAATGAGAGAACGGTTTGTCATAACACCACTCTGTCCAGTCAGAGGCCCCGCCCAAGTGAACGGACATAGGTTGTAAACTATGAAACAAGTCCCGCTCTCCTAATCCTATATAAGCCCCTTGAAGAACTTTGTTTCAAGGATGTGGGGACTGGCAGTCCCCACGTTGAAAGGACAAAGACCATCCTACAGAACTAATCCAACATCAGCAAGAACCTAACACAATTGGCATCGAATTTCAATGTGAAGGTGATGACCTACATGCCGGAAGGATGAATTTCGACTATACCAGCCAGAATATAGCATGAGCTTAAAGAATGGCAACTTGGTATGAACTTTGAGCTCTTATTCACTAAAGAAGTGCTACACCCTCCGCTCGCTAAACGTGGACTAGGAGAGGACAGACAGAGTATACATTCTACCACGCTCCAAATTGACCACTAGACAGTTTTCAGCGGACCAGAGATCCATGCTGGACCAGCCGGCCTACGATCTACGACCAATCTACCGAAGCGTAGCTCAGAGTAAATATTTATTGCATTTTCCTTTTTCAAATGGGCGGTAATTTAGAATGCATAAGATAATGTATTTACGATAGCATAGCTTCTCCCTTCGTTACTCAGTCTTCCCGCTCTTTCACTCAAACCCAACCCCCCTCTCGTTGTGTAACCAGCTGTCATATCTGTTCCGTCCACTAGGGACGTTTTCCTTTATGACATAATTTGTAATCAATGTATGATCCATTCTGTGTAGATGTAATTGTGTGATTTAGGTATTTAGTAAATAAATAAACCACATTTTGTATTGCTGATTCAACTTGTTAGCCAGGGTTCGTGAAGATAACCAAGAAATTACAACTTTCAGATGAGACTAAATAAAGTGACGATTAAATATTGACTGCTATTGAGGTAAAAGATTACTAGGTCTTTAGTTTATTCGGAAGATAACAGCTCTATAAACATTATTTCGTGGTGCTCCGACTTTCTAGTTAATTACATGAACCTGAATAGCTTAATCAGGTGAAATTAATTACAGAGAAATTATTTTATAGAATAGCATGTCCTATCACTTAATCTGGCATAGCCAAAGACACGATAATAGCCTCGCTACTGTTTTTCACTGTTGTTTTATTGATTTACTTACCTATTGTTCACCTAATACCCTTTTTGCACTATTGGTTAGAGCCTGTAAGTAAGCATTTCACTTTAAGGTCTACCTACACCTGTTGTATTCGGCGCACATGACAAATAAACTTTGATTTACTGTATATATGTAATAAAATACCAATACCCCTGTACCTCACTACCAATATGAAGACAGACATTATACATCCCCGATTAACAAATTCCTTGGTACCACAGATTTTGGTGGGTCCATGAAACAAACCTTTCACTAACTAATTATATGCAAGTTATCTAATGAAACTCCAAATAGGTTTTGGAAGTGGGTGTACCTTGAGCCTGCATTCGGGTCCTGACCAGGGCCAGAGGGTAGCTGGCCAGCTGTCCACAGGTGCTGGAGGTGGTACCGCAGGCTAACAGCACGAACACCCCCGGGTCAGCACTGTCTGTGGCATAGCGCTGCAGCCATGAATTCTTCAGAGTCTGGATGGAGACAAAAGAGTGGGAAAAACAAAGAGAGAAAATGGTTAGCTGAAGAGAGAAAATGTGTGGTCCTGATTGATAACACCAGAGAGGAGACTGATGTCCTAATATTACAAAGCCTCCTAGCAACACACACACAATTTCCGTTAGACAGTAATTGCTGGCTTTTGGCCAATATTTATTTGTATTTTTTAATTGCCGGCCAAATTGATTCATTGATGGAAATACCAGTCGAGTGTGTGTCTTCGTTAGGTAAATAAGATGCATGATGACGAACAACTATCACATATCGCACAACAGGCCTACAAAGCCTATTTTCAGCTGGATTTCTTCTGCGTCTCCCCAGTTGGTTGCTGCTGTAAAACATGTGCTTTTATTCAGACCCTTTGCAATGAGACTCAAAATAGAGCTCAGGGGCATCCTGTTTCCATTGAAATGTTTCTGCAAATTGATTGGAATCCACCTGTGGTAAATTCAATTGATTGGACATGATTTGGAAAGGCACACCTGTCTATATAAAAAGGTCCTACAGTTGACAGTGCAGGACAGAGCAAAAACCAAGAGTTCGAAGGAATTGTCTGTAAAGCTCAGAAACAGGATTGTGTCGAGGCACAGATCTGGGGAAGGGTACCAAAACATTTCTGCAGCATTGAAGGTCCCCAAGAACACAGTGGCCTCAATCATTCTTAAATGGAAGTAGTTTGGATCCACCAAGACTCTTCCTAAAGCTGGGCTCCCGAGTGGCACAGCGGTCTAAGGCGCTGCATCTCAGTGCTAGAGGCGTCACTACAGACCCTTGTTCAATTCCAGGCTGTATCACAACCGACCGTGATTGGGAGTAGCGCACAATTGGCTGCCCGGCCAAACTGAGTAATCGGGGGAGAACGGCCTTGGTCTGGGAGGTGACCAAGAACCCCACGGTCACTCTGACGGAGCTCTAGAGTTCCTCTGTGGAGATGGGAGAACCTTCCAGAAGGACAACCATCTCTGCAGCAGTCCACCAATCAGGCCTTTATGGTAGAGCGGCAAGACAGAAAAAAGTAAAAAAGTCACACGGCAGCCCGCTTGGAGTTTTCCATAAGGCACCTAAAGACCATGATTAACAAGATTCTCTGATCTGATGAAACTAAAATGGAACTCTTTGGCCTGAATGCCAAGCATCACGTCTGGAGGAAACCGGGCACTATCCCTTCGGTGAAGCATGGTGGGGGCATCATCATACTAAAATAGAAGTGTTTAGAAACATATTCTATTCTAATTTACAATAAAAGTGACACCAAAATAACAGTACATTATTTACCATTAATTTCTATTGTGCACAAAATAATCTGAAACACAACCAAAACAAATGCATCCAACAAGTTTGTCACAAGCTTGAAGTAATCATTGCATGCTAAGCATATGGGACCAAATACTAAACGTTTACCACATTAACACACAAGTCAATTTGTCCCAATACGATTGGTCCCCTAAAACGGAGGGATTAACGCACAAAGAGTGCTGTAATTTCTAAACGGTTCACCCAATATAGCTGAAAATACCCTCAAATTAAAGTTGACAGTATGAACTTCAACCTCATAGTCATCGTATCACTTCAAATCCAAAGTGCTGGAGTACAGAACAAAAACAAAATTGTCACTGTCCCAATACTTTGAGCTTACTGTATGTAATGGACAACAATAATTGGTGAGAGACAGCTAAGTGCATTCTGGAGAGCTGAGCGCATTTTGGAGAGGGACGTCCCTATATCTTCGCCACATCACCCCCCTTCTTTTCGAAACATTTTAAATTATACTCAAGATATATTATCTTCACACATATTTTGGATGCTTTTCACTGACAGCTCATCAGCTTGGCCAATTGCCACGCGTTTTGCCCATATTGGCATAAGCCTACACAAGCTTGTGATTTGAAACAATACACAGCATTTTTTTTAAAGAAGCTAATGATTCTTGATTCATAGGCTCTCTGGTGAAGTATTTTGAATAGACAGGAGTGACTTTGGGCTAATTTATTTCAATTTACTTTAGGGGAAATTGAACACGCCACCTATGAAAGACTTCCTCATATGCCATTTCTCTTCTGTTCTATTGGTTTTCATATCAACTTTCTTTCGTTGTGCAGAAGCATAGTCAGTCATATTAGCAACCCATTTGTAACTGAGATTTTCATCTGTCACATAAGCTTATGGATCTGCTCGCATCAGGGGCTCTGTTCAGAATGTTGTTTCCCCACTTATTGCATTTTGGCAAATGTTTGAAAATAATGTTTAATTGGCGGCTTCTTTACAGGAGTTGCATGTTCTGTTATGATGCCCACAATCTAAATGTGATTTCTGTCATTCTGAGCACTGTGGTAAACACGCTAATGGGTTACATACCCAATGCATATGGGTCAATTTCCCATAACGGACGGTTAATTTAAATCTACCCGGTCACGTTGTCCGGCGTCACATTTTCCTAAAGTAAACCTTGACACACACACACACCTCGTAGACAGCCAGGTCGATGCCAGCGTAGGGGATGATGCCTATCAAGTTGGGAATGTAGCCCTTGTAGAAGGCGGCCATGCCCTCCTTCCGGAAGATCTGTTTGGCACAGTCAGCGATGCCAGAGAACTGTCCCGTCTTCCTCAGGGCTAGGCGGGTCTTCAACACCTCCATGGGGTAGATGCTGCTCTGGGCGATGGCTCCAGCCAGAGATCCCGCCACAAACCTCTCCAGGATGCCCAGTGTCTCCTGGTTGCTGCCTATCAAACGTTTGATCTGGACAACACAACTCTGGTTAGTGACCGTCCTCAAGAGTATTTGAGTTCAACTGTGAGAGGCCATAGTCAAAACCAACTTGGTAAGTGACAGGAGCTTATAGTAGTATTTCCTCTGAGTATGTTCCTCGACAAAGTCTGAAGGAGACATTTTTTACCGAAGGACAGTAAACTACAGAGTGGTTAATAGCAAAACGTTCATTGACTCCAACTTGACAGCAAAGGGTCTAGTCATATTAAAGTAAAGGTGCTGAACAATAGGGTTACCTGCTCGTAAGCCATGAACTTGATGGCTGACTCAGGGGCGATCTTGATGACGTTCATGCCATTGCCTCGCCATAGTGACCACATACCGCCCTCGCGTATCATGTGGGTGAAGCCGCCGGCAATGCACATGCTGTTGGTACGGGAGGCGTGGACCTGGCAATGAGACCGTAAGACAGATCGTTACATCATTCAATCGTCATGTTGGCAGATGAACAAGGAGGAACCGTAAGCCACTTCTTCTCCTCTCTATAATGTTGATGGAATGTGTCGACACATTGTTCATGTTTTCATGTCATTTCACTGTTATCGTGCTCCGTTTCCATCCGCTCATTAAAAACAACACTGGGAATGAGTGGACACAGAGCATGGGATGAAAGGATAAAGAAGAACAAACTGAGTTCTCCCAGTGGGCTTCTGCTGACACCAGTGCTTCTGTTCTGTGCGTCTCAATCATTGCGGGTGCTATCAGTGGAATTGCACTCACTAGTAGAAAGTGTCCTTATGCAAATGTCTCTCTGCAATAGGATATATACATAGGTTATATTAATAGTGTATAAGCTAAAGGTGGGGTGAGGTTTTAAGCTTGTTTTTAATGTGAGCCAAATACTGGCTGTTTAAAGTTGAAGTGAACTAAGAATGTTTGCATTAAAGAGGATCGGGGTTCACTTGCAGTGTGAACACAAAAATAACTGGAGTTTTTGTCCTTTTCATTCTTAACTGAGGTCAGCTTTAAAAAAAATTCTCTCCTGGGAGTGCTCTTACCTGCATGAGCACTTTGAGCCGGTCCAGGGGTGCGGTGCAGGTTCGAGACACGGCGCCGGCTGCCCCTCCAGCCACTAAGTGTCGCCACCACATCCCAGTCTTCTTTTCCTCGGCTGTAAACTCATCTGGCACCATCAAACTCTCCCCCACATCGAATATCTACAGACAGACAGGAGCAGGTCAGGGCAGTGGAAGGAGGACCCTACACACACACACACACACACACACACACACGATTGACATAAAAAGTTGGTGGGTCAATTTTCCTGATTCTAACCTGTGACCAACAGTATTATGAAATCATAAGCCAACACATATAGGCATCCCATTGGGATATAATTGAAAGCTTTGTTTTGACAACTGTAGAGGGGGGTCCAATAAGGCAGAGGATCATCACAGGTTTACAGATTTATTTATGTAAACCGGTATTAAAAACAGTTCCTGCAAGGGATCAGCCAGTCGGTGTCCCACGATAAATTTAAACAGGAATGTCTCGACATTAACTTTGCGGTCTTAGAAGGGGGTTGGGGGTCACGACAAATCGTGAGAGCACCAACTGTGTTTCAGCTGCGAGAGCCGCTTTTAACCCATTCAAATTCCCTTTAGTTCAAGTCCACTTAGAGAGTGGTAGTCTCCCAATTTAAACAGGTCCCCCTGCGGCACGCGCAAACGTACCGTGATAGCTGGTCGAACCGATGAGGATATAACATTCACCGGGGGAATCAAATAAAAAGGCATCCTGCTCCAAAACTCAAATTCATGTAAGCAACAGTACTTCTTATGGTCCCGTGTCACTCCAATATAAAAATGGACCTTCATGAGCACGACGAGTGTGTGAACTGAATCTCCATTATGATCTACAGGAACGGCTGTCTGCCCTCCTGGCCTAACAGGTTGTGGAAAAGCTTGCTGATTGACGTCAGCGGAAGGTGGTTGGTTGATCTGTTCAAGGGGATTAAACAGGATCACAGTGACCCGTTTGGCTCCTTCAGGGAGTATTTCCGGGAACCCTGGTCAGGGCCTAGACGGCTAATACAGCAAGGAGAGTGTCTGTGGGACCATTAACAATATATGAACACAACTATGCTTTTCTATAAGAAAATACTATCTATTTCATACTATCCCATACTAAAAACAGACAGATATAACAATATATACAGACAGACCATACACGGGACATACAGACAGACTATAAACAGGATATAGAACCAGACAATAAACAGGATATACAAATGTGTTTCATACTATCCCATACTAAAAACAGACAGATAATGAACATGATACACAGACAGACAAACCGGATATACAGACAGACTATAAACAGGATTTAAAGACAAACTATGAACGATATATACAGACAGACCATACACGGGACATACAGACAGACTATAAACAGGATATAGAACCAGACAATAAACAGGATATACAAATGTGTTTCATACTATCCTGGTAGTTTTTACTTGATGAAAAACAACCAAAGCTTGTTATTTTGAACAACCCTGAGAGAAAAAGTGCTGTTTTTCTTTCTAACTTTCTAGCCTTACCGTTGAGTGTTTCCAGTACAGGATGATCTCGGGAATGTTATCGGCGGGGTGCAGTAGGTGGTAGTCTCTCCACTCGTTCCAGTCGATGGTCATCGTGCCATTCTTATCCATGCTGTTGACAGAGAAACAGAAAAGACCAGAACCATTACAATGTAGCTTTTTACAGCGCATATTCTCTTTTGTTTCACCTGTGTGTGTGTTTGCCTGAATTCAGAAGCAGTATGCTCACACATGCACACCTTTTGGATAAAAGGATCAAAGCATTTAAGTGCTGCTTTTTTTACCTTTCCAAATTGAAGCATGAAATGGGCATTTTGTGTGTTGGGAATCATTCAGTACTCTTCTTATTTGGGATTTTTCACAAGCAATTGAAGGGATGCAGCTTTTTCTGCCGCTTTCTTTGTAATATGAGAAGAGAAAAAAACTTGGAGGGCAGAAACACAGTAGAATAAGAAGTGAAGACGATGGTTTGTGACAGGTAGGGCAAGCAGACGGAGAGGATTCCATTACTTACTACACTATTCTGAGACCAGCAAGAGGTTGAAAGAGAGAGAAAAGGGAGAGGGGAGGCACAGAAAATGAGAGGACAGGGAGAAGCACACACACATTCAGAACTAAAAAGAAAGAAGGGGGATATCATGGAATCGTAGTGATTCAGTGATTCCATATTGGACATGGTGGTAAATGGCTTAATATCTACATATTATATTAACCAGAGTAAATTATAGTTTCCTCCCCTAACCAATATGCCTAAAAAGTGTGCTTCCTTATATATATAAAAGGCCAAGCCCCCAAAAAGCCATGACAGCATATTAGTGGCATCTCTGACCAGGGCTAGCAGGCAGTATCCCGGTGCTTGGAGGGAAACACTTCTGTGGAAGGTTCTGGTGGACTCGAGATAGTTGACTCAAGCATCTAGCTAACCGCCGTGGTAAAAAGACTGACTGCAAACAGTCAAGAATTAGAGGTGAAACGGAGAAAGGGGGCAAAAAAGTAGAGAGAGTAAAAAGTAGAGAGAGTATGAGGTAGAGGGAGTATGAGGTAGAGAAGAGACATAATTCATGCTGGACTGACTAACACAGACAGACACTTAGAGCTAATGGTTTAGAGTGTTGGTGAGACGGGAGACACGTCAGCCCAGGTTGACAGCCTTACCTTTTGAGGATCTTCTCTGCCTGCTGCTCGGAGATGTTAACCCCCAGGTCTCGAAGGGACTGCATGATTTCCTGCTTGTCAATACGACCTGCGGGGCAAAAGAGTAAACATCAACATCAGCCACTCGTAAGGGATCTCACTGACCGGATATTATAGCAAAGTTTTTACTACCAGCTTATAAAATAGTACCTCAATGTAATAGACCTAAAGGCTGAATTTCCTCAGTTAGTCATTGTGCATGCACAGCTAAACCCAATGCATAATTTCCCCCCAAGTGAATAGTACAGCATAGCACTTTGTAGGCTAAACCGTGGTTTAAGATAAACATAGTGATACAAGTGAATGCATTCAGTGGTTGTGTGGCTCCGGCCTATGCGGCCCCTCTCTGTGTTCCTACCATCGTTCTTAGTGTCCAAGCTTTTGAAGACCAGCCGGAGCTTCTTCTCGTGGTCTCTCAGATAGTGGACAAACTCCTCGAAGTCCAACTGGCCGTCCAGGTCCTTATCTCCCGCTTTAACTATTTTCTGTCAGAAAATAAGGAGAGGATTTTTACACTTCAATGAGAATTTAAATATCAATTTAGATACAGGCTGAAGAGTAGCAAGGATATAACTGTAGGTTTAAAAAGAAAATGGACCATTCTCAAGGGAAAGCCTATGTTCAGTTAAAAGTATGACAAAAGCCTGTTGCATTTGGATAAGGAGACCAAGACAAAGAGATGGACTGAGTGATTTGAGGACAGGAGTGTAGATCAGTGAGGGAAGGTTACAACCACAAGCCACCTGGGTCTTGTTTGCTCCAGAGTGGTCACATAGTGGACATCACCTGGTCCACCTGCTCCATTAGTGTGGAGTGTTTAGACCAGAGCAGCCTAAATTTCAGTTTGTTTCTACCTGGTAGTTAAATTGCACTCACCTGGTGTCCCAGGTTTGAATGAATCCCTGATTAGGAGAGGATGAAAACCCTCCAGGACTGGAATTGGGCAGTCCTGGTTTAGACCCTCACAGGCATGTTGAACTCTAGCTCAGGCCTAGCTAAAGGAGCACACAGGCTGTTCAATCCATTTAGTTTAGTTTATTAATTCGACCATTAAAAAAAATATATTAAAAAAGTACACAAAAACATGAAAAGGCCAAACATGCACATGGAGGATAACACAATAAAGCCTGGGACTTATTTCCATGGTGGTCCTCTTGAGACAAGATGGCTAGGCAAGATCCAACACATTTCTCTCATCATTGCAGTTACATCGTAGGGGTTATTCACATGGGCACAGAAGACAAACATATTTTCACTTTATTTTTAAAGCTGTCCAGAGAGGACATTGTTTTTATAGGCAGAGGCAACTCATTCCATTCTGAGGCTCCAGTATACAAGAAAGTACCTTTCCCAGCATTACTCCTGAACCTGTATAAGCACACA
Source organism: Oncorhynchus kisutch (assembly GCF_002021735.2). Classification (NCBI taxonomy): domain Eukaryota; kingdom Metazoa; phylum Chordata; class Actinopteri; order Salmoniformes; family Salmonidae; genus Oncorhynchus; species Oncorhynchus kisutch. Next base: position 2,979,826 of record NC_034202.2, read on the forward strand.
TCAGCAACACCTGATCTGGTGCTGTGATTGTGTGCATCCCTAACACGAGGAAAGTCATCACTTAGATATCTGGGCGCAGGACCATAAATACTCCTGTAAACCAAACAGTCTAATCTGGGACACCCTAGCCTCAACAGGCAGCCAGTTTAGTTCGTGAAAGCAGCTCCTGCCTATGTGGATACATGGACTCGCCTTCAATTACTACCCAGATCAGCTTATTCTGGGCTATCTGGAGCTTCCCCATCATACATTTAGATAATCCCCCAAACCAGGAAGTAATAGCGTAGGCAAAATGGCATTGGATGAGGGCTGTGGCTAGCTCTTTCATAGAGTCCTTTTCAAGCCGTTTGGACTTTCTAGCCAAAAACTTAGTCCAGGCATTAACCTTCCCTAGAACTTTATTGGCCATGCTCACACCTACCAAGCTTCCATCAAGGATACATCTCAGGTAGCAAACATAGGTTTTAGTTTTAGTCAGCACCTCACCCCCTAACTCCACTCTGATTTCAGTGGACCTACTCAATGTAGGCCTGGATCCAAAAAGAATTGCCTCAGTTTTACCCAAGTGCAGAGATAGCTTATTATCTCCAAGCTAGAGGTCTGAATGGCCGATTAATTAGGGCCGATTTCAAGTTTTCATAACAATCGGAAATCGGTATTTTTGGGCGCAGATTTGCTGTTTTTTTATTATACCTTTATTTAAAACTAGGCAAGTCAGATAAGAACACATTCTTAATTTCAATGATGGCCTAGGAACGGTGGGTTAACTGCCTCATTCAGGGGCAGAACGACAGATTTTCACCTTGTCAGCTCGGGGGATCCAATCTTGCAACCTTACAGTTAACTAGTCCAACGCAATAACGACCTGCCTCTCTCTCGTTGCACTCCACAAGGAGACTGCCTGTTACGCGAATGCAGTAAGCCAAGGTAAGTTGCTAGCTAGCATTAAACGTATCTTATGAAAAACAATCAATCATAATCACTAGTTAACTACACATGGTTGATGATATTACTAGATATTATCTAGCGTGTCCTGCATTGCATATAATCTGAGCATACAAGTATCTGACCGAGCGGTGGTAGGCAGAAGCAAACAGCACATTCGTGTGTTTTGCCAGCAGCTCTTCGTTGTGTGTCAAGCATTGCGCTGTTTATGACTTCAAGCCTATCAACTCCCGAGATGAGGCTGGTGTAACCGAAGTGAAATGGCTAGCTAGTTAGCACGCGCTAATAGCGTTTCAAACGTCACTCGCTCTGAGCCTTCTAGTAGTTGTTCCCCTTGTTCTGCATGGGTAACGCTGCTTCGATGGTGGCTGTTGTCATTGTGTTTCTGGTTCGAGCCCAGGGAGGAGCGAGGAGAGGGACGGAAGCTATACTGTTACACTGGCAATACTAAAGTGCCTATAAGAACATCCAATAGTCAAAGGTTAATGAAATACAAAATGGTAGAGAGAGAAATAGTCCTATAATAACTACAACCTAAAACCTCTTACCTGGGAATATTGAAGACTCATGTTAAAAGGAACCACCAGCTTTCATATGTTCTCATGTTCTGAGCAAGGAACTTAAACGTTAGCTTTCGTACATAGCACATATTGCAATTCTACTTTCTTCTCCAACTCTTTGTTTTTGCATTATTTAAACCACATTTGAAAATGTTTCATTATTTATTTGAGGCTAAATTGATTTTATTGATGTATTATATTAAGTTAAAATAAGTGTTCATTCAGTATTGTTGTAATTGTCATTACTACAAATAAAACAAACCCGGCCGATTAATCGGTATCGGCGCTGAAAAATCATAAAATCGGTCGACCTCTACGATAAAGGGAAACACAGCCGAAAGCTGCCCAGTGACCCGGAGGAGCTAAACTACTTCCGTGCTCGCGTCGAGGCAAATAATACTGAAAGATGCATGAGAGCACCACCTGTACCGGGTGACTGTGTGATCACGCTCTCCAAAGCCGATGCGAGTAAGACCTTTAGACAGGTCAAAATTCACAAGGCCGCAGGGCCAGACGGGGTACCAGGAGGTATACTGCGAGCATGCGCTGACCAACTAGCAAGTGTCTTCACTGACATTTTCAATCTCTCCCTGTCCGAGTCTGTAATACCAACATGTTTTAAGCAAACCACCATAGTGCCTGTGCCCGAGAACACTAAGGTAACCTGCCTAAATGACTACCGACCCGTAGAGCTCACGTCTGCAGCCATGAAGTGCTTTGCAAGGCTGGTAATGGCTCACAACACCAACATCTCAGAAACCTTAGACCCAATCCAATGTGCATACCGCCCCAACAGATCCACAGATGATGCAGGCTCTATTGCACTCCACACTGCCCTTTCCCACCAGGACAAAAGAAACACCTATGTGAGAATGATATTCATTGACTACAGCTCAGCGTTCAACACCATGGTGCCCTCAAAGTTCATCAATAAGCTAAGGACCCTGGGACTAAACACCTCCCTCTGCAACTGGATTCTGGACTTCCTGACGGGCCGCCCCCAGGTGGTAAGGGTAGGTAACAACAATGACTGCACGGCCAGGCACTACTCCAAAACCATCATTAAATTTGCAGATGATACAACAGTGGTAGGCCTGATCACAGACAACGACGAGACAGCCTAAAGGGAGGTGGTCAGAGACCTGGCCGTGTGATGCAAGGACGACAACCTCTCCCTCAACGTGATCAAGACAAAGGAGATGATTGTAGACTACAGGAAAAAGAGGGCCGAGCACGCCCCCATTCTCATCAACGGGGCTGCAGTGGAGCAGGTTGAGAGTTCCTTGGTGTCCACATCGCCAACAAACTAACATGGTCCAAGCACACCACGACAGTCGAGAAGCAGGCATGACGAAACCTATTCCCTCAGGAGACTGAAAAGATTTGGCATGGGTCCTCAGATCCTCAAACGGTTCTACAGCTGGCTCATCGTGAGCATCCAGACTGGTTGCATCACTGTCTGGTATGGCAACTGCTCGGCCTCTGACCGCAAGGCACTACAGAGGGTAGCGCGAACGGCCCAGTACATCACTGCGGCCAAGCTTCCTGCCATCTAGGACCTCTATACCAGGCAGTGTCAGAGGAAGGCCCTGAAAATTGTCAAAGACTCCAGCCACCCTAGTCATAGACTGTTCCCTCTGCTACTACACGGCAAGCGGTACCGGAGCACCAAGTTTAGGTCCAAGAGGCTTCTAAACAGCTTCTACCCCCAAGACATAAGACTCCTGAACTTCTAGTCAAATGGCTACCCAGACTATTCACCCCCACCAATGCCACTCTGTTGTCATCTATGCATAGCCACTTTAATTAACTCAACCTACATGTACATACTACCTCAACTAACCGGTGCTCCCGCACATTGACTCTGTACGGGCACCCCCCTGTATATATTGTTGTTTTTTACTGCTTCTCATTAATTACTTATTACTTCTCTCTTATTCTTATCCATTTTTTTTTTTTAAACTGCATTGTCGGTTAGGGGCTCGTAAGTAAGCACTTCACTGTAAGGTCTACATGTTGTATTCGAAACATGTGACTAATAACATTTGATTTGGACTTCGCTAGAATATTTTTTATTTTGTTTGTAACTTGTTGTATGAGTAGTTGTCTCCTCACTGCTGTGAGAACCAGTCCTTCCTGGACTGGTTTTAATCTTTAATTATCTCCAATTTTCCCCATATTCCCTCTAGGGAACCCCTTGTACCCTCCTGTTCATCTTCCTCTCGTATTGCCTAACCTCTGCTTCTCCTGTGAGATAGTCTCCTAGCACCTGACTTGATTCTACCAGATCAGTGCCCTTTGCCTGCCCCAGTCGCCATCCCAGCACCAGATCTGATGGACATGAGTCATGACTGGCTGTCAGTGTCAACGTCCTAGTTCTGTAACTATTACTTCATGGCCAGAAATGTGTAGGAGGACAAATCTATTTTTGGATGGCAATTTAAAATGGTATCATCCTTATCTTACAGTAAACCCTGGCAAAGCTGACATTCTTGAAGAAATACAATTGTCTTGTGTTAGTAGCTTAGGCCTACACACAAAAATGGATGTCAGTTTGCCATAAACCCAAATCAGCAGACAGACGCAAATGCCAAAGAAAAAAAGTGAATCCTCTAACTGAAAATAAAATAAACAACCTGGGTATAATAATTTTGGTTCAAATAAGTGAATGAGGTTGGAAAATAATAGTAGCCTAATTTAAAGAAGGGTTTTCAAAGAGCATTGTTGTATGAAACCTTGATATTTCAGATGGTGTTACTGGCCTGTAAAATAATAGTGCCGACTGATTTCATACATAAAATGTATTCCAAACAAAAAACACTGATTTCAAAGTTTAACAAACCATACAATTCTAAGGACTACTTTTAACAAGTTACACTGAACATTTTACAAAAGCATTTACTGGAAGAACTGTGCAAATGCAAAGTTCGGTAACAGAATTTTGGGGAAATCTTATTTTTATGGGACCACATTTTCTAAAAACTCTTGAATATCTGCTCAGAATCTAGATTCAAAGATGTCTGCTGAAGGAATGGGGGTGTCAGCTTTGACATAACACAGAGTTTGAGAAAATCTATTTTGGTTATTGAACTACAGCAAGTGAAGTGGATTTACACCAGTAACATAATTTCATCATGGGTCAATGATCTGTACTACACAGAAAAGCATTATTATGGATATGAATGTCATGCTCTTTATGGCGATGTGCCCTAAATTGGTACACAAAAAGGTAGAAATATGCAATATCCTCCTGGGCATATTATTCTACACCACTGGCTGTTCTTTTAATGAGCTCCGCCACCAAACCAAAACCAAATTTAGTAGCCTATCTGAACCAATCATAGGCATCAATGTTTCACAAGTTTGGACATCACAGCAGAGTATAGTTCAGTACAATAAAGTATAGTACATTATAGTGTACTTAACGTGTGTGCTCTACGTGTGAAACAGACGTCTATGAATGGTTCAGATTTGGTCTCGTCTAGATCGGACCAAGTCTGAACCAATCATGGAGGTCGATGTTTGGGCCAAATGAAGTAGGGTCCAGAAATCTGTGGACATTGAAATCAAGGCTGGTCCGGATCAAAAAACGACGCCTGTGGATGTTGAAATCAAGGCCAGGGCGACTGACCTAATTTAATCTACCTTTCAACGTCCATGGACGTCCGGTGTCGGTTGGTGCTCAGTGGGTGACGATGCTGGTTACAGTAACTGAACAGAGAGGGGGCTCATGGGTAGGTGTCTGTAAGAGCAGGGAGAGGTTGTCCAGACTTTTCACACTCTTGCTTTGACCACCAGATGACTATGAAATTTCACAATTTGTCAACTTCATATTCGTCATCACCAACATCCATGGTTGATGTGGCGCCTAGTGGCAGCCTTGGTAGTTTACTCCTGTAATTTCTCAATAATTACTTGTTTCAAGTGTTTATGTGCATGGTTTTTAAAATCAACCGTAAAAAAAATATATTGATAGCTATTCATGTTTTGAATACAGAAATGTTGGTTATCAACATTGAATTGGTTTGGATATTTGACTACTTCTCCAATCAACTAGCTAGTTGTTTTGATTTGAGAAACCAGCTTAGATCTTCCCAGATCATCTCATCGCCTGGAGCCAAGGACCATTGTGTTTTTCATGTGTGCATGAAAACTCTGTCCAGCAGTTGAAGCAACCATTCTGAAACCATGTACAGAAAACGGCACACATGGAGTATTTCTCCTGTCTTATCCGGTGTCCTGTGTGAATTTAAGTATGCTCTCTCTAATTCTCTCTTTCTTTCTCTCTCTCGGAGGGCCTGAGCCCTAGGACCATGCCTCAGGACTACCTGGCATGATGACTCCTTGCTGTCCCCAGTCCACCTGGCCGTGCTGCTGCTCCAGTTTCAACTGTTCTGCCTGCGGCTATGGAATCCTGACCTGTTCACCGGACGTGCTACCTGTCCCAGACCTATTATTTGACCATGCTGGTCATTTATGAACATTTGAACATCTTGGCCATGTTCTGTTATAATCTCCACCCGGCACAGCCAGAAGAGGACTGGCCACCCCACAGCCTGGTTCCCCTCTTGGTTTTGTCCTTTCTAGGGAGTTTTCCTAGCCAACGTGCTTCAACACCTGCATTGCTTGCTGTTTGGGGTTTTAGGCGGAGTTTCTGTACAGCACTTTGAGATATCAGCTGATGTACAAAGGGCTATATAAATACATTTGATTTGATAATCAGTAATTTGGTCTGATGAGTCCAAATTTGAGACTTTTGGTTCCAACCGCCGAGAAGGTGAAAAGATTCTCTGTATTTTAGATTCCCACCGTGAAGCATGGAGGTGGTGGTATGATGGTGCTTTTCTGGTGACACTGTCAGTGAAGTATTTAGAATTTAAGGCACACTTAATCAGCATGGCTACCACAGCATTCTGCAGTGATACACCACCCAATCTGGTTTGTGCTTAGTGGGACTATAATTATTTTTTTCAACAGGACAATGACCCAAAACACCTCCATGCTATGTAAGGGCTATTTGACAAAGAAGGACAGTGATGGAGTGCTGCATCAGATGACCTGGCCTCCACAATCATCCGATTCAACCAAATTGAGATGGTTTGGGACGCGTTGAACCGCAGAGTGAAGGAAAAGCAGCCAACAAGTGCTCAAAATGTGTGAGAACTCCTTCCAGACTGTTGGAAAAACATTCCAGCTGAAGCTGGTTGAGAGATAGCTTTGCACACTCTTGGCAGTCATCAAAGCAAAGGATGGATAATTTGAAGAATCTAAAAAATATTTTGATTTGTTTAACTTGTTTGGTTACTACATGATTCCACATATTATTTCATAGTGTTGATGTCTCCACAATGTATAAAAAAGTAAAAAATAAAATAAAAACCTTTGAATGAGTAGGTGTCCAAACTTTTGAATGGTACTGTATACTCATTAAGTATGTACTGTAGTATACTGTATATGTTAGTATGGGTATTCGAACACAGCTATTGTCATGTGGTTCATCAAAATTCTATCAAAATCTAAATGAAAATGCTAAACCTAAAAAGTTACTATTGCCATTGCCGACTATGTAAAAATAGCCTACATAAAGCCCACGAATAACCTTAGCAGGTATAAAATATCCTGATAAAAATAAATTGACTTATTTATTGGATCTGTCTGGCCTGTCTGCAAAGACCTTGAAACATTGTATCAACTTGGGTCCAGCTGAAGCTTGCCCTAGCAAACTTGCAACATTGTAATTGGATAAAATATTCTGAGTTTCCCAGTCAGTGAGCTCCAGTCAGACACAGCTATAGGCTATTTGGTGTCAAGGGATAAGAAGTAATCTGGTAGGCCTATTTTATGACGTTTCCACTGGATCAGAGCATGACAGTTCTCATTTCAAGCTGAGTGGTTATCGAAAGGGTGAGAGCTGGAAAGATTTAAAATACATTGAGGAACTATTGTCATTCTCAATGGATGTCAAAACAGTTTGTTTGCTGTTTGAGGTGAAGAAAACATTCCTTTGAGAAGCTAATTGGATAGCTCAAATCACTGTGCCTGCAGCTTCCACGACCCCACATCAAAGTTAGATACTACGCGAGTTAGATACTATTCATAACTTTTAAAACCATGACCGGAGAGACTGTCATAGAATGCAGCAAAGAGCTGCTGTTTTTATGACCGAGTTCATGTTGAAGTTTTTATTCAGCACTGTTAACACTTTCACGAACCATAAAACATGCTTCTCCCTATAACCAACCAACACACTGCAGCTGCAAGGAATGAGCAGCCAAACGTAGCCTATTGATAAGCCTGCGTTTTATTATTTGTGGTTCATCATTTCTATTTTAATATCAAGGAATATTTGTGCAAGAGGCAAAAATAATGCAGTGCGACTTGAGTTGACATCAGGTGCAAGACGGTGCCCACTCTCTCTGGTCAGTCTTACTGGAGGACGGGAGAGAGCAGGGACTGTGAGAGACAGGCCCTCTGCTGCTCTATCCCGCCAGTCGCTGAGACTGACCATCAGAAAAATCCAGTAAAACAAAAAAGAGAATTATTTGTATTTATGCTCAGCTGTGCCTCTTTACAACTGATTTATTTAAGTTTTGAAATATTAGGCTACTGCACAAACCTCATTCCTACAGAACAGTTTTTATTAGGGTAATGTTGCATAAGGTGAACACTTTTTAAGTCATATTTTAAAAAGTTCATCTGAGCGGTAAATATTGGCTTGGTTTTTAACGACCGAAAGTGATAGAAACGGTTGCTGACTACTGCTCTACTTACGAGCTTTTGCCCAGTGTTATAGAATAGATTATTACGTAAACACTGAACAGGGAGTCAACATTAAATCAGTTAATTCTGTCACAGTGTTAATGAGCTTGCTTGAACTTATTGCGTTTCACCTTGTCCTTAAGTTATTCATCTTTAGAAAGATATAGCGCACTCGGAAAGTATTCAGACCCCTTAACTTTTTCCACATTTTGTTACATTATAACCTTATTCTAAAGTTGGTTAAAATTGTTCCCCCCCCTCAATCTAAACATACTATCCCATAATGAAAAAGGAAAACAGGTTTAGAAATGTTTGCTAATGTATTCAATGGAAAACTGAAATATCACATAAGTATTCAGACCCTTTAACTCAGTACTTTGTTGAAGCACCATTGGCAGCGATTACAGCTTCAAGTCTTCTTGGGTATTTTATTTATTTATTTATTTATTTTATTTTTTATTTCACCTTTATTTAACCAGGTAGGCTAGTTGAGAACAAGTTCTCATTTGCAACTGCGACCTGGCCAAGATAAAGCATAGCAGTGTGAGCATACAACAAAGAGTTACACATGGAGTAAACAATTAACAAGTCAATAACACAGTAGAAAACAAAGGGGGGGTCTATATACAATGTGTGCAAAAGGCATGAGGAGGTAGGCAAATAATTACAATTTTGCAGATTAACACTGGAGTGATAAAAGATCAGATGGTCATGTACAGGTAGAGATATTGGTGTGCAGAAGAGCAGAAAAGTAAATAAATAAAAACAGTATGGGGATGAGGTAGGTGAAAAGGGTGGGCTATTTACCAATAGACTATGTACAGCTGCAGCGATCGGTTAGCTGCTCAGATAGCTGATGTTTGAAGTTGGTGAGGGAGATAAAAGTCTCCAACTTCAGCGATTTTTGCAATTCGTTCCAGTCACAGGCAGCAGAGTACTGGAACGAAAGGCGGCCAAATGAGGTGTTGGCTTTAGGGATGATCAGTGAGATACACCTGCTGGAGCGCGTGCTACGGATGGGTGTTGCCATCGTGACCAGTGAGCTGAGATAAGGCGGAGCTTTACCTAGCATAGACTTGTAGATGACCTGGAGCCAGTGGGTCTGGCGACGAATATGTAGCGAGGGCCAGCCGACTAGAGCATACAAGTCGCAGTGGTGGGTGGTATAAGGTGCTTTAGTGACAAAACGGATGGCACTGTGATAGACTGCATCCAGTTTGCTGAGTAGAGTGTTGGAAGCCATTTTGTAGATGACATCGCCGAAGTCGAGGATCGGTAGGATAGTCAGTTTTACTAGGGTAAGCTTGGCGGCTTGAGTGAAGGAGGCTTTGTTGCGGAATAGAAAGCCGACTCTTGATTTGATTTTCGATTGGAGATGTTTGATATGAGTCTGGAAGGAGAGTTTGCAGTCTAGCCAGACACCTAGGTACTTATAGACGTCCACATATTCTAGGTCGGAACCATCCAGGGTGGTGATGCTAGTCGGGCATGCAGGTGCAGGCAGCGACCGGTTGAAAAGCATGCATTTGGTTTTACTAGCGTTTAAGAGCAGTTGGAGGCCACGGAAGGAGTGTTGTATGGCATTGAAGCTTGTTTGGAGGTTAGATAGCACAGTGTCCAAAGACGGGCCGAAAGTATATAGAATGGTGTCGTCTGCGTAGAGGTGGATCAGGGAATCGCCCGCAGCAAGAGCAACATCATTGATATACACAGGGTATGACACTACAAGCTTGGCACAACTGTATTTGGGTAGTTTTTCCCCCATTTCTCTTTGCAGATCCTCTCAAACTCTGTCAGGTTAGATGAGGAGCGTTGCTGCAGGTCTCTCCAGAGATGGTATATCGGGTTCAAGACTGGGCTCTAGTTGGGCCACAAAGACATTCAGAGACTTGTCTTGAAGCCACTCCTGCATTGTCTTGGCTGTGTGCTTAGGGTCGTTGTCCTGTTTGAAGGTGAACCTTCACCTCAGTCGGAGGTCCTGAGTGCTCTGGAGCAGATTTTCATCAAGGATCTCTTTGTACTTTGCTCTGTTAATCTTTGCCTCGATCCTGACTAGTCTCCCAGTCCCTGCCAGTGAAGAACATCCCCAAAGCATTAAGCTGCCACCACCATGCTTCACCCTAGGGATGGTGCCAGGTTTCCTCCAGACGTCACGCTTGGCATTCAAACCAAAAAATTCAATATTGGTTTCATCAGACCAGATAACCTTGTTTCTCATGGTCTGAGAGTCTTTAGGTGCCTTTTGGCAAACTCCAAGCTGGCTGTCATGAGCATTTACTGAGGAGTGGCTTTCGTCTGGCCACTCTACCATAAAGGCCTGATTGGTGGCGTGCTGCAGAAATGGTTGTCCTTCTGGAAGGTTCTCTCATCGCCAGAGGAACTCTAGAGCTCTGTTAGAGTGACCATTGGGTTCTTGGTCACCTCCCTGACCAAGGCCCTTTCCCCCGATTGCTCAGATTGGCCAGGAAGCCAGCTATCGGAAGAGTTTGTGGTTCCAAACTTCTTCCATTTAAGAATGATGGAGGCCAGTGTGTTCTTGGGGACCTTCAATGCTGCAGAAATATTTTGGTACCCGTCCCCAGATCTGTGCCTCGACACAATTCTGAGCTCTACGGACAATTCCTTCGACCTCATGGCTTGAGCTATGAGACCTTATATAGACAGGAGTATGCCTTTCCAAATAATGTCCAATCAATTGAATTTACCACAGGTGGACTCGAGGATCTCAACAATGATCAATGGAAACAGGATGCACCTGAGCTCAATTTCAAATCTCATTGCAAATGGCCTGAATACTTCTGTAAATAAAGTATTTATGTTACTTATTTATAATAAACTAGCAAAAAATCTAAACCTGTTTCGCTTTCATTATGAGGTATGTTATGTAGGTTTAAAAAAAAGGTTAATACATTTTAAAATAAGGCTAACTAACAAACTGAATCATGTTAAGGGTCTGAATACTTTCCAAAGGCACTGTAATAAAGCGACACACTTACCATAAGCTCGAGTTCTGTGCGATGAACGCCCAGTTTCTTGAGCCCAATGGACAGGTCGTTGACGCAGATGCCCCCATCACCATTCACGTCCAGGACTTGAAACAGCACTTTCAGTCTGTGGTCCTGCTCGGGTCCACCACAAAGTTCGCATAGATACGATGGTTCACAGGAGTCATCACAGGAACCTGTGTTCACCCCTGACAACGGCCGAGCCCGGGGTGGGAAGGATGGACCCCCAGTATCCTCGACCCCGCCACCTGGGTCAGAACCCCGGTGCGCCTCATCTGCTTGGCATTGACAAAAGACCCCGCTGAGCAAGGGGGACACGAACGACCCTTGCTTATGCATCATACGGATGGAACCAATATGATCAAACTATTACAATCGATAGCCGATATTTTACTATATCTAAATGAAATGTAAATTGGGGTAGCTTGGCAAGCTGCCAAATATGGACAAGTCTATTTTAGCCACCACGTCACGTGCGTTCTAACTAAATTGCTCAGAAGGACTGCTAAAAGTAGTGCAGACTAAACAGTCAAATGTAAACTTTGCAATGTAACTATCTCATTCCACCGTTATCCAGGTTTGGCCCATAACGGTTGACTTCTTTAATTATCTGCTAACTCGGTTGGCGTACTAGCAACCGGCAAAATAGCTAGCTAGCTAACGTTAGCTATTTTAGCTACGTCTGCCAGCTGAGAAGTGATGAGGTGGATGCTGAGCCGCGTTACAATGTAACTTAGTCAATATACTGTAAATTTCAACAAGTTTTTGCTGTAATGTGCCACGAAAGTCACTTCAGTGATACCTTCTACTGGTATTGAAGATGTCCACTGCCCTTTCTTGGCTATAGCCGGCGAATTCCTCCCGTTTGAATTGGCAGTTCGATTGATAAGTGATACCACAAACCAAAAAAAGCCGGTGCCGTAAAGGACTCTTCCTGCCTACTTTAGCATTTTCAACCTAGAAGGAAATGACTAGTGGAGAGTGAATAGGGAGGGTGTTGGAATGTGCATGATGGATAGGTCCAGTAGCCAATCACCATCGTTGATGTAAATTTTTGAAACCCAGAACGAAACCGGTTAAAACGAATCCATAAATGAAAATAAACTAAGCTCATGAAAAAACATCCACATTACAACACAGCCTACATTCATATTGATGCAATGTTGACTTTTTGTCAATTTGATTATGTTTTTTACTACATGGAGCGAGATAATTACTTTAATTGGGATAAACAATTGGCATTTGGTTTAGCCAACCGCAGCAGGCAAAACGGGAGGAATGTAACCAACCACAGTGCTACGTTGTTTGGTTGTGCGGAGTTCTAATCACAACGAACGTAAGCGTTGTTTGTAGGAAGAAGAAGCCGATTCTGGAAGCCATTACGTTGCGCAGATCAATTGAGTAAATCGTACTATTTTACGTACAATACGCACAATTATTTAAAAGAAACAGCAATTTATGCATCGAATGGCAAAAAGAGAAAAAATATTTTTTCTTAGAGAGAGGTCGAAATTATTGTGGAGGAAATTGAGAAACAAAAGCACATACTCGTTCACACTCACATAGCAAAGAATAACGCGTGGATAGAAATCCTGAAGAAGGTGAACGCTGTAACAACCTGCCCAAGAGAATTGGCCGAGGTCAAGAAGAAGTGGTCGGATATGAAGACCGAGGTGAGGCGCAAAGTGGCACAGGCGAGGGCGGCAATTGAGGACACCACTACCGACTGCACTTCGGTTCCCGTTATCCTCACTGCTATGCAGCAGCGTATTTGTAACCTTTTGGGAGAGGCGACTATCATCAGTTTACCTGCTGGAGACCCAAATGCTGAGATAACTTTACCTGTTACTATGAGCTCAGTCACCACCGTGACATTCACGGAAAGTACGTTTTTCATACGTTTCTAACCAGGCTGCAATGACTTTGGCAAGGAGAGCTAGAGCAAATTCCATTTTTTCAAAGCTCCAATTTTCCACATTACTAGTATAAAGATGATGACGTTATTTATTTATGTCACAATAACCATTTATTCAGGTTGCCACCCCAAATGAAAGGGAAAACAGAGCTTAAATACATTGCTTAACCTATTCAAAACACAGTTTCTGATATTTGTAGGCCTTCAGACAGCTTCAGCATCATGCGAGGAGACGAAATCCCTAGATGGTAAGTCGTTTATTCGGTTTGAAGTGTCTGGTTCTGTAAATTGTTATGGAGGCAGTTGCAAGGTGAACTATACAGGGTGAGCCGGCTTTTCTTACAGCCCAGCACTAAACACATATGATTCAGCTAATCAAGGTCTTAATTTGAATAGTAGAATCAGAAGTGTTTGTGCTAGGCTGGGGAAAAATCTTACACAGCCTGTAGCTCTCTGGGACCAGGAGTGAAGAATCCTTTTCTAACAAGCTGTCTGTCTTTTTTTCCACCAGTTGAGACCACGTACCACACTCTGGAGGAAGGCGGCATGGTGAAGTACTGCATCACCACCGAGGCCACACCCACCGTGGTTACCGCCAGAACCAATTACTTCAGATGATCCGTAGGTCCCAGGAGGCGCAGGCCTATGCCCAGTAGAGGCAGGGCCAGCAGGGCTGCCTAGGTGCACTCCAGTGCCTGGGCCTGCCTCTACTGGGCATAGGCCTGCCTCTACTGGGCAGATGGTTCAGATGATGAGGCCGGCTCTCAAAGACCTGAGGAAGTTCCTGCAGAGCGGGACTGACAACTCCAACAACTCGGGGACTCTTGCAGAGGGCTCGCAATAGAGGCCCAAGATCCCGTTGCCACAGCCAGCCGAGGATGAACAATAAAGTGTGTGTGAGAGAGAGAGTGTGTGTGTGTATGAAATGTGTTTGTGAGCTTGCTCATGCTTGTATGAAATATGAGAACTTAGAGAGAAAGATAACTGTAATGAGTTCCCTCAGAATGAGCATGCACAGAGGTTTAGTGTTATAGTTCTAGATAGAAATAAGTTGCATTATGGATTTGTATAATTGACCATAGCCATACTTACTAAAAAGAGTATATAAAATCTTCAAAAACATATTCTTCTTAGAAGAGCTACATTGACCCAGGCAGGGCTGTTTTTAGGTGAGATAATGGAGGTAAAGTGCAGTAATCTGTGAGCTGCTCTGACAGTTGGTGCTTAAAGCTAGTGAGGGAGATAAGTGTTTCCAGATTCAGAGATTTTTGTAGTTTGTTCCAGTCATTGGCAGCAGAGAACTGGAAGGAGAGGCGGCCAAAGAAAGAATTGGTTTTGGGGGTGACCAGAGAGAGATAGCTGCTGGAGCGCGTGCTACAGGTGGGTGATGGTGACCAGCGAGCTGAGATAAGGGGGGACTTTACCTAGCAGGGTCTTGTAGATGACATGGAGCCAATGGGTTTGGCGACAAGTATGAAGCGAGGGCCAGCCAACGAGAGCGTAGAGGTCGCAATAGTGGGTAGTATATGTGGCTTTGGTGAGAAAACGGATTGCACTGTGATAGACTGCATCCAATTTGTTGAGTAGGGTATTGGAGGCTATTTTGTAAATGACATCGCCGAAGTCGAGGATTGGTAGGATGGTCAGTTTTACAAGAGTATGTTTGGCAGCATGAGTGAATGATGCTTTGTTGCAAAATAGGAAGCCAATTCTAGATTTAACTTTGGATTGGAGATGTTTGATGTGAGTCTGGAAGGAGAGTTTACAGTCTAACCAGACACCTAGGTATTTGTAGTTGTCCACGTATTCTAAGTCAGAGCCGTCCAGAGTAGTGATGTTGGACAGGCGGGCAGGTGCAGGCAGCGATCGGTTGAAGAGCATGCATTTAGTTTTACTTGTATTTAAGAGCAATTGGAGGCCACGGAAAGTTGTATGGCATTGAAGCTTGCCTGTAGGGTTGTTAACACAGTGTCCAAAGCAGGGCCAGAAGTATACAGAATGGTGTCGTCTGCGTAGAGGTGGATCAGAGACTCACCAGCAGCGAGAGCGACATCATTGATGTATACAGAGAAGAGAGTTGGTCCAAGAATTGAACCCTGTGGCACCCCCATAGAGATTGCCAGAGGTCCGGACAGCAGACCCTCCGACTTGACACACTGAACTCTATCAGATAAGTAGTTGGTGAACCAGGCGAGGCAATCATTTGAGAAACCAAGGCTACCGAGTCTGCCAATGAGGATGTGGTGATTGACAGAGTCGAAAGCCATGGCCAGATCAATGAATACGGCTGCACAGTAATGTTTCTTATCGATGGCGGTTAAGATATCGTTTAGGACCTTGAGAGTGGTTGAGGTGCACCCATGACCAGCTCTGTAACCAGATTGCATAGCAGAGAAGGTATGGTGAGATTCGAAATGGTCGGTAATCTGTTTGTTGACTTAGCTTTCGAAGACCTTAGAAAGGCAGGGTAGGATAGATATAGGTCTGTAACAGTTTGGGTCAAGAGTGTCCCCCCCCTTTGAAGAGGGGGATGACCGCAGCTGTTTTCCAATCTTTGGGAATCTCAGACGACACGAGAGGTTGAACAGGCTAGTAATAGGGGTGGCAACAATTTCGGCAGATCATTTTGGAAAGAAAGGGTCTAGATTGTCTAGCCCGGCTGATTTGTAGGGGTCCAGATTTTGCAGCTCTTTCAGAACATCAGCTGACTGGATTTGGGAGAAGGAGAAATGGGGTAGGCTTGGGCGAGTTGCTGTGGGGGGTGCAGTGCTGTTGACCGGGGTAGGAGTAGCCAGGTGGAAAGCATGGCCAGCTGTAGAAAAATGCTTCTTGAAATTCTCAATTACAGTGGATTTATCAGTGGTGACAGTGTTTCCTATCTTCAGTGCAGTGACAGCTGGGAGGAGGTGTTCTTATTCTTCATGGACTTTACAGTGTCCCAGAACTTTTTTGAGTTAGTGTTGCAGGAAGCAAATTTCATATATAGCCGTGGCTTTTCTAACTGCCTGTGTATAATGGTTTCTAGCTTCCCTGAACAGCTGCATATCACGGGGGCTGTTCGATGCTAATGCAGAACACCATAGGATGTTTTTGTGTTTCTTAAGGGCAGTCAGGTCTGGGGAGAACCAAGGGCTATATCTGTTCCTGGTTCTAAATTTCTTGAATGGGGCATGCTTATTTAAGATGGTTAGGAAGGCATTTAAAAAAAAACAGGCATCCTCTACTGACTGGATGAGATCAATATCCTTCCAGGATACCCCGGCCAGGTCGATTAGAAAGGCCTGCTCGCTGAAGTGTTTCAGGGAGCGTTTGACAGTGATGAGTGGAGGTCGTTTGACCGCTGACCCATTATGGATGCAGGCAATGAGGCAGTGATCGCTGAGATCTTGGTTGAAGACAGCAGAGGTGTATTTAGATTGCAAGTTGGTTAGGATGATATCTATGAGGGTGCCCGTGTTTAAGGCTTTGAGGAGGTACCTAGTAGGTTCATTGATAAATTGTGTGAGATTGAGGGCATCAAGTTTAGATTGTAGGATGGCTGGGGTGTTAAGCATGTTCCAGTGTAGGTCGCCTAGCAGCACGAGCTCTGAAGTTAGATGGGAGGCAATCGGTTCACATATGGTGTCCAGAGCACAGCTGGGGGCAGAGGGTGGTCTATAGCAGGCGGCAACGGTGAGAGACTTGTTTTTAGAGTGGTGGATTTTTAAAAGTAGAAGCTCAAATTGTTTGGGTACAGACCTGGATAGTAGGACAGAACTCTGCAGGCTATCTTTGCAGTAGATTGCAACACCGCCCCCTTTGGCAGTTCTATCTTGTCTGAAAATGTTGTAGTTTGGGATGAAAATTTCAGAATTTTTGGTGGTCTTCCTAAGCCAGGATTCAGACACGGCTAGAACATCCGGGTTGCCAGAGTGTGCTAAAGCAGTGAATAAAACAAACTTAGGGAGGAAGGTTCTAATGTTAACATGCATGAAACCAAGGCTATTACGGTTACAGAAGTCATCAAAAGAGAGCGCCTGGGGAATAGCAGTGGAGCTAGGCACTGCAGGGCCTGGATTCACCTCTACATCGCCAGAGGAACAGAGGAGGAGTAGGATAAGGGTACGGCTAAAAGCAATAAGAATTGGTCGTCTGGAACAGAGAGTAAAAGGAGGTTTCTGGGAGTGATTCTGGGAGCGATAAAATAGCTTCAAGGTATAGTGTACAGACAAAGGTATGGTAGGATGTGAATACAGAGGAGGTAAACCTAGGTATTGAGTGATGATGAGAGAGATATTGTCTCTAGAAACATCATTGAAACCAGGAGATGTCATCGCATGTGTGGGTGGTGGAACTAATACAGTGGGGCAAAAAAGTATTTAGTCAGCCACCAATTGTGTATTTAGTTAGCCACCACTTAAAAAGATGAGAGGCCTGTAATTTTCATCATAGGTACACTTCAACTATGACAGACAAAATTAGAAAAAAAATCCAGAAAATCACATTGTAGGATTTTTAATGAATTTATTTGCAAATGATGGTGGAAAATAAGTATTTGGTCAATAACAAAAGTTGGCAATGACAGAGGTCAAACGTTTTCTGTAAGTCTTCACAAGGTTTTCACACACTGTTGCTGGTATTTTGGCCCATTCCTCCATGCAGATCTCCTCTAGAGCAGTGATGTTTTGGGGCTGTTGCTGGGCAACACGGACTTTCATCTCCCTCCAAAGATTTTCTATGGGGATGAGATCTGGAGACCGGCTAGGCCACTCCAGGACCTTGAAATGCTTCTTACGAAGCCACTCCTTCGTTGCCCGGGCGGTGTGTTTGGGATCATTGTCATGCTGAAAGACCCAGCCACGTTTCATCTTCAATGCCCTTGCTGATGGAAGGAGGTTTTCACTCAAAATCTCACGATACATGGCCCCATTGATTCTTTCCTTTACACGGATCAGTCATCCTGGTCCCTTTGCAGAAAAACAGCCCCAAAGCATGATATTTCCACCCCCATGCTTCACAGTAGGTTCGGTGTTCTTTGGATGCAACTCAGCATTCTTTGTCCTCCAAACACGACGAGTTGAGTTTTTACCAAAAAGTTATATTTTGGTTTCATCTGACCATATGACATTCTCCCAATCCTCTTCTGGATCATCCAAATGCTCTCTAGCAAACTTCAGACGGGCCTGGACATGTACTGGCTTAAGACGAGGACAAAAGACGTCTGGCTGCTATGCCATCTTGGAGCAATCTGTTGTATTATTTCAGTTGTTATTCCTTATATGAAATTGGAATGGAAGACATTTTTCTTTACAGACAATGGGCCAGAATTGCATCATGATTTTGTAACTGTGCAGAATTTTTTTATTTTTCCAAGGGATATCAAATATTTAAACAATCATAGCAACAAAATAAACTTTGTTTACATGATACCATTAAATATTCGTAGTTACTTTAGTATTTTTCAACCTTTTCTCTATTTTTATTTTATTGCATTTGTATGACTGAATCTGACCCATTCATCTCTGTAGTGTTTTAAATTATGTCACTATTTCATTAACTGAAATATTGGGGATCTGCTGGGAAAATACAGTTAGTTGATGCTGATACCACTTACTGTAAATGGTGTCCTTTAATGCAATACGAATCTGGGGATGCAACGTCAATGTTACTATTACCAGCAGATGGCGGTATATGTTAAGATTTCAATCACAATTTGACATTACAGCGTGGAGATGACTTATTTGAGTGATTTCTCAGGACTACAAATAAACCTACGTTTTCACATAATAGTCATATGTTGAGAGTCTATAGAGGAACGCAATAATGTTCTTACATCGTTTAAACATTTTTTTTTGCCTAAAATGTTGATTGAGGTGTATTAATGAACAGAAAATGATATCACTTTTGATTGGATACAATAAATGGATTCTAATGTTTAAGATGTTTATACATGTAAAGACTGTATCAAGTCAGGTGACTTATTAAACATGATGCAAAACGCAACCTACACGCTTCTCTAAGCCAAAGGCGGTGCTTAGCTGCTCTGTTTGGAAGAGAGGAGGGACCAGACCACCCTGATTCAAAGTAAAGTATGAATGTCCGTTTAATTGGCCTGGGGAGATGTCCTGTTGTCTTCGTTGAACATGAGGTAAAACGACTTTGACATCATTTCACTGCCTTCGAGTTGGGCTTGTGTTGTGTATCACTTTGGTGAATTAATGTCGGCCTGTGGGTGAAATGCGATTGTGTTTGCGTGGAGGGTTGACAAGAAATACTTGGTAAAATGTATGCAGAAGAGTCGAATTGGTCATGGGACGAACGAACTATCTTTCCTTGTTATTGTTGACGGATGCTGACTCCTGGAAATCACCGATTAGCGAATATATGTGTGTATTAAATTGTTTGGGGAATGGTGTAGTTTATTGTAATTTCCAAATCCCATAACCAACACGGTGTAAAGAAAAGCCACATCTTTACAAAGCATTTATTCTGTGTAGGGTATGCCTTCAAAATCTTTTCTTTCGAGTTGGCCAAATTGAATACCGTAATAAAGTTTTTTTTATAGATATTTAATGAAACCTATTTGAAATAAATTGGGGATAACATGTGAGATGTGTTTGTAATCATCTCCAGCATATATGATCGTAATAAAGCACCTATAATTGTATTTTTTTCCCTGCTCCAGGTCCGAATCAACACGGGGTCATCAGAGATACTGAGCCAACAATATCAAGGACTTCCAAGCTCCTGATTGAAAACGAAATTTTTACTTTGTTTAATTTCCTATCCTTTTTGTTGGTCAATCCCAAAGGTTTAATTTAGGAATATTTCTGCTGCATAAACCTATCAATTATTGACATATTTCAGTTCACCAGTTCAACCATCTCAATGGCGTTTTTAATGAAAAAGAAGAAGTTCAAGTTTCAAATCCATTTTACATTGGAGGAGCTCACAGCCGTGCCGTTTGTCAACGGGGTACTTTTCTGCAAGATCCGATTGTTGGATGGTGGGGACTTTGCCATCTCATCATCCAGGTAAGAACAATTATCATGTCAATACATTTTTTTACATGGGGTAGTGTAGGCTATTCTGTAAGGGGTTTGCAAGAAAGCAGGAACAGGCTGGCACCCAGGCTAGGCTATTGCCTGAATGTCCTGAAAGCTTGATTTGATCAATGTAGGTTGGCACAAGAGTTTTATCAATGTAGGCACAAGAAGGAGTAGGCCTACACAATAGATGACAAGCGGAGCACACCTATTAGGATTGTAAACAGAGGATTATTAGGTAGCTATTATAAGCGAGGTCAGTTTTCTAAACATAATATATGTTTCTTTAAGAGTAAAGTAGGATCTCGAGAATAATAGGATCTTGAGAATAATAGGATCTCGAGAATAATAGGATCTTGAGAATAATAGGATCTTGAGAATAATAGGATCTCGAGAATAATAGGATCTCGAGAATAATAGGATCTTGAGAATAATAGGATCTCGAGAATAATAGGATCTTGAGAATAATAGGATCTTGAGAATAATAGGATCTCGAGAATAATAGGATCTCGAGAATAATAGGATCTTGAGAATAATAGGATCTTGAGAATAATAGGATCTTGAGAATAATAGGATCTCGAGAATAATAGGATCTCGAGAATAATAGGATCTCGAGAATAATAGGATCTTGAGAATAATAGGATCTTGAGAATAATAGGATCTTGAGAATAATAGGATCTTGAGAATAATAGGATCTTGAGAATAATAGGATCTTGAGAATAATAGGATCTTGAGAATAATAGGATCTCGAGAATAATAGGATCTTGCACTCTGTGAATTGGCTACTTGGATCCCTGCCAAAAGTTGCAACAAATGTAATAACAATTTTATATTTAGTTTCTGTGCATTATATTTGTTGCTTTTTGCAGATGTGTCACTCTGCCTGTTTAAGAAAACAAACACTTTTCTGTGTGCAGACACCAAATAATAATTCTAGCAGTTTGTTTAAATGGAATGATATAGGGATATCTCCATTTTATCCTTTTTTGGCAACAATGATTTCCCAAGACATTGATGTATATGTGAATTTATGTTTAAGTAGGCCTATTTTGTATTTGTATTGCGTCAAATTGCTTGCTGTGAATGTGTGTGAGTGCTCCTATCGTTTCCCTGTCACACTCAGCGCCTGAAGTTGGCAGACAGTGGTGGTGGCAGTGACCTTTCCAAGCAATTCTTTCCCTAATAAATTGTTTTGAGTTAAATATCAAATGTGGACTGATAAGGTGGAAACTAGTGCTTTTGTAGACAGTTATACTTCACATGCTTGGTTCATTTCAATTAATTACATTCCTACACTCATCTTACACCATCTGGGAGTCTCCATTTGTAATTGTGTGTTTATATCTCAGCATGGGGGATATGTTCAGGCATGGGGGAAATGTGGAAATCCATGGATGCCTCTAGTACTCCGAAGCAAAACAGTCCTTCTCATAACAGTTGTAATCCTCCTATAGCTGTATGCCCGCCAGACAGGGTGGTTAATCGATCTATAGTAGCGGTCTGTTAAGTGGTGCCCCGTCCCACCGTCTACCAAAAATGATCAGCAGCAACCCCCCCACCAGTGTGTAGCATCCCCTGTATTTACTCTAACGTAACCCCTTTACTATATTCCTGCACTTGTCCACTTACTCTAACCCTTCACATTAGCACAGGTCTAGCCCTAGTCTATTTACACTAGGCTACAGCCCTAGTTCTCTGCTACAGTTGTTTTTCTCCTTCCCCCTCTCATCACGTTTTGGGTAATGATCTCATCCACTGTCTCCCAGGAATTACTGTCTTTGATTAAGACACCAGGGTCTAGTTAGCCTGCAGAGAGAGGGAGGGAGATCTGTCAGGGTATTATGCAGATTTATACAACGGGTGGGTCTAATCCTGAATGCTGATTGATTAAAACTGCATTCCAGCTGGTATCTATTCCACAAGTTACCACCAGCTATGGCGTTAAAATGCATATTTACTCTTTTCCATCTGACTGCGCAATCCACTATCTCACCAGCCCAGCCAGGCAATTTATAAACTTGGTCTCCCCTATAAAAAGCATCTAGAAATGATCTCACATTTCTTTTAGACAAACATTTAGTTTTCATCAGCAGAGATTTGTATAAACCTTACTGTCTGTCTCTCTGACATTTGCAACATTGTTTCAATATTCAAATTCGATTTTCAGTTGTCCAATAGTGATGAACACAATTTTTACTGATATATACAAAGAAATGTCATTAGAAAAAAGGTCAAACGAAACGAAGTACAGCTAGTTTGCAGTCTTTCCAGCTTCTGTTTGCAGGGATTGTGTTAGCTGTGTTGTTGGCTAGCTCCTCTGAACAACAGTGTCCTGAAGAGTGAGCACATTTTCTATGCCAGGCTAAATCACGCCTCATTAGCCCATCGTTATGGATGTATTGAAATAAATGTCACTAGAAAACAGCTTAAACAAATGCAAATGCTGCTACTTTGTTTTTATTCTGGCTGCTCCGTTTGACGTGACTGTAAATGAGCCGTAGTTGGCTGGGTGAGCATTTGCCTTGCTTAATGGAGAGAACTCTGTCGTCAAAGCACTTCATTTAATATTGTCAGGGTTTGAAATAGTGGATTAGATAAATGGCTAGATTCTACAGTGCTGGCCAACATTATTGTCATCCCCAGGGACTGTTACAAGGGTTGTTGTTACATCCCTCATTCTCGTGCATATGTTGCTTGTATGAAAGGGCCTGAATTGAAAAAGAGACATTGATTTGTGTCTCAACTCTGGAAGAGACTGAGTTGGCAACTTTGACGAGATGTCTGTAATGTCGACAAGGCAACGCTGAATCAAAAGACCCTGACCTAACGTTGCTCCACTTGGATTGACAGCTCTGCAAACCAACCAACCAGATTCCTAGTTTGGGTGCAAACTGTAAATATGTCAAAGCACCTAACCACCACGTACGTATACAGTACATAAGTCAAAGTATGATGTATCAGTAGTTGTAGAAGTCTTGGTGTCATTATTGACATCCTTGACTCTATGGACTCTGCAAAGTAAAACAAAGGATTTGTTGACAATAGTAACAAAGGTCAGATGGACTCTGAGACAGCTGTTTCACCGTATGCCACTGCTACCAACCTAGTTTGTGTAGCCCAGTGGTTCCCAACCTTTTTTCTTACTGTACCACCAACTGAATTTTGCTCTACCAAGAGAACCCCTGAAGTTCCCCCTCGTGTGCATTTTCCCAGTAAGCCTATTGTTTCATGGGTCTTCTCAAGTACCCCCTGTGGATAGGTCAAGTACCCCCAGGCGTCCTACTGGTTGAGAACCACTGGTTTAGCCGAACCTGTTAAGCTCTCTGACACAGACATGTTTCCATTGGCTGTCCCGTAGTAGCCCAGTGTGGTGGCTGGGGTTTTGAATACGGGCATAATGTGAATAACAGCTACAATAGACAACTGCAATGTCCTCTGAAAGAGGAGCACACCTTGTCTGGTCTATCCGTTTTGTAGTTTGAATACTGGGGGGGTCAGTGACCAGAGCTTTTATTGACCTATCATGCGTATGCAGCAGTCATGGTTTAACACAGCCATGCATATTCCTTGTGTGCACACAGGAACTTGGAACTCAAACACACTTCTCAAATTTGGTTGTTTATCATGGGTATAGCTGTAAATGTTTATATCCTCCAATGCAGAGGTGTTGTCAATGACTGAATGTGTGTTGTGCATGTGGCCCACTGCACCATCTGATTAAGTGTGTATGTTTGAAAGGATTTGAAGGTGGAAAATATGACAGAGGTGTTTTTCTCAAATAATGCAAGTCTTTTATTATTGAACTAGGCAAGTCACTTAAGAACAAATGTATTTACAACGACAGCCTAGGAACAGTGGGTTAACTGCCTTGTTCAGGGGCAGAATGACATATTTGTACCTTGTCAGCTCGGTTATTCGATCTAGCAACCTTTTTGTTACTGGCCCAACGCTCTAACCACTAGGCTACCTGCCGCCCATGGCTTGTATTGCAATTTCTATCTTGAGCCTGTTGCTTTTAATAGTCTGAGAGGAGCATGTTCTTGAGTCAGTGTCTATTTCAATTTATTTGTCTGCTTCAATGGCTTTTTCCAGAACTGTGTGTGTGAGCAAGACAGTGGGCACTGCTGTTTATCAAGTCCCGTGGTAGAATTGGCCCAATCTCCTTGTACCAGGCACTGGCAGTCCCATTGTACCCTGAGTCAATCCTTGGTCCCAACAATTGTGTGTGTGTGTGTGTATCGTATATATATATACAGGGACAAGGGGTAGGCTGGGAGATATGTCATGAATGTTCCAGAACATTGCCAGTCTGTATTCAGGGACAGAGATGAGGGATAGCGACAAGTGAGGAGGGAGAAATAGAGAGCGAGAAATAATGAGATGGGAAAACTGATACTGCAGACACTGACAGACAGGTTTTTGTTTTCCAAGTCACTGCTCTCTTGCTCTCTTTCTCTTGTTCTCTGGCTCTCACAACAGTACAGTCAATAGAAGGAAGACACTAGCTCAGTGGAATTTGTTATGTGTTTTAACTAAAGCCAAATGCTTTTGTGAATATAATGTGTATCTTATGCTGAAACTACACTGCAAACATTGCCTGTGTACCGTGACTTTTGATTAACATAATAACACGAAATTATGCCCCTGTCTGTTTCTCCTATGTTATTTCTCTTCTATGGGCAGAGTGGAGGGACTGATTTGAACTTAAAACTGTTTTAATGAATCTTTTCATTGTGAAGGATTGTCTCAGTGTTCCGCTCGACTGTTCCCAGATTCCATATAATGAGGGTATCATGGCACCAATCATCAAATTCAGAAAGCAGAAACTACAATACCCGCTGGCTGGCGCCTTCATTCATGTTTTGAGGGTGGCCGAAAACCACTGGAGTGGCAGGCGAGGGGTGTTACAGTATTTAGCATTGGGGGAGTTAATGTTAGCCCCTGGCCCTGCTGTTATGTCACACTTTGTTCCCGACATTTACTGTGCCAAGGTCACCCTTTAGCTGGCTCTCTCCTGCTGTTCCTTTGGGAAGGGCTCTCTCACACTTTGTTTACTTACATTATTATTACGTTGTTGTAAAAAGTAGAAAGTTGTAAGAAGTTTGTGCACAAGGGGAAAAAATGACCTGTTTATTTGTTTTGGAGTTGGTCATGTTTGTTGTTCCCCAGCGTGCTTGGTGATATGTTTGGGTCAACGGGGATAAGTTACCATGGAGACACCTGTACATTGTCAGTGTCACTCCCACCGGGCAGAAATCTCCTCTAACTCCCTCCCTTTCTTTCTTGTTCTTTGCCCTCTCTGTGTGTTTCTCTTTCTTTTTCTCTCTGACCCCTTTCCTCCACTCTCACAGGAAATATGTTTCCGCTGAATGCTTAACGTTTTCCAGCTTGAGTGAAAAAAAATGATCCAAATCTGTGTTTTTTTCTTAGATTTTCCCTTGTGATGTAACTGGCATCCATCCAAGAAAGAATAGTTCATATTGTGTTAAATTAACACTACCAGTCAAAAGTTTTGGTTTCAAGGGTT